>NW_026067929.1:6288560-6445133 GCF_014885135.2 Alexandromys fortis | reverse complement strand
AAAAAAAAAAAAAAAAAAAAAAAAAAAAAAAAAAAAAGCAACTAGCATATATAGAAAATTTAAGATTCAATAATAAGAATATAAGTATAGAAAAACTTAGAGAATATCTGACTTATTGCACAAATTTTCAGCAAAAATTAACCAAATGAATAATATCTTCAATCATCATTCTAGAAAACTATAAGCCACAATAACACACTATGTGTACACAATATGTAGATATGGCAGATGGTTGTAGAGAAGGCTATAATAATTATCAGAAAATTATATTCTATAGCATTTGACATAAATTAAGATGACAGATATTGAATGATATATAAAATAAATGAAAATCAGATCTTGTTCTAAATACTTTTGAGCAGTTCCTCAAGTGATTAAATATAGTTAAAATAAAATCCAGAATCTCTACTCAAAGTCTACTCAAAAGAAATAAAACTCAAGAAGAATAAAATATAATTCCATGTCTTTCATTATCTTTTAATAGTAGCTAAAGTGGCATTTCTCAACCAGTAGGTTACAACCCCAAAGCTCAAGTGAAATGCCATTTAATTTTAGCATCACTTAACACTTCATTCAACATTCTTCAGTTTCTAATCTCAGAGGAGTTGTAAGACTATTATGTTATTACAAGGTACTAATATAATAATATTAAAATGCTCAAGAAGCATAAGAAATGTCTTCATCATTTGAATATCCTATTGGAGAATGCAACATTAAACACATAACCGTTAGAGAGATTTTTACCAATGAATTAAGATCTTGATGGCAAATGATAGTGAAATTTCTAGAGTGTCTTTCCTGTGTGCACACATAACGCACACACAAGTGACATGTAAGATGAGAGCAACAAGTACCGTCACTAGTATTTCTTCTGATACAATTGTATTACAATAGTTCAGTTGGAGCTTGCATAGTTTAATTGCTATTGAATACTGTGAGACTCCACATCAGGGGCTGGAGAGATGGCTCAGCAGTTCACATCACTTTCTCTTGCAGAGAACCCAGATTCACTTTCTAGCACCCACAGTTGGCTCACAACTACCTGTTACTGCAGTTCCTGGGCATCCACTTGCCTCTTCTGGCCTTTGTGGGCACTGTATGCACAGTGTGCGTAGTCAGTCATACATGCAACAAACACTCATTCCTACACATGGAATAAAAATAAGTTTCTAAAAACAAAAGACTCTAAATTAGGGCATAGACAACTGCTTTCCTTACAATTTAATAGGATTCAGATATCACCATCTCAATGCTGAAGGTATTTTGGTAGGTTGACAATGGAAGTAATCATGACATAAAATTATCTATTGTGCTATCACATATGTCCTTGGATAGTCCATTGTCCTTGAGGTTTTCAAAGAGAAGCACAATAATAAATATTAATTTTAAGTGTTGACAGTTTCTTTGAGGCATTCAAAAAGGTGCTAGCATCTGTTTGGAGGACATAATACGGACATCTATTTTAAATTCAAAGTTGAACAACGTTACAATTACAAAAAAGTTGTAATGTATATTATGCACTTAAATAAGATAATAAATGTGTAAGTTACTTTTGAATGATTGTATGTAGGGACTCAATTATAACAAGTATAGTTTCCAGGTTGTGTTTTAAAAGTTGATTGTGCCATTTATATTCATTTGCAATATAATAGTTCACATGAATAATTGATTCAGTGTCTGATGTCTAAAAGTATATTATGCTATTACAATCTGTCAAAGATCAGGTCATACACATTCGAGGAAAAATTGTCATTAATATTTAAATTATATTCTTTTAGATTACGACAAACAAAGCTAAGACAATTGAGGCTCAACATCTTTATAAATTTTCATATCTAGTGCAAGGGGCAACACTTTAGATTTTGAAGATGGGTTTTCTTACATATCACATTCTTACAATGTCTTAGCTGGTATCTGTAATTGCAATTTCTTGAGAAAGACTTATGTGATCCTCTGCTTTAAAGAATACAAGACTCACAGGGAAATATCATAGATCATCCTTTGGGCCAAATGTAACTCAGTCACACATTAAATTTGAACATAAATTCAGAGTTGCTGTTAATCAAGAAAAATGAATGGCTTCATTTCCCTCAAATAATTTACATGTTAAAACTTCATTAATCTAGGCTAAATATCTATTCAGGGTAAGAATACAGCTATTATTTAATATTATCTAACACTAATAATATTCATTGTCAGGGAAGCAAGTAAAATTGTGTTATCATATATTGCTTCAAATATTAGTATTCTTAAATTTTACCCCATGTCATGAGATGAGAACGATATTCTTTTAATTTCTAGCGTCTGAACACCTTGTTATTCTTCATTGCTTGGTAGTTCAGCCTAATATAAATTTTGTCAAACATCTGTGATATACATTTGCTGAAGCACCTTAGTGCTTTTATAATTTAAAATGTATACTTTAAAATAAATTCCCCATTTATAAATTTGCAATTTATTCTGTGTATTCAATGCAAAAGATTTTTCAAAGACTTAAGAAAATATTTTTAAAGCTCTTTTGAATTTTTCAAGTTTATTTTGCTTTTAAAAGCAAAATCTGAAAGTGATGAAATTCAGAAAACAAAAGGTTTACTGAAATTATAGGATAGTTTACAGCTGAAAGAAGAGCCACATAGATCGTTACAGGGGACTGTAAAGTTCCCATATGCCACTGGAACAAGGAGGCAAACAGTTTTTCAACCTGCATTTAGTCCACAGCACTTTATTCTTTGGCACCTACCCAGCACTCACTCTTTTCTACACTAGCGGTTTCAAAAGTACCAGCTACTAAATATGACACAATGTCTTACATACTTTTCACAGAGTCGATACTGGCCGCAAGCTATTGAAACCAAGACCAATAAAATTTAAAGGAAAATAAATGAAGAAAACAGAAAATTACAGTGATAGTGCCCTTCAACCTATGAGGTTGATGCAGCTGAGGTCATTTCTTCTTAGTATTCAGGGCAATATTGTGTTTCATTTTGACCAAACTCAAGCTAGTTCTGATGAGGATGAGAATAGAATATCCTCAATACAATATCCATACCTAACAGTCTTTTTATGATGCAACAGACTTGTATCAAGTCTCCGAAATAGCAAGTGAACTCCATGGCATCAGAACCCTGTAGAGACTCTAGCTCCTCATAGGCACAGTCGTTAACTTGGGAAATATTTCACAAAAGGTTCACATGACATTTTTCTCTTTTGTCCTTGCTTTAATCTTGATAGGGTTTAATATGGAAATTTAAATTTAAGCAGCTATTATAAAATTTCAAAGTTCAAATAGGAGTCTCTATAGGATTAGAATAATTCACCATTATCAATCTCAGAGATTTATAATGATACATTATAGACAAAGGGCCAAATAGTGTCTGTGTCTGTGTTGTTTTTTTTACTCAAAACAACATATTTAAATAACCCCTTGGAACATTCACCAGTGACATTGTTATTATTTAACTAGTGCTCAAATGCTTAAATCAAATATTCTGTTTTGGATTTCTGAATTAGCATGTCGATGAATATAAATAAGTATGCAAATAAAGATATGTTTTATGTCCTTCAACATTTACTCTTTAAACATTTATAGTATCTTTTCATTTTTTACACAATAAAGTTGTGAGCACAACACAAATTAGTGAGCATCAAATCTGTGAATGATAGTCTTTACACTAACAGCTTATGCAAGAAATATTGCATCTATACAGGTATAAGTGTGAATTTGTTATGAAAGAATTAGCTAAAATTAAAACAGGAACAACATAGAGAAAATGTTTTCCAAAGAGGTGATGTATGCGCAAAATAGAGAGGAAATAAATCCGTAGACAAAAGTGTTTCAAAAATTAGCAGTTATGTTTCTTGGATATGAAAGTATCAACCTCAATCCCTATATTTCAGGGTTGAAAAGAAATCTAGATATCTAAAAATTTGAATACTACATTTCAGTAGTTAGAATGACGCCTGATGTGTTTCAGTATTCACTTCTCCAAGTCTTCCACACCCGTGGATGGTAAAAAAAAAAAAAAAAAAAAAAAAAAAAAAGTCAAACTGAGCACTAGAAGACTTCCTTTGACTCCCGACACCCACCCAGAATACTGTGATTTTAGAAAAATGGCATTTTATTTTGAGGTCAAGTTTGATTCAGAGAGGATAGAAGTCAATGTATCCAACAGTTTAAGAAACAAATAAGACACCGAGGAAGGAATGAATGGAAGAGAGCATCTTATAGAGCACATTGGTACCAAGATTGGGGAAGAAAAGATAATTTAGTGCCAAGAGAAGAGGTCCTGAATTTGAGAAACTTAACCGTGTTCAGAGATCACACCAGATTTCACTGATTAGGTAAATGAGCAAAGATTAGCATAAAAGTAACACGAATGAGTTTATATCTGTCAGTATCTATATCTGTATCTACATATCTCTGTATCTGTCTTTGTATGTATATATACATATATATCTAATCTATCATTCATCTATCAATCTATTATCTATCTATCATCTATCTATCTATCTATCTATCTATCTATCTATCTATCTATCTATTATAAATCTGTCTGTCTATCTGTCGATGTCCTAAACCAGAAAGGAAATGTTAATGATCAAGGAGAGATGCAGCTGTAAGGCAATAAACTCCTGGACAATTAGGACTTCATTAAGGTAGAAGGCGAATGTGGCAATCAATTCCTGAATTTCAAAATGTATTGGAAAGAAGAAAAATCCCACAATATAGTAGTTTGTCAAATTAATAAAAAATGCAGCAGATGTGTCCAGCTTTTATTTTCTGTGTGCAATGCTGACATCATTAATGCTCAAGGTGAACAGACATCAGAGAATTTTTGAAAATCATCTTTATTTCTCCCTAAGAAATAAGAAACATAACCAGATAAGACAGAAAGAGTGATGGTAGAATGAAATATTTCTTCCTCGGTTTCCAGTCAATGACTCATTGCTAGTACTTTCTCTTCTGGATTACTTTTTCATATTCTTTTTAAATATTTCATTGAAAATTTCATACATCCTTGGAATATAATTTGTTAATATGTATCTCTGCTAGCACACTATGACTGGCTCAAGACCCATTAATCTGTATCTGGACTTCATGACCTCTTCTCATTATCAAGCATGACTATCATTGTCAACCAGTAGCAATAATATGACGTTATGCTCTTTGGACTCTTATGAAGGGCTTGACACTCAGCTCCCAAATGAATCACACAGAGTCTTATTCTTATTTATAAACATCTGGCCCTAGCTTGGCTTGCTTCTTGCCCACTTTTCTTAATTTATATTATCCCATTGACCCTTTGGCCTCTGTGTTCTCCCCAAACTCTTACTTCTTTAAATCTAATTTACTCCATGGATTGCTGAGATCAGGATATATCCCTACTGCTTGTTCTGGCTTTTTGGAGCCCATTCTCCCTAGAGGAGTACCTTGCTCAGCCTAGTTATAGGGGGCATGACCTTGGTCCTGCCTCAAAGCAATGTGCTAAACTTTGTTGACTCCCCATGGCAAACCTTACCCTCTCTGATAAGTGGATGGGCAATAGGAGGTAGGGTAAAGATTGGGAACTAGATTTGGCATGTAAAATGAGAAAAGACAGTTTTTTATAAAAATAAATTAAAACAAAAATTTAAGAATGGGAGAGAGAGAAAAAAACAAAACAAAAAAAAAGAATGGGAGAGAGAAAAATAATTAGAATTTTCTCTAAAAGTCAAAAAAAGATAGGCAAAGGATCACAGCTTAACAAGGTTAAACAAATGCAACATAATCAAAAGTACACACCTTAAAATAATATCATCAACATATCCTGCCTTTTTTCTAAATAAAAATGCAAAACTTAAAGTTGAACATAGTAAGACCATATACAATAAGAGCAATCATCAAATAACATATGCAACATACTGAATTCCAATTCACTTGTGTCTGGTGAACTTAAGAAAATACTCCATAGTCTATTCTACCTTAATAAATCAACAATTTTATTTCTAACTTACTGCAAATATGGCTATCTAGTCTTCAACTCCATCAAAGTCACCAGAAGGATTTAATATTATTTAAGCCAACAAACGAGCTTTGAAAATATTTTTCCAACAACTCTAGAAATGACAGACCTATATCTGCCTGGACAGTCACCCAAAGTTTCTTTGCGACATTGAGACATCCATAATCAGCCTGCAGGTCAATAGTTTCTGGGAGACTTCATCAAAGCAGAAAATTTAATAGACTGTCCCACCTATATTGGCAATTTTGTCAGTCACTTTCCTTTGTATCCTGCATCAAGTCTGGCAGTTTCTTTTGTGAAGCGGAAACCCTGAAGGACCATCATTCCTTGTTCTGGCATGGTTCAGTGGTCACTTTCTTGTGAGCCCTGCATGTCCCATTTATTCAACATACAGTCAAGTAGTCAAGACAAAAGCAGTATCTTGCTGGAATGGTTCATCTTGCCACAATGAAAGCAAACTCCTATGGATTTCTTCAATGCCGATCATCACTGAAGTAAATTGTACTCTCAGGAGTTGATGTGTCTCATTGTCATGAAAAACCTTGGGTTAACAAAACTTTTTAAAAGTCATATTCTATAGGTCTTTGACGTGCTTAAAGACCATTCATCTAAGATATTTAACCTACCAAACATATCTAATGTTACTAAAATTTGATTGTTCTAGATTAACTACTAACCTCATTTCTTATATAAAAATATCATTTTCAGCCGGGCGATGGTGGCGCACGCCTTTAATCCCAGCACTAGGGAGGCAGAGGCAGGCAGATCTCTGTGAGTTCGAGACCAGCCTGGTCTACAGAGCTAGTGCCAGGACAGGCTCCAAAGCCACAGAGAAACCCTGTCTCAAAAAACCAAAAAAAAAAAAAAATCATTTTCAAATGAACTGCATAAGCACAATACCTCAACTCAGAATAGAAACATATAAATAATGTTATAACAAAAATGACCTGAAATTTGTTTCAATACACATAAGTCCTTTAAAAGAAAGCGAAACATGTAAACAGTGTAACAAAATTGACTTTGAATTTGTATCAATATGCCAAAAATCATGCCAATCCAAAGTATCTGAGATTAATAGCTGTCTTTTTATCTTATATTCCTATAAATAATACAAATACAGATAACCCACCATTTAGCCAAAATCCTCACACAGCCCAGCTCTTGGAAATTTGGACACAGTTTTCTCTAAACTTCTTCTGGCTGACTGTGCGCAAAGGCCTTTCTAGGGTCCTAGGGAGAAAATTTCAAGATAACGACTAAGTCCTGGGAAGAGCATCAGTAACCTTTGTATATGGATATCACCAGTCAAGTTTCAAGTAGTCTTTCTTTATTTTTGTTTCGGTTTTGGTTTTTCCAGACAGCGTTTCTCTGCAGTTTTTGGAGCCTATCCTGGAACTAGCTCTTGTAGACCAGGCTGGTCTTGAACTCACAAAGATCTGTCAGGCAGTATTCTTTGATCAAACCAAATCTAAATCAGCTGGACCAAATCCACCTTCTCTTGTTTCCTGTGAAAACAAAAAACAAAACCACTTCTCCAAAGCGTTTTTGAGTTTCATTTGACAAATCCATTTTTTTGACTTTTTAAAAATTAAGACATTCTTCATATATCTAGTCTTGTTTATTTCCAGTTTTCTCTCAATCTCAGGTTTCTTAGCAGCTGTCTTGCTTTTCAACAATCAAAAACGCAAAATCAACACAATAGCCAGACTCCCTGTGTATTTCCCACCACGCGTGGTTATTTTCTTTTACATTCTATTTTAAGACTTCATTTCATTTTTAAACTATTCTTTTTTTATCTATGACTATACCCCTTTTCTTTTTCTTAAGTCTACACACATTGTTAAACACACTGGAACCTCTTTAGAGGATTTTCCATCTGGACTTTTTTTTTTCTGCGTTTCTTTAGCTTTTTCTGACTGCAGGAGCAAACTTTAGACTGGTAAGTTACACCTGATACTCTGCATGACTCTCCACTGGCTCTACCTGCTTCTTGACTCATGACAGTGAAGCTTATAGCTCGCTACCCGGTTGGAGGTTCTTCTCACCAGGAGCAGAATTCAGCCTGCCCAGACCTCTAGAGTGCCAACGCTTGCACAGCTGCAGGCGTTTTTACTTTGTCTTTTGTTCCTGCTTAGAGTTTCTTGACCTTCAACAATTGTTCAGCCTAAACTCTTAAAGAAACGTGTCTGACTTCCTCCTCTTTTTTTTTTTTTTTTCTCAAATTTTCTCAGGCTCTAGCTACAAATATGAGCACCATGTTGGTAAGCCAAATTGTTGTAACATGATGCTATGCTCTTTGGACTCCTTGGGGTGCTCCGGCACTCAGCTCCCAAATGAATCACACATAGTCTTATGCTTATTTATAAACATCCGGCCTTAGTTTGGCTTGCTTCTTGCCTGTTATTCTTAATATAAAAATTATCCCGTCTGCCTTTTGGCCTCTGTGTTTTCCCCATTCTCTTAATTCTTTAAATCTTATTCTTACTTTGTGGATTGCTGTTTTGCTGGATGTCTGGCCCCTGATGTCCCCCCCCCTTCCCAGGCTACTAAGTCAGAACCTGAACCCTTCTGTATATGAGCTCTGCCTGCCAGCCCCACCTATCCTTTCTCCTCTCTCATTATTGGAACCTGTTTAGAGGTTTTTCATCTGGACTTTTTTTTTTTTTTTTTTTGCTGCACATCTTTCACCTTTTCTGATTCCGGGAGCAAATTTTATATGGATAAACTATACCTGGATACTCTGCATGGCTCTTGAATATGCGCTTCTTGTTTCATGAGAGTCAAGCCTAAAGCTCGAGACCCGGTTAGAGGTTTAGATCTTTGTTAGACCATCAGGTGTTTTAGACAGGCAAAGAATCACAGCTTTACAGGGTTAAATAAATGCAACATGAGCAAAAGTAACACAGATTAAAATTATAAACCCAACATTAACCCCAGTTCTTATTAGTGCCATCATAAGCAAATACTGTAGGAGTATGAGCAACACCTGAAGCAAGTCAAGCTTGTCAAGGTGGATGGGACAGGCTTGGGGGTATGTGTTCAAGAGCCTGGCTCTAGTAGAGGTGTTTAAGACAACTTTTCATGTCTACACATACACACACACACACACACAGAGAGAGAGAGAGAGAGAGAATTACATGGTGTGTACATTTGTATGTGTAAAACTTTTAGCATTCTCCTTAAAATTGGTGGTATATAAGTATGCTTATCATATTATTTTTATTCACTACAGGCAACTTATAAAAATGACATAGAAGTCAAGAAAGGATAAATAAAATGGTGTCTATGACGGGGTGGTTCTCATTAATATAGTAATATTTTATTTGTGTTTTATTATATAAAGACTGCCTGATGATCAGAGTGCAAAGCTAGCCATACAGGCCGGGCAGTGGTGCCACACACCTTTAATCCCAGTAGCTACACTAGTTAGCCATGGAGGCTGGGCAGTAGTGGTGCACACCTTTAATTACCAGCACTGGAGAAGACTATAATGCAGGATGAGACAGCAACTCACTTTCTTTTCAGTCTGAAGATTTTTGTAGAGGTAAGAGCTCTCTAGTGGTTGGCTGCTTTACTTCTCTACATCAACAAAAATTACAGTGGTTTTACCAGAAAAATTATGGAATTGGAGGTATCATTACTATAGTGTGTAAAGTACCCTTTTTTCTCCAGGAATTTCTTGAATTTCAAAAGAGATGTCACAATCAGATTTTAGAGAAACGTCGGAAGCGGCATGCTTACAGGGGTTGTTACATGGAGTCTGGAAGGCGTGAATAGAGTGCTGGGATGTGAGTGTGACAAAACTAGCACAGGCTGATACACCGGGGCTTTGTTCCCGGGTAATGACTTTTAGGAAGTGAGTAGACCCTAAGTAAGAACTCAGTTGATGCATTAATCCCTTGATAGAATAACAAAACGAGGACGTTATTGGGAAGACCATGAAGAATGAGAAGTGGGGACAGACTGGAAGAAAAGAGTTTTGGGTGTTTCCTGAAGGGCTCAAATTTCTTCAGTGAAGCATTCTTCTGATTATGTTGAACCTCCTGGTTCCCGTCACCATGGTATCAAGAATCAAAACTGTTGAAAACTGTGGACTGAACTCTATCAGTGAGAACTTACATAAACATCTCCTTTTGTTTGTACACATGGGATACTGATTGTTATCACTAAAACACAAATATTACCAGCTTATCAAATAAAAAAATCATATTCAGAAAGACACTATGAAAAGACAGAAATGAAAGACTATTAGGTGAGGGAAGGATGATGCACAATTAATAAGGATTCAGAGAGGGAAATTAGGATTCAACCTGAAGATCTAAACAGCAAAAAAACCAGCCACTGATTCTTACCTTGACCTCAGCTCCAAATGGATATTCTGCCTCCAGGAGTCTCAGAATGAGCAGAATGAGACTGTGTCTGAGGGCTGTCTACTCCCATTTTATAATCCTCTCTAGGGCTGAGACTAAAGGAGAGCATCACTGGAATTAAAGACATGCTCCACCCTGTTTCTAAGGCAACATGTGTGGCTACTGGGATTAAAGGTGTGTGCTACTATAACCTGGTCTGTGGAGCTGATCAGTGGGGCTCTTTTCCTCTCAGTTTTTCAGGCAAAGCAATTGAAATGCCACTACAGAAGGGAGAAAAAGAAACCTAAGTAAAACAGTAGAGAATAAGAAGGCTATGTACAATCAAAGTACATTGCATTAATATAAGAAACTGCTACAATCAAACCCATCACTTGCATGATATATCTACACTAAAAAAATAAGAAACCATTTGTTTTTTATCTCAAAATGACATATATACCTATGATTGGTGATTTCTACATAATTTTGAGGGAATTCAGTTTAAGTTGTAAAAACAATATTTTTCGCTTCTACAATGTCTCTTTGCAGTTGGTTTTCCCTGCCTAACTCTGTTTTGGTATGTCCCTCCAAACTTCTCTCTCCCTACTATTACCCCCTACCTCCTTTCCTCACCTTCTTTTCTCCTTTGTTTTTCTTATTCCACCTTCTACTTTTAAAGATTATTTTACTTTCAATGTTGTGTGCAGGTGTGTGTGCATTGACACATCGGCACACACACGCACACAGAATGTATTTGCGTATACAAATGTCCATGGAAAAAGGAGACATTAGATACCCTGGAGTGGAAGGCCATTATGAACCACCATGTACGAGCTGGGAATTCAAGCTGGGACATTCATAAGTGCAACAAGAGTTCCTTAACTATTGAGCTATCTCTCGAGGCACCATTATTTATCAGTGCTTGTAATTTCATTTACATACTACATATACAAACACACACACAGACACACACCATACGAACAAAACACAGAAGCCTCCACAAGATTATTGTCACCTTCTATATCTTAAGCATGGGCAATGTTTGCCCCAGTCTGCTAAACTGCCAGCATATTGCTCTATGTCCCCTCCTGTTCATCAACAAATGCAATGTACCTCTCTCTGAGCCATCATTTTGTTGTTGTTGTTGTTTCTATACAGTTTCAAATATCGCCTCTCAGGGAAGCAACTATAATTACACCATCACTTTTTTTTAAAATCTTCAGAGGCTTTGTACAGAATAATTGGTGGAATGCTATAAAGTGTTAATGAGTACTTGAATTTTCTCTTATAGAATACACCTCTATTGTTTTTCTTCTGAAAGAAAGCAAATTACTATGCTATTTTTCTCATAAAGAGTATAGATACAACTTGTCTAAAATGACAGAATGTTGGCTTGGCACAGCTTTATTGAACTCCAAGAAATTTGATTTTCTAATTCTATTTTTCTTTACTGCTTCATTTTTCTCGTGTTCAGATTGTTAATGGATAGTCAAATGAAGTTGTAACAAGTATTTAGAATTCAACAGAATGCCATAAACTGTATTTTAAGTACATTAGAAAACATTATTTTTCTATAGTACAGAACCCTAATAAGATGTAAAATTAGTTACATATGAGCATGACTGCAAATTTGTACCTAACCTAATACAATGAACAAAGTGCAGATGGAAGTAACTCAAAGTGGAAAATGGATGTTCTCCAGCCTGTCTGAACATTACTAAGGAAAGCCTTGGCAGTGGAGAAGTCTCCTGTCATCAAAATGACAATAACTCCTCAGTATGTCTGTAGGCTTTCATCTCAATGACCACATTTTTCATTGCTTTTTTTTTTTTCCCACATTTTGCCTGTTTCTTGATTCAAAGTAAAAACCCTGGTAAGTTTTTGTTTTGTTTTGTTTTGTTTTTAAATTCTCTTCTCCCTAGATAGGGCACTGATGACAGAACAAAGTAACAGATACTGCAAAGTTGAACTTGGTGTGTATGTGTGTGTGTGTGCATGTGCATGCGTATGTGTGTGTTTACAGGAGTTACTTACAGGATTATGACTGAGGAGTTACTTACACGATCTAGGATGAACTAAAGGCTGTTGCATCATCAAAACCCCACTTCAGCGTTCATTATGTCTTATGAAATCTGTACCATTAGTGCTCTCTTCATGACGTGCATGGTGCATGCAGGCAGACATGGTGCTAGAGAAGGAGCTGGGAGTTCTGTGTTCCAATTGGCAGGCGTCAGTAAGGAAGACTGTCCCACTGGACATACCTTGAGCATGACAATGTTGAGCACTTTTTATGTTTAAACTGATAATCCACACAAAAACATGAAATTCTAAAGTATGATTTCAGAAACACAGAAAATGCTTTTATAAATACAAACTTGGACGACTGAAAGACACATGAACATAACGATTACTAGGAATATGAGAAAGACTATACCATTATTAGTCAAGAGAAATTTGACATGTAATGATTGTTTTCTTATTATCTTAGAGAAATAAATGCAAATACTTGTAGGAAGGAATTGAATTATCACTTTATAAAATTAAAGGATTATTAGGTACAGTTTGAAAATATGCCCAGCCCTACCCATTACTTAAAACTTCAAAGAAAATATTTCACTGTCATTCAAAACATTTCTTGTCAATTATGTAATTTGAATTAATATTTGTATCATTTGGGAGAGAACTAGGCTCATATTTATACAAATTTAAATTGCATATATATGTAATCTAGTATTTTTTGTATTCTTTCAGTGAATTTCCCTATATACCCCTTTAAGTTATAGATAGTAAGTGCATAGAGAAAATAATCAAGTGCAAAAAATAAGGACTTTTCTAACAGAGAGCAGTATTTTACTGAATGTGATAGCTCTAGTTACTAATACAGAAAGCTTATAAAATATATTCATGATTCAAATCACATGACAAAAGTAATTATAAGCACCATAAAATGGATTGTTTGTGAGTTCAAAATCAATGACCAATGTCTGCAAAACTACCAGGAAAAATAAATGTGGGTCATATGTAAAGAAAAAAATCTTCTTATACATTTAAATTATGTTCTGTTTTTATTGTGCATGCATTATTTTTATAATAACAACATCA
Source organism: Alexandromys fortis (assembly GCF_014885135.2). Classification (NCBI taxonomy): domain Eukaryota; kingdom Metazoa; phylum Chordata; class Mammalia; order Rodentia; family Cricetidae; genus Alexandromys; species Alexandromys fortis. Next base: position 6,431,680 of record NW_026067929.1, on the reverse strand, counting down.
CACATCTGGAGACAGTCATGCTAGTTTACTGAGAAGAGCAAAGAGAATCAATTCATGATTGCACAGGTGAAGGTATAAAAGGCATTTATTCTCAATCTGCAATTTATAGAGAATTTACTTAAATAAGACCCACTTTTGTAAAATTTGTTAGAATTCTTGAATTGTGTCTCAGTCAATGTATATAAGTAGTTTTATTAAGTTTGAAATTTTGGATTCTGCAAATATCATTGAGAAGACTAGAAAATTAAGAGGCCTGTTTTTTTTAAAACAGTTTTTCTTTATTTTACATATCAACCCTAGTTCTCTCTCCCCACCTTTGTCCTGCTTCCCCCACCTTCCCCGTTTGAAGCTGCTTGTTTGTCCCAGCTTCCCCGAACCAGAATAACCACATGGAAACTGTATTAATTAAATCACTGCTTGGACCATTAGCTCTAGCTTTTTATTGGCTAACTCTTACATGTTAACTTAACCTATCTCCTATCATCTGTATCACCACATGGCTGTGGCTTACCGAGTAAAGTTCCGACCTGCAGCTCCATGACGTCTCTCTGACTTCATCCTCTCTTTGCCAGCATACAGACTAGGTTTTCCTGCCTGCTTCTGTTCTGCCTTGACATAGGCTCAAAGTAGTTCTTTATTCACTCACCAATAAAAGTAACATATAGACGGAAAGACCCCCCACACCACTTCCCTTCACCTAACTCCACATCCATTCCTCAGGGAGGGTGAAGCCTCCCACGGAGAGTTATCAAAGTCTGTCACATCACTTGAGGCAGGACCACAGCCCTCATCCCTTCTTCATGGTGCCTGCCATGAGGGTAGAGTTTAAATAACAAGCCAGAGGTATGCAGGACTGAATAGTCATCCATTTCCAAGTCTGTCCTTTGGGGTCTTCTGAGCAACTTGCAAATATTTCTCCTGAGGACAAGTTGTTCCTCCAGCAATCCCTCAGCATCAGCCACTTTCTTTTCCATCAGTGGATTCCTGGAGAGACTCTAATTTTGGGGGGGGTCTATTATTTCAGCAGTATGATCACCACAGAAGGGATGACAAACAAGTGTTTCTTTAGAATAAGGTAATTTCACTTCTGCCAGACAGGCTCATACCCCTTGTGTCAGTGCCACAGAACTGACATAAAGACATAGTGACCAAATACAGACAGAAATCAAGACTAACACCCACCTCCCAGGAGTGTCACTTGGCCATGTGATCACCATTTCTGCATAACCTCCTGGCTTTACCGCAGAGTTGCCATTTTTCTGGTGACAGAATGCCGAAGGCTTTAGAGGGAGTATGTATGCAGACTGCAAGCACATGAGAGATTAGTCCTGGGCAAACATAAAAGACCCCCATGTATCATTTTGTGTATATGGGAATATACATTTGCAAAGTGATCAGTTGTCTTCACTTGTGTTTCCTAAATCCTAGGATACTCTCTGACAGGCCATGAACTCAGTTTTGTATTTTTCTAATCACAATGACAAGCACAGCCTTTAAAAGGAAACGGGTTTCAGATCTGAGAGCTGAAAATTGACAATTTCAGTCCTCTGACTGTCTTCTGTAGAGATTAAAGCACCTTTTATCCTCTGTGTTTGCAGCCGAAATAACAGAGACCTCTCCCTTTGTAGCAGAAGAGGGTGTGTTTTTTAAGCTGCTGATTTACCTCTTTGTGTTCTTAACTATGGCTGTACAGGAGCTTCTGAGAAAGAGATCCTGTATTGTGCTCGCCTAAGCTTAAGGATAAGCCCCATAGAGAGCAAGATAGGAAGGCCTATGAGACGGATTGCTTCCTGTATCATGTATTGAGGGATCCACTTCTATCACAGGTCTGTACTTGTGTACATTCTCAATTTTTTAAAGTTATTTGTATTTCTGTCGTATCAGATTTTAATTCACCATATCTATTAAATGTATCTTTTTCATCCTAAGCTGGGCTTTAAAAAAATAAATCTCCCTTTTGTAAGTACTTGTATGGAATTATAAAATGCTAAGTCTATTTTAAAATAACCATGGGAAATGCTTCCTCTCAAGGTCCCTTTCTGTTCAGTCACATGTCCAAACATGTTGGATGTGGTTCTTGCCACCACAGGCCCCTTTCATTTGCCTCATTATCTTCCTTCCTTCCTTCCTTCTTTCCTTCTTTCCTTTTTTTCTTCCTTCCTTCCTTTCTTTTTTATTTCCCATTGACCTAAAGTAACACTTCAGCTTGAATTACACCCATATGATGGCTGGACTCCTTTTTTTAAAAGCAATTTGATAAATTTGAAAAATTGAACTACTTCCATGAGAAATAAAAAAAATGATGGTTGAGGCTCAGTGATTTCTCAAGGTTACACAATTGCAAGGCAATGCAAGGTCATAAATTCTCCTATTCTCTTAAGACATAACTTACAGAGCAATCTATGACATGGAAACAGGAGTATGTTCTTTCTTTTATTTATTTTTTTGGTACAGAACTTGAAATCCATAGGTGTGAGTGATATGTTCTTGCTCTTTCAGCACAGAGAAAATTTCTGGAATGGTACACATGACTGCCAAACTGTAAGTGTCCCCATTCTACTTGAAAGGTAAATCACAATTGTTAAGCTTTAGGAAATAAATCTCAACAAACAGAGCTACGAACCAGTGTCCTATCCCTGCCCTGTGTACTGTTTCCCATAGAGAATCAAATGGATGGGGGATATGTAGCTCATATTTCACATACCTGCAGCTACAGCTTTAACAAAGCATATTTCCAAGCTTATTTTTAGACAGGTGTACTTTAACAGTATGCCATGGTTTCAGAAGTATTTTAGTTAGCAATGTAGCCTCTCAATGTTTCTTTTTGTTTTTAATATGATATTGACTTTTTATGAATTATTGAGATAAAAATGAGTCAATAGTTATTTGTTAAAAAAATTAAAGAAATTCTAGAACATGTATTAATGATTGTAGATTCCTTTTGTAAATAAATTTGATGTTTTTGGAATCTGTACTGTATCTATAAGAAACTGACAATACAGGATTTAACTTTAAGACAATCACAACCTGTAGTGAGGGTTAGGAGTCCTCTCTCCCAAAGCAGGGGCCAGCTCTCTTACTGTAGTGGGTAGCAAGAGGTAAGGTCAGCTTTCAGAGGGTAATCAATGGAGGGACTAGCTCAGTATAGCCCTCTGATTTCATCTTTCATGATTCCTGAGGCCTCCTGAGGTGACCTTGGCCATGGACCCCAACATGGTCCTTAGCAGCAGCTGAGTCTGGATGTCACCACTGCCTCCAGTGGTGGTATGGCCCTGAGACATCAGTTTGGCTCTTGATCTTGGGTGTCTGCATGGCCTTTGATGACAAAAGGAGCAATGTACATCAGCAGAGACCCTGGCTGCAGTGGGGTCATGGACACAGATACGGCCTTCAGCTGCAGCTTGGCCCAGATGTCACATGTCATTGAGTAGCAGCACAGGCCACTCAGATATGTATGTATATGTGTCCTGGTTCTGGGTCACCTACCCTGACTCAGGTTGCTGGTTTGACCCTGGGCTTCCTCATGGTGATTGATGGCAGCTGGACCCACATATGCCAATCCTAACCCTGATTGCTACAGGGCCAGGGACTCAGACCTAGCTCTAGGTAACAGATAACACCCTGGTCTTCAGGACCTAATTGGGATTGAGAATGTCATTGATTTTGTCCATGAAGACAAAAGCAAACAGCTTTCTCTCACCAGCCACACAGACCTCCCTGCTCTTATTTGACCACTTATGTTTCTTACCCCACTGGCCACCAAGAAGGATGAATCATTGCCATTCCTGTCCCCTCACCTGGAAGCTACTCTGACTCAGCTTGACCGTGTGTCTCTACACAACACAAGCCATATTGCCCAATTCCCTCGAGACTTCGGGAGAAGGAATAGAGCCTTTGTTTTTCTTATGTAGATGGTTGATTTATATTCTGGAACATGTGTGCCAGGAGAGGCAGTTTAACATGCACAAAGAGACACTGAAACTTTTTCTTTTATCCAAATCTTCCAGCACACAAAATAGCCAGAAATGAGTTTACCCAAGGAAATAAAATAAAATGAAGCACTAAACACATAAAACATAACATTTTAAAAAGTGACCTTATAAACACATTTTGAACTCATTTCAAATATCTGCAATCTTCAGTCAGCCTGGAAGTTAACAGGGATTGTGAGTATGGTAAAGTTCACTTTATTTTCTGACATTAGCCTTTGAGAAAAGCAATTTGACCCAAATGCCATTTAGGTTTAGGCTGTCATTTTATAAAATGCCTACTTTGTCCTGCTGCGTCTAGAAATGAAATATGAGTCTCATTTATCTGAGTAAGGATGTCACGAATCAGACTCTTCTGAATGAATTTTGTAGTTTTATCTTCTTTCTTCTTTGTTTACTATGCATGCTTTTCTAATAAAACATACCACAATGAGATGTTAAAACATGAAAACAAATTTCTAAAGCTTTGATGAGGGCTTCAAGAATTTACCTTCTTTTTCTGCTTCCAAATCTCAGTTTCTGGGAGAATTGTTCTGTAATTAACCGGGCTTCAGTACATGAGGGTCTTTGTTATTATAAGGAGAAGTGTTAGAGGTATCTGATATCGATATTTTTCCGTGAAGTGCACTTGTTGCTCTTGTAGAAGTACATGGTTCGGTTCCCAGCACCCACACGGTGGCTCACACTCATCTAAAACTCTAGTTCCATGGCATCCAACCATCTCTTTTTTTTACCTCCATGTGTAGCTCACATACATATGGCACACAAACATAAATACAGACAAAAAACTCATATACATAAAATAAAAAAAATCCAAGTATAAAAAATAAAAGTATAAAAGAAATCAATTAAGGAAAGCAAGTGAGTCTGTGGATATTTTTTTCCCTGATGAACAAAGTATACCTGACGTGAACTTGACATCTAAAAGAATTTTAACTCTATTTATAATACAATGTTTTTTTTCTATTTCAAACTTTCCCCCAAACGGTGAAATCCTAGTGAAAATTTTCCAGATCTTTTGTGTTAGCTATTTAGTTTGTTGCTTTGACAAAATGCCTGAAAAAAGCAAATTAAGGAACTTTTTATTTTAGCTTATGATTCAACAGACTGGAGTCCGTTATGATGGGAAGCAAGTGAGTTCCTTTGGGATATTGAGTCCACAGCCAGGAAGCAGAAAGAAATGAAGGTGTTCATCTTATGTTTACCTTTTTTTTTTCTTAAAAAAAATTTCTATTCAGTCTCAGATGTTAAATTATATAACAATTTACAGCAGGGATACCAGGACTTATCTCTCATAATACTGATCTCCGTATACACAGAGATCTACACAATATCAGAAATTGGTAGAACAGAATTATCGCATCATGACAACAAAGAGTTTGACAAACTTTCCAAAGCTGTGTGCAGAGGAAGCAGTGCATAAAAGGTGACTTTTAGATTAAAAAACAGAAGGCTAGATTTGCGTGCAGGGTTGAAAGCAACACGTTGGATCAGTGGAAATGGCCACCTTTAAGGACCAAGACTGAAAGATTCCAGGGCAGCAGTCAAGAGGACTTGTTGCAGTGCCAAAATGAACACATTCAGCCAGTGACACTGTGTGGGCTTAAGAGTACCAATCACGACGACCTTTTCTTAGAATATTATTTCTTTAAAATTACTGTGTTTTGTAAAGACAGGTTCTAGTTTATATCTAAAAATATCTAGCTTTCGTGTTTTCAAATCACAACTCTTGTTAATTTATAACAATAAGTGCCTGTGGCCATGTCACAGGAGTAGCAGGTGGCAGTTGGCTTCAGATTGGCCCACCACTATGCAAGGCAATGATGGGTAAATCTCTAATAAGTAAGGCTCTGAGGATTCTGGCTCCAAAATGTCTCTTACCACTGCTGTGCCTTTACATGTTATCCACTGCCATTTTTTGCTGGTATCTGGCACGGTGTGAATGTGTATGGGAGAATCCCCACTGCCTGTAATGTAGTGTGATTATTTCATGGAAATATCCAACTCTACTGGGCATTTTTACCTGTGAATTATTATGAAGATGATTTCTTTCTAAGCTGTTTTGTTTAAAGTGTTGCACCTGCCCCTGATAATCGAGGGGCTGAAAAAGAGAGAAGATAGAAAAAGGAATTGCCTTACAGCCAGGACTTCAGAGTTTCTCTTGAGGATCCATATAGACTAGGGTTTAGGTTCCCAATCAAGGAAAGCAATAAAGTCCCAAAGTTAACTGAAGTTCTTACTGATACTGGAAAATATATTCACAGATTTTCATACATCAGAGCTAAAACAAAGTTGTAAACAATTGATATCATGTAACTAGAAAACAAAGAATTGGATGATTAGTTTAGATAATTCGACAGGACTCTGGAATATGAAAAGTGAAACTAGTAACCTGTTTTCTGGCAATTTTAAAAACTACTGCCCGTGTAAACAGTTATGGCTGAAAGGCTCCTGATCTATGAGAAGTCTGTTGTTTGTTTTCTTTTTTTTTTTTGGTTGTTTGTTTTACCTGTAATACTAAAATGTTTGATCATGCAAGGGATATGAAAAGCATGCTGTTTTCTACTGTGTTCATTCTAATCATTCACTTGATAAACAAAATGTAACTACATTGTAACTTCTATATTGCTTGAAAGAGTCTGCTGGGGTGTATAAACTCTAGGGAAAAAAAACAAAAGAAGGGGAAAAGAAAACATCAGAAAGGATGTAGAAGGAAAAATGTAAAAGGAAGACATGAGGAAAACAGAAGAAGGAAAACATCAGGGTAGCAGAAGAAAACAAAAAGAATAGAACAGGGGCAACAGAATAATGACAGAAAGAAGTTTTTATCCCCCAGGAAAGAAACCTGTGTGTATTTTCTCACTGAATCTGAATCTCACCCCCATTTTCTCTGGCCTGCACAAGGCTGGTACCTCTGCAAATAAGAAATGTGAAATATTGGCAATCAGTGGTGGCCCACGCCTTTCATCCCAACACTTGGGAAGGAGAGGCAGGAAGATCTCTGTGAATCGAGGCCAGCCTGGTCTACAGAAGAATTTTCCCCGTAGCCAAGGCTACACAGAGAAACACTGTCTTGGGGGAAAATGTGAAAACTTGTTTTCATTTATCAAATAACAGTAATCTATTTATAATTGTAAGAATTTCCTAAGAGAACCCGATTAATAGTCTATCAACTCTTGTTAAAATTACTAAGCTCTCAGTCACATTTAAGATTTAGTTAATACAGTTTTATTAATCATTTAAGCTGTGATTTTCTATGTAATCTGTTAAAAAGTCATTTAAAACTTTCAAAAGACAAATTGGGCAAGATGTAGTTTAATTAGTAAACTACCATAATTGATTTAAACTGTCCTTATAAATTCAGTAAATTAAACGTGCTAGTGTGTTAAAGTCCTGAGCACACAGGCAAAGACTAACTTTTATAAACAGAATGTACATCAGTGCACAGTGACAATAATGTGGTACACAATTCTGACTTGGATCGGACACAGGAATTCTCTAAGCTTTAATACAAAGCAAACCCTTTTTGCTTCAAAAGATACATAAACTCCTGCAGTGCTTTCATAAGCAGCTCATGGCAACACTAACATAAGTCTTTGGACGAAGACTGATTATCCATATTTAATGAGTCTGCGGTAGCTTTTCCAGCCTATCAGATATAGAGCTACATCGAATTACAGTCTAAGTTGGATAACACCGTTTATTTTTCTCTGAAATTTCTTTACTGAATGTGTCTTCTTATTTTTTTTCTTTTCTTTCAATTTTTTAGTCTGCTGGGATGAGACCTATCAACGATCTAATTTTTAGCTGTCTGGTCCTGCTCTGATATTTCCCTGACCTACTTCTGTATGGGATATCCTCAGGGTCCTCCAGTGGGTCTCTTGGACTCCATTCATTAGCTAAACAATCTTGATAATTGGTTCAAGCTACTTTATTTCACAGAATACTGTCTTCATTTTTCATTAGTCCATTGACTTAAAACAAGAATATTAATAACATGAGACATTTTCAAGTCTCGGTTAATTAACATGATGGCAATGTCCACTTGAATTCTAAACTCTGGAGTATTTAATATTTAATGTAGCATATTACCAAAGTAACCATTGTTGTTATAATATTGGTCTCTCAGCAGATTCAATAGGCAAATTGCTTTAGATAATATAAAGTTTGTCCGTTTGTCACTATTCCACACTTACACTGTGACTGAGCTCACTACAGGAGTCCTATTTTCTTGCAGGTGAGCTTAGTTTTGTTCTATTTTTCTAAAGACGATGTTCATTTATTGATCTATTTACTGATAGCTCTTCTGTGAGAATTCATGTAAGCCTCTGTTGGGCCTATGACCAATCAACTCTGGTCAGTCCAAGAGTTATACATTTGGGAGATTTCTGCACATTTATTCATCACCAGAATTAGTCCAATCCCAGCAGGGTTTCTCATTCAAATGATAGCTCCAACAGTCTGGAGTTAGACGTGATATTTATCTCTCCTGTCATGATAGAACATCCAAGAAAATCCACATTATCTTTTTCTTTAATTAACTAAAGATGGAAAATAGGCTTCAGCTACAAACATGGAAGAGGGTAACTATAGAAATCAGTTACAGCTGCCTCCACTTCTTTCCTCTGCCTGTTGTGTGCTTTCTGTTTTCAATCTTTTCTTGATAAACAGTATCTGAAATGTGCACTAGAAGAAGCTAGGAAAGAATCAGTTCAAGAGTTTCAACTTGCATGGTATTTTGATTCTAAGTGGAAGGGTGAACTACATCCCTCCTGGGATGTGAGTTTTCTTTAGGAGCAGCAAGCCCAGGGTAATTGCTGCCTGGCTGCAGTCAAGCCTCAATGCTTTTGTTCAGGTGTCCTTTAGAAGTAGTTGAACTTCACATCATGATGGCAGAAGTCACAAAATAATCCTATACCAGTTCAGAATTATGAATTATAAAGAGGTATTTATTTAAGGGAAACTTAAAGATCACTGTCTTAGATAACAGACCCCTGCGCAAACAGGAACAGAGTCTAGCAGCCAGAAGTGGGAACCGGAAGCAAGAGAGTGAGTGCTCGGCTTTACTGCTGCATTTAAGTATAAGAGACCATGCCCAAGTGGGCTGGTATCTTAAATGCTGTTGGCTGGAGGAGCAAATGTGCTTGCACAGTAACATCACAGTGCTTACATAACCCACTTCACTTCCTTTCCTTCTGTGAGCAAAAAAGATCACATCATCATTATAGAAAGGTGATTCTGGTATTGTATGTTTTTTGGGGAATAAGAACACATTCATATTTTAGAAATAATTATTACAGTTTCTTAATACTCATTGATTTCTTATTGTGACTGATCTAACGATTTAACGTATTTGCGACTGTGTGTTTATAGGAGTAAAAGGAACACATAGAACTTGTACTGTCTCTGGTTTCAGACATTCACAGAGGATTGGGGACATATCCTGGAGCATAAAGGAGGGCTCCTGCACATGAAAATACGTTGTGCCTGCTTCATATATCATTTAAACAATGTGCTTCTATTTCCACTACCTATATGGACTCAGAGATAATAAAAATTAAATTTCCTATATATATTGTACACATTAAGAAACTATACAATTCAGGTCTGGGGGAAAGAACACGATTGGTAAAAGGCTTGCTTTTTAAGCATGAGGACTTGAATCTGGGTGCCCAACACCCACTTAAAACTTCTATGACATAGTGTAATCTCAATTCTGGGTCCGAGACCATCAAATCTCTCTTGGTAGCTCACTCTCCAGACATCTAACTGAATTGGTCAACATTAGGTTTGCTGAAGCACCATGTCACACAAAGTAAGATGGAAAGTGTTTGGGAAAGATGACTAATGCGGTCCTCTGGCCTCATGCATATGCATGCATGAACAACCATATGCACAGACACATGCACACACACGATACAAACAACAAATGCATAAGATATCCAGAGTAGAAGTGATTTCTATTATCTGACCTTCTGTGTTGTTCAGTGTGATGTTGCATGGCTATAAGGACACCATCTTTCTTGGCAAGCTATGGTTACTTTTCTTTCCTCGGTTCACATTTTTTCCTTGACAGGTAGGTGTTAGAAAATCTCTCTCTAAAATTTGGGATGGAAACTTCAGTATATATTTTGAACTGTGTTGTCAACAACCCATTTCTGTCTTCAGTCAATGGGTTGCTTTATGTGTCCAGAAAGAGGATGACAGGCCAGGGCTACTAAGCACTAATTATTAATTACTTGTTAAACCACCTTTCAGCATTGATTTGAAGACTAGACAATAGTGAGTTCTCTGATTAATTGTTCTCTGTGTTATTTGCATTTTATTTTCTGTTACAAAATGAAACAAACAAAATAAAGCCTGTCAAGCAACTTAAAGAAAAAAAAACACCCTTTCTGAGGAGTGAATGGGGGTGGGTTGGGAAGAAGTAGGGGAGGCATAGAGGGGATAGACAGGGAACTGTCCTTGGTGTTGAAAATGAATAAAAATTTTAAAAAGAAAGAAACACTTATTCTGTCCCACCATTTGGTAGGCACAGTTCATTATGGTTGGGAAATGTAATGCTTCATTGATGAAACTTCATCTCTTGTTAGTGAATCAAAAAGTTAGGGCATTGAATCTGGGTGCCCTCTACTCAAAAAGTAGAGGCCAGGATGAAAGCACCTGGGTTAAATCATTCTCCAATAGCAAGAAGTTCAATGAGGCTTTGTGGAAATGCAAAGCTGTGATTTCTACCATTGACTGGCAGGATTATAAGAATGTCTCCATGACCCATCCTCATGGCACACATTCCACATGTCTCCTTTCATTTATATTATTGAACAGTTAATTAAGTTGTTAAAAATGAGGTGACCCTTAGTAGTTCTGACCTAATTAAGAGAGCATGTAGAAGTTCAAACACCAACTTCCAGCCCACATTAAGAAAATGAAATTTCCATATCCTGAAAAATATGCAGAGAGGATTGGTACCTAGAAACTGAGGGACTTAGCTCTATTAATTAAAGGATTTGAATTCTGTTGACAACGTTTGTAGCTTCAAAAGTTAAGATGCTCAAGATGAGATGACATCTCAATAGATATCTCTGTAAAGTCAAGATCAGAGGACCCAAAAAACTGTGTTTAGCTCTTAGATTAATGAAGTATTGATTAGAAATTTTGAGGGTAGTAGCTGAAGACCTATGATTAAATATGCCCTGATTATACGCTTCATATAAACAGCCAAACAATACTTAAAAGTTCATTAAGCTATGTGCATGTGCAAAATGATGAATCAGTAATATTCAATCTCAGCTACTGTCTTCTTTGGTCTCACACCCAAGGCCTGTGTTCCTGTATATTCTCCATATTAATGCCAAAAGACAGTGTCAAGATAAAAGTGTGTAAGCTTTTATCTAATGATAGTATGCTTGTCATTCTTCTCCATCTGGGAGTTGCTGGGATCCAGCTGTAGTCAAGGAGAATCTGAAGAGGAGAATGGTTAAGCCAGCATTTTGGTAGTGTTCTTATGTTCTGCTTCCATTCCTTCAAGATCAACACACCAAGTATCAGCATAACAAAATTCTGGGGGCTGTGACTCACAGGTGAGCCTGTTGTTGAGAAGTGTCCTCGATCCATTCAGCTGCTTTACTATTTATAGCTTGTGGCCTACAGTTTGCAAGGAAGGCTAAGGAGCACTGCAGACAAATCCTCCCTGCCTTGTGTAATGAGAATTTGCCATTAAAGTCAACTAAACGAGACCTAGTTCTCTTTTCTTGAACTGTGGATGTCTCTGCATTTTCTGTTGACAAATGATGTAATGTGAAGAGGTATACAGAGATCTCTAAGGCTAGATTTTAAGTGTCCTTAAAAAGGAAACTTTAATAATTTTCGCTGTTTCTATTGTATTTTGTATCCCTGCCTGGAATCAAGGAACAGCTGCCAAGTCTAAGATGCAATCAAATGACCACCAGAATGCAAACAGGAGTGACTTTAAGTGAGACCAAAAGAAAATTCACTTGGCAATATACAGAATGTAAAGACAATAATTTTTATCTGAGATTCTGTGCTTGGGGAAAGCTCATGCTAAAATGATATCTTTTAACACTGAAATAGTCTCTGCTGAAGACTATCTTGCCTCCAGGGACTGGATGATACAAACACAAAAAGCTGGCTCTTTCTTCTCAATTAAATTTGCTTTTAGGAGTTTCAGAGCTGTCTCTGAAGTCAGATGATCTTACGGTGGCACAATTCAGGTCTCACTTTGCTGCTCTGCTTCCTCTTTTCTTATGAGTCTTGCTAATGAGAGGCCTCCATCCTCCTCAATTGTTGCCCTACTTGCAAATATGCAATTATTTTGAATCAATTATAGTGACCAGTTTTCAGACCAAAGTTTTCTGAAGTCGTATTCATCACATAATTGCCATGGACACGTTGTGCGAAATCTTGAGTTAAGAATTCGGTTTCCATAGCTTTGGGGATTCACTCAACATTGTCATTGTAGAGAAATTCAATATTCAACAGTGGCAATGGTCTGTGCACTTTTCTCCCATGCTGTATCCTGCATATGCACATACTCCATGGTCCCGTCAGTGATAATTTATGCTATAGTAAATATCAACCTTGGAATATTCTATTAATTCTCACTTCAGCATAGAGTTTCTGGGAATTTATCACCCAAAGCCTAACACAGTCAAGTCATGACTCCAAGTTCTGCATAATATTTCAAGAGTCTCCTCAATTTCAAGCTCTGCAGTTTGTCTAATGAATAACAATGTAGATATCAGTAATTATTCTCACTTATTCATTTTTTGCATTATCCTAATTGTCTGTAATGTGCTATAATTAAATTTACACTTGTAACATGAGGGCCTGCTTGTTGGGGTTTCTGTCCTGCCAGACAGAAAACAGGCCCTATTGTTACACACACTCCATACTCCTCTTACCTCCCTCTTACTCAGGCCATCAATATTTGTCCTAAACATTCACCCCCCACTTTCATAGTCTCCCTTTTTCCTGTGCTCCCTCTTTCTATATTATCTATCTTCAGGTCCCATGTAGCTCCATGTGGCCCCAGGTGTGTTCACAATTGCAAAGGCAGGGGGTATGGCAGAAGACAATGTGGGAGCACCATGGGAAGGAATATAGCTGGGAGGGGGCTGTAACATGGACATTAAAAGTACCACTTTGTTCTTTGTAAGAACCTACTCTGTTAATCACTACTTTGGTTATTCATTACAGATGAGGAAATCATTTGTCTTTGATGATAAATTTAGATGGAAATTTTAAAAATTATTGTAATCGATATTGATGTCACATAAAATGCTGACGTTTTGACATGTAACAGTTATATGGATATCTTATAGAAAATTAATTGTATATCAATTTCCAAGTTATTAATACATAAAGCAAAGGTTTAACATTGTATTCTTTCTGAATATCACAAAAATGTTTAGCTCTTTTCTATGCTCAATAAATATTTTCTAAATGTTTTGGGGACTACTTTATGCTTCTATTTGGTCTTGGTTTTTTATGAATCAGAATTCTGCACTATTTTAAGATTATTTACAAATGACCACAGAGCTTAAGTTTGGGTGTGTCTATATAGTTCATCACTTATAAGTGCAAAGAAGTAAATGTATTTGTGATGCATTCAGACAACTAATAGAAAAGTCCATTTTCTATTATAACTTCAAGAAAATGTATATACATAATAGTGATTTTGAAATTTATAGAACAGATACAAAGTACCTCATAAAGTAGAGTGTATCTACAATTTTGTTTTATCAAAAAAATGGTTATCAATTTTTCTGGCCTTCATTTTATTGTCTGTAGGATAGAAATTATTTTCACAATCACAAATAAAATGAGTAGGAAGCTTTTCACTAAAATACATGCTTTCTTGAAAGAAAACCATCAGTACAAACCTATCTGTTCTTAATTAACTACAACTTTAAATTTTGGAAATGCAAATGTTTTCACTACAGTGCATTTGAAAGAATATTCGGATAAAACATAACAAAAGTAGTCAGTTTACACAGAATCATATAGAATAATTATAGAATAATTGACCTCTTTCAAAGCATTGTCCCAAATAGAGTTTTATTCTGAACTAATGGGATAATAAGGATTCCATATATGGGATGGAGGAAGCTCCAAAGCATGCCTGATGCTTTTAGTGTTAACTAGGCATGTGTTAAATTACTGCAAATTCATTTCATTATCTTTGAACTCTTGTTACACCAAGGAGACTATATTCCACTATACTATTTTTATTATTATATAAGATTGCATAAAGATCTCAAATTCATAGAGCAAATTTCCACATTGTGATTGCCAGAATTTCACATTTGAGTATTTAAACTTCTGTTACAAAGTCTGTGTCCCAACCATGCATCTCATTTGAGCATCATGACCCCTCAAGTATCTGTGAATATGGGATACTATGTCAACCACCACTACTTTCAATACAAATGTCAAACTCTGTTGAACATAATTTTGATCAGAAGCCTGTTTCTATAGAGTACAACTTTCCAAGAATAATGGTGTATCAGATTTGGACTCATCTTGTTCATTGAGAGGGTGTTTTATGACAGGGATCTTGAAGGAGAAACAGCCCAGAACTACACATGTGGCCTGGAGAGTGAGTCAAGCTGGAGGACCCCTCAGGAAATTATGGTTTAGTCTAAGGGAAATAAGGAAGATTCCTAAATAAATGTCAATCCCAAAACCATTTAAATTCAATTTTTACTGATATTTATTAAATTTTTATACATAATATTTAACTACTAAAATTTTTAATGATGTTGAAAATAAGGTTAACCTGCCACAGTTACTGACAAAATGGTCAAAACTTTAAAAATCAAATGGATATATGATATAATTTCTTTAGATAAATTGTTTTATAGTATACAGAGTTTTGATTAGTAAATGGGCAAAAGGATGAATCTATGACTAACTGCATGGAAACATTTTATACATTTCTGTAAGCACACAATCATTTTCATCCTGCTAATATTGTTTCAGTTCACTAATGAAGAAGAGATTAAATGTCACCTTTAAAATCTGGTTCGCAGCAACAACAAATGTACAGTTTCAGAGGGAACAAGGTTTATGGGAGAGAGCTGAGGAGAAAACATTCTGAAGAAATATTCAGAAGTCTGGAGTGACTGTCTGGTCATGACACATGTGAACAGAAAACATTATCAAGATATTTACACATTTAAATCTGCACAGGAGTTTTGCAACAATCAATGCCTGTTTCTCATAAGACCTTAGAGCAAACATCAACACATAAACATTTTAGTATAAGCTAAGAAGACAGGAAGCAAACAACATCCAGTATATTTGAAAGGGCAAAGTGTCATTGTGAATAACTGTGTGTTTTGACAATTAGCAATGTGGGTATAAATGGTAATAGAAATGAGAAATAAGGGAAAGAATTTTCCTTTGCTCAAATAACAGTATCAAGTTAAATCTGTAGATTACTGTGGATTTTGTAGATTTTTTATTTCAAAATTAATGCTGTTATCTACCTGGTTATTTTATAAATATATGTGTGAAGAATCTAATGTGTCTTATTAATGGGTATTTAGATACATGGTTACCAGAAACATCTTTTTTAAGGGACCTTTGATTTTGTCCTAAATAAATGCTCATACTTAGCCTCAAATTTCTAAAGTAGAGAAATGTTAATTTAAAAGACAAATTTGTCACACAAGTTTTGTTGAAGGCTGACAATTATCTGTCACATATAGTTGTAGATGGAGAAATAAAAGATATAGAAAGATTTTAATCAGTATAAATAATTATAAACATTTACTGTTGTTGAAATAGACCAAAAAGACCTATTAAGAATATAAAGCTCAAACAATATTGAATTATGAATAAAAATCACATTTAAGAGATAACTTTTTACTTCTTGCTCAATGCAATTGGACAATTATAAATATGAACAATATAAGAAAAGACTAGATGAGAAAAAAGAAATATAAATAGTATAAAACCAAATGTCATTTATTTTCCAGAATATAATATTAACTAGAGCCAGGTAAACACATCTGGCACTCATTTGATAGGAATATATTACCTGGGAAATAGAAGTTTCACTTGGAATGGGATTTCCTGTTTGGAGGAAAGAATTCATTGAGCCATGTCAGTGGCATCAGATATTTTTCGCTTGTATGTCGTTATTCAAAATAATAACAATAACATGGAGATGTTCACGTTTGGAGTTTCTCTCAACATCCAGTGCTACGATATTCTCAAGAAGACCTTACACCCTGATGCAGTCATGACTGAACAAGAATGCAGAAATCAGGACAAGTGGAATGATGATGGTTAGAGTCAAACTTTACATTGAATAAAAGAGAAATATTTTGGAAGAGAAAACATCGACAATACTCAAAATATTGAGATATATTCTTCACACTTTCTGCTTTGCATATGTGTATTGGATATAAGAAATAACTGTAATAGAATGTCATCAAACACATTAACCCGCACACTGAAGCAAACACTGCATTCCAGGCTAACTATGTGTTCCTTACTATGTCTTGCTTCTTTTCTCAGACTTGAAATAAACACATAAACCATAAAGAATATTTAAAACATAAATAAGTAAATGAGTCTTCATATATATGTGCTTATCAGTTTCTGTCATGGGAAAGAGACAATATAAAAATATAAAGAATGTCAAAGAACTCACTCTGAGTGTTTCACCAAGCAGCTCTTTCCTCACTTGCATGAGTAGCTATTTCCTGCCTGTTGGTCTCCTGAGAAATCCAGGGTTCACCAGGAATGATTAAATCTGTGACTTTATATTAACAATTTCAACATCCACAATATTAAATTCTGGCAACTTATCACCCTTAGTGCTACCCTGTCTGACTCTGACACCGGAGTGTTATGCTTTTATGCCTTGAAATGCAACTCCATGTTAGATGCTGACACCCCAGAGATGAATGGTCTTCTCTTTCCAGTAAATAGGTGAGTTACAAAGCAATGTTCCACGGCATACTGCAACCCACGGTGTTCATTGTCACAATGGTTGCTATGCCATTCAGGAGGAATCCTCCAATGCAAAGACAGACAGTTTGGATAGCTGTAACCCGACAGGATGAATGTTTAGTACTTCAGCAATTATTAGCTGCTACATGGATAAAACACATATTTTTGTTATGACATTATTTGCAATATTTTAAAATTCAGCAAAACAAAATCTACAATTTAATTTACAGTCAATCTTACAATTGTGAAATCATACAATTAAGTATATAAAAAAAGAGCAAACACCTGCATTATTTTGTGTTTTTACTTAAAGAAAGTTGAAGAAACTACAAATCGATGTCTTGCAGATTAAATGGATGAAATGATTCAGACTGTATAGTGGAAGTGTGCCTGAAGATATACTGTAATACTGGGTTGTACATAAGTTTTAGGTTATACAATAAAGTATTTTATTAATTAAAAATTTAGTTCATGTGTATAATGTGTTCTGATCAAATCCTTCTTAATATTTTGTTTTTAGAAAAAAAATCAAAATTTATATGCAGATGGAACAAAGTCAATTGAAGTTCAGCTTCAGCTACAGAGGGGGACTTTCTCTCAAAAGTACTAAGAAAATAATAAAAATGACAATAGCAAAACCCAGAAAGAAGTAAAGAGGGAGAAGGAGGTTCAGAGAATAAGCAACAGAAGCCAACTCTATGCAAAGACCCAGTAAGATTCAATAATGAATAATTAACTTATAACATCACAGTGGGATGATTAACATTGGTAGACTCAGTCAACTTTAATTATACGCCACACTCTAAATGCATTTATTTATGTGTAAACATTCAGCTTATTCTAATATATTCTTTATAACTGTATTAGATTGCAAATCACAACAATGAGGACCCTGAGAGAGACATACGTGGATCTAATCTACATGGGAAGTAGAAAGATCTCATGAGTAAATTGGAAGTATTGGGTCCATGGGAGAAGTTGAAGGAGAGGGGAGATGGAGGGAGGGGAGCAGAGAAAAATGTATTGCTCGATAAAATCAATAAAAGAGAAAAAAATCTAAAACTTTTTCAAAAGAGTACAAAATAGTACCATAGATAATTAAAGTAATACAGAATGGTGAAATCAAATGGACTAACATGGTCATCCCCTTAAATCCTTGTTATCTTTTGCAGTGAGAGTGTTTTAACCAGAAATGTATTATGTACAATGCTATATAATAATTTTAAAGTTTATATTATTAATTCAACCCAACTAAAGCTTGGTACAGTATTTTTTATTGATTTGTGTTAATTGCTCACACTAATGGGTACAGGGTGATATTTCACTCTGCATATCAGAAGGCATTGGTCAAATCTAGCTGGTCTTTATTAAACCCACACCTCGGGCTCCAGGTCTTTAGTATCCATATTAAACATGCAGCTCAATTTTTTCTTAAGTTGATAAATATGAAGGAGGTATATGATCCTCACCTTTATCTGTCTGTCCTTGTGTAAGTTTCTCCAGATCCATGTATGTGCCTATAAACTAATGAATTCCTTTTCTTCTCTGCTGCACAGTGATGCCACTTAGTTTACATATGGCCTCCTTCCTTAACCCATTCTTCGACTGATGACCATCTAGGTTCTACACTGACTCTATGCCAGGCATTACAAACAGCACCATAGAGTGATGTACAGATAGCTCTGTTAGATTCATGTTCTTTAGACATGTATATAGAAAAGGGAAAGCTGGGTCATAAGCTGCATTTATTTTTTATTTTTAAAAGATTCCACATTGTTCTTCACTCTAATAAAATATTGATCAAAACAGAAATATAAGAACCAGAATTATGTAAGCATTCACTGAAAATATGATAAACATCTTCCTTTGGCAAGTCCATACAGATGAGAATGCTGGATCAAATGACAATGATAGTGTTCCAGGACAGACTGAACTCATTTATATTTCAGACAACACTACACCAGCTATCCTTTTCTACATGTCTTCATCAAACTTATGACTTGCTTTCTTAATATCAAATATGATGGATTTAAGATGATAGTTCTTGGTGGTTTTAAATTGCATTTTCTTGGTAACTACTAAAGAACATTTCTTTTCATACAATAATTGTCCACTCTTTTATTAGAGTACATTTGAATTTTTCCATTTACTTTTAAGATAATAGCAAAATTATATTATTTCTGCCTATTCTTTCCACTCTCCTTTCCAACAATGATTTTGGAGCTTTAGTTCCAAGAGTTGTTTTGCAGAAGTATCTGTTCAGATTAGACAGTGTAATTCTGCATTTTGACTGGTTTTGTAATGTTGTCTCTCCTTGATGAGGGATGAGGACTATACTCATCCAAGGGTATAAGAACAAATATTTAGACTATAGTTAAAGATAACTCTGGTTTAGCAAAGTGATGGTTGTAGATAATCCTCTAAAATTTATGACTACACTGCCCCTGGGTCTTAAGTACCAGATATGATTCCTCTATTTTAAGAGGGTCTTAAGTCCAATCAGAAAGATGCTGGTTATTGACAAGTTATGAGGATCATTACTTCAATAGTAGGATCATCTTGCCATGTTGGTTGTTGATATGGTTCACAACTCTCATAGGTGGACAGGACTATTACTTACTCCCCACTTGCAGAAGCTTCCAATGAGTCTTTCAGTAACATGAAAACTAATTCTCAGAAGGGAGGCTTCCAGGCCATTCCCACCTTGATTCTTCCACTTCTTCCCTCTGAACATGTGATGTCTTTTTCTCTTCATCCTTTATCAATTGTAACTGATACAAAAAGTACTCATATTTATAAGGTGTAATTCAAATTTGAGTAAAAATAACATACCTCCTCAAACATTAAACATGTATCGTTTTTCTATTTTTTAACTATTTTTCTGTGCCATCTGTAGGTTCTGTAACAGTCAAGGCTATATTTCCAGTTATTGTAAATTAGTTCTATATACTTTCTGAAAGTTGTAGTACATGTTTACATCAATGAGCTAATCTACTGGTATAATGTTAGCTGAATCAACCATTAATCAGAGAGGTCATGATGGAGAAAGTAGTTCATGGGAGTTTACCTTCTAAGGGTCCATCTTTCCCAGATCCCTTCTTGCCATCTGTCTGCTTTCTGCCTACCATAATGTAAATGGTTCTACTCCGCTATTCACTTCAATTTAATGTCTCTTTAATGCTATTCTCTTCTGTTTTAATGGATCATGAGCTGAAATCTTTGAATTCATGTTTTAAGCTAAAATTTTCTACTCCTAAGTGGTTTTCCCAAATGTTTATCACAGCAATGGAAACCAGACGAACACACTGGAATTTACAAATGTTCCTAAATCAAGATTCCCTGATACTGATGGAAAGTATGTGTTACGATATGAAATGCAGAGTAAATTTGAGCGTTGACTCTGAAAACTGTGGCAGCACTGTTGCAGAAACAGTTAAACAGACACAACCTAGTGCACAGAGGCTTACAAGAATGTTAGTTTACAAACTCAGTGACATTTACTTGACATCTTGTTACTTGTTCTTCAAATGACTTATCACCATTTTTATAGCCATACTGAACTGAAAAAGTAAGCTGAAACTTACATTTTTCATTACAAAAATGTTATTAATATCAAATTATATGTTTCCAGCATAAAGCAATAAAATGAAGTGAGTTTATAGAAATTCATTATGATTAATATATCTTATATAATCACTGATTACACTGACTGTTTAACATCTTAAACATCATTAAAAACTTTAAATGATAACTTTTGTTTCAATACTGTTAATAAAAACAGAGCCTATTGGTTTTCATAACAACATTCATTATGCACAGAAAAATTTCATCTCAAAACAATGTGAAAAGAAAAAAAAACATGGTTAAGAATTTGTGTACAAGCCTCAAATTTTAGAATTATAATTCCCATTAAAACATCTAAGATAACAATTTATGTAGCCATTTCACATATAGTTGGCTTTCTAAATCATACACATTCTCTGTATTGCTGTGTCATCAAGTTTATAATTATACTGGGAGCTGTATTTCCCACAGCCTAACTTTAGTGTATCTACATTATTAAACACACAGTTTTAAAGCGAAACAACCCCAAGTCAGAACTGTATTCCACTGATAGTTTTCTCCTAACATTCAACAAAACAGATTTATATTAAGTTCTCAAAGGTAGTTCTCAAACTTTGTAATTAACATTCTTAAATAGTATTGGTCAAAATTTGAGTTCACACTAATACAAATAATGAACACCATCCTATTTAACGCTATGAAAACACTGTTCAGCCCATCATTGTCTGAGGGTTTCCCAGAGACCGCCTCACCCTCCCCATCCTGTTCACAGTGCTTCTCACTACCCCCTCTTCACACCACTTCTACTGTGGTTGTTTCTAAAGGCTCTTTTGTCTTTTTAATATGGCTAAGCGGAGAAGGAAAACTCTGTTATTACCATAACTCTCTGATTTTTACTAGATAACACCTATGAAACATAGGAGAGAGATGAGAGGGCTAGAAGAGGAAAACTTCACAGACTTTATCAGATTGCCACCTGTGGCTTGTCATTAGGTTGCCTTGAACTCTGTCTTCCAAAGAGGATGTGTACATTGATACAATGTTGTAAAATGATTTCTCACTCTATAACAGCGTGCAAATGTAACTGTTCAAATCTACATGTATGGTGATTTTTTTTTCGGTCTGCAAGAAATAAAGCTTGCCTTAAGATCAGAGTGTGGAGCTAGTTAGTCACACTAGTTAGTCATAGTTCCCAGGCAGTGGTGGCACACACCTTTAATCCTAGCACTCAGCAGACAGAGGCAGATGGATCTGTTAGCTCAAGGCCACCCTTGGATACACAAGATTGAATCAATCCAAAAGAGAAAGAGCGCTCACACAAAAACGATCCCAGCACTTGGGATCATAAGCCTTTAATCCCAGCACTAAGAAGGTGGAGACAGGAGTGATATAGCTGGGCAGAAAGAGAAATAAGGTGGGTGGAGGCAGGAGCTCAGGGCATTCAGTCTGAGGACTCATAGGCACAAGATTGCCCCTTTGGTCTGAGGATTCAGGAGAGCGCTCTCTGTAAGGTGAGGATCAACTGCTAGTCACTGGACAGTGTGTAGAGGGTCATTAATGCTACACAAACTCAAAAGTTGCTTGACAATGAAACATAATGAAACATGCTGTACATGCCAGTTAGTTCTAAACCTAGTTTTATTTTCAAATAACCAAAATTAGTTTATCATGAAATATGTATATGATTCTGTCAATGTCTAAAATCACCTAAATATTTCTTTTTTTCTTATTTATTTATTTTTACTTAAAAATTTGCACCTCCTCCCCTTCTCCCATTTCCCTTCCCCTCCCCCACCCCATTCCTCCTTTTCCAGTCCAAAGAGCAGTCAGGGTTCCCTGCCCTGTGGGAAGTCCAAAATCTTCCCCCCTCCTTCCAGGTCTAGGAAGGTGAGCATCCCACAAAGACTAGGCTCCCGTAAAGCCAGTGAATGCAGTAGGATCAAAACCCAGTGCCACTGTCCTTGGCTTCTCAGTCAACCCTTCTTGTCTGATACGTTCAGAGTTTCTAATGAGAGGAATAAGCCTAAGCATAACATTTAGTGTTATACTAGATAAAGAAAAAAAATCAAGCATGTAATGTTATTATTCCAATACAGATGCTTTTCAAAGTGTGTATCTGATTTTACTAGTGAAAACTGAAAGTTCGCATGGTGGTACACACCAGTAATTCTAGCACTCAGGAGGCAAAGGCAGGGTGGATCTCTGTTTGTTGGAGACCAGCTTGGTCTACAGAGTGAGTTCCAGGAAAGGTACAACTCTTAAACAGAGAAAATGTGTCTCTAAAAACAAAAACAACAACAACAAAAATAAAAGTGAAGAAAAGAAAATGGACTTATGTTGTTACTATTCTGTGATTAATACAAGCACTGCTTAAAATTTGTTTATACTTATGTTGGATATGGGGAGATATATCAAACTCCTAGATTAGCAACTAGCAGCGAATTTTTCCAAAGGACATCTGTAATAACTGTCAAACATTTGATTGCCTCATGGCTGTGCATTCATAAGCACCAAATAGTTACCTAGGATTCAGTACTAGATGTGGTCTCGCTCTTATAGAGATGGTCATGAACAAAACCCAGGTATTCATGCCACTATTGCTCCTGTAGTGTTACCATGTCTTGCCAATCACTGGTGTGGCTCATAGGGTTTATAGCTGTGTAGGACTGTTGATTGCCTTCCTATTTGGAAGCTTGTGTAGGGCCTTTGGAAGGTCTAGCTCAGGAGTTTCTGGACCCTGTCTCTGAAATGCATGGCATCTTCAGCAGTAAAGACATACCTTTCACAACTGGGAAATAACCAAGGCAAACAGTAAGTGACTGTATGTTTTGGGAGTCTCTTGGACATCCCTGACCAACAACTCAAAAAAGAGATTCTTATATCTGATATTGGGATCTTTTTTAAATGATCTTTGGCTCTTAGAGGGAGCATAGTTAGCTCAGATGAGAAAGATTCATTATTAATTATACATGCATATTTATACTCAGAATTATGCATATTATAGTTTTGGTAAATAGTTAATAGTATGATTTGTTTTGATTTTCTGATTTCTTTATTGTTATTTTATCCACCTCCTTCCTTTTGCATTTTCCTCCCTCTCCCTTCCTTAAAGAGCTTCCCCTTCCCACATTCGTTATCAGATCACATTTGACAGTGTAAATATGGCAATAGATGGATTTCATTATTGGGATTATCATTTATTCTGGACTGTTTCCTTAGACTTTGGTGATGATATCAAGGTAAATTATCATTCTATATCAAGGTCACAGAGTCCCCTCCAGGTTAACTGCAAAAAGTAAAAGAGTTTTCAATATTATTTATGATTGTTGAGTGGAGGAGAGATTCAGAAGGGAAAATGGAATCTAACCATGAAAAAGAAAATTGTCCCATGGCTTTTCACAGTTATTTAGACTATGATGACTTCACATGATAGTGGGAATGGGTACCTGCACCAACACTTGAATTCCATGAAATCACCTCAAAGACTTTTATCATCACTAATTACCAACCACCCCATCCACATACAAATGCTCTGCCAGTGTGACCATAGCTCATTGTTCAGTCTGAGATGGATATTTTACCACATAAACTTTTATTATAATTGCTTTAACAGTGACTACATGGGGCTGAAATAGCATTGGATTTTATCATGCATATTAAGCCATCTATGAGCTTTAGCTAAATCAAGATATCATAGTACATAAAGGATTTGTTTTGACACTCCTATTTCCACAGCATGAGCATTTGCACATCATTGCCAAGCATATACGAAAGGCAGCCTACTCTGTAGAAAAACTCACAGGAAAGCAAAATAGTAGTAGTAATAGAAGTAGCATTTTACAGTCCTGTGGGCCACATATCTGGATGTAGGTGTTTCATACCAGCAAAGCTAGCCACAAAACTATTGAGGAAATTTTTATTTTGTGACAAATATGTTTGATATCATAGACAAGGAAGACATTTAGTAATGAACTGAGAATAAAATATTTATGTCTGATAACTAAGAAGAGAAATTTAATCAAATTGAGTGAAATTGACTTAGAAAATGCTAAAGACACTTTCATCTTATGAACATGTGTTCTGAGAACATCCAGTAGACAGCTAAAGATAAATGGGGCTAAAAAAATAAAGAAATAAAAAGCAACTTGGAAAGACAGGGTATTTCTAGCTCACCTAGGAGTGACATTTGAACTTTCCGTGTGCTGTTTATTGAAACATGGAGATTTAGACATGAGAATTTGCATCCTTTTCACATACTGCTAGACTAGAAAACTTGCATGGCTTATGTCTACATGACCTGACCTTTTAGCAAGAGAGATGTTCGGTCTAACACATTCATTGTTGCTTCATAGAATTCCTAGAAATAATTTTATGTGATATTTTGTGTGTGTGTGTGTGTGTTTAATAAAACAGCAGAACAACTTGCTAGACTAACAGCTTGTTCTGCCTGAGGTATCACTTTGAGGAAACTCTTAATTCATAGTGATTCACCTTTGATACTTTCCTGTCATCTGTAGCCACCAAGTTCCTTTGCTCAAGTCATTAACTTTGTCATATCCCAGTCAGTTTTCCATTTTTCCATATTTCAATCAATATCAATAAACTGCCACAGAAGTCCCCATTTTGAGATGATATTGGCATTCTGTCAAAGCGATGGCATCTGTTAGTGAATTAGGTCTAATTAACTTAGACTTTTGTGGTCAAAGGTTCCCTTGGTTTGTGTTCATTAGGCTAGTTCACCATCCATAGTGAGAAATGATCCATGTTTAACCTGAATTAGGCATATACTGGAGACATGCTTCTGGAGTCTGTAGCTAAAGCTCCTTCCCAGGAGTTTATGTAAAGAATGTTTGCCTCTTTTCCTAAAATCCCTAGGACAAACTGAGGTAAAATTCTGCTAAAGTTTATTGGGCTTCCTTACAGAGCATGGTTTTGAGGTTGCTTATAGGTGTATGGGTGTTTTTGTTTTTAACCAGCAGGGTGATCATCAAGGCACATAGAATTTAATAATATATCTAATTTATACATTTTCTAGTAATTTAATTAAAATAAAGGCTAATGAATATTATTTAACAACTGTGCTGGGCTCTTTTGGATGGTTTTCTTCTGTTTTACTTTAAAGTGATATAACTTTACATAATGTCATTAACTTATATTTTATTAATGCATATTATGGGACAGCTTACATTACTCTCAATGACTTCCATAGTCTTTACATATATTCTTAATTTTAGTAATTAATACAATATTGTAGAAGGCCACTTTTTTGTTCGCAGCTACTCAGCCCTAAAATAATCACAAGAAACCATATTATTTGTAATACTGCTTGGCTAATAGCTTAAGCATATTTCTGGCTAACTCATGTCTTAAATTAACCCATGTCTAATAATCTGTGTATCACCATGAGGCTGTGGCTTTACCAGGTTAAGTTTCAGCATCCGTCTCCAGCGGGGCTACATGACTCCACCTTCTTTCTCCCAGCATTCAGGTTAGTTTTCCCTACATACCTCTGTTCTGCCCTATCAGGCCAAGCCAGTTTCTTTATTTGTTAGCCAATAAAAGCAACACATATACAGAAGGATTTTCCACTTCATTTCCCCTTTTCTGTTTAAATGAAAAATGAAGTACGTGTTTACCCTCTCTTCTCGTGGCATGATTAGATTCGGTTCCTGTTTCCTGTTCATACAGAGGATTGTGATCTGTGAGTCTACCCATAAATAAATAACCCTTTATTATACTCAATTCTGAGCTAGTGTGGGATTTTTTTTTTTAGAGTCCTTCTTCACAACCTTTCGGAGTGGGGGGGATCTTTGTCCATCAATAACATACAGACTTACCTTTGCGTTCAGTATCATACAGCCTAGACATGATGGGTAGAGAATGGTGGCAATATATCCTTTCATACATAAATACATTGCTTTTATAAGCAACACATCAATTGCACTGATACCAGTAGCTTTGCTTGAAAGGATGTTTAAAACCTTAGAGTGTATATCTAAAACCCGAAAAGTTCCACCTATGTTGATGGAGGTGGGTCTTATATCTTATCTGTTGCTTTCATTGGTTGACTAATAAAGAAAACTGCTTGGCCTGATAGGACAGAAAATTAGTTAGGCGGAGTAGACAGAACAGAATGCTGGGAGAAAGAAGCCAAGTCAGGCAGTCGCCATGATTCTCCCACTCCAGACAGATGCAGGTTAAGATCTCTCCTGGTAAGCCAGCTTGTGGTGCTACACAGAATATTAGAAATGGTTTAGATCAATATGTAAGAGCTAGCCAATAAGAGGCTGGAACTAATGGGCCAGGCACTGTTCAAAATAATACAGTTTCCATGTAATTATTTCGGGTAAAGCTAGCCGGGTGGCGGGAAGCAGCCCGCCCCCCTTATTTCAACACTATGTCTTAAGAATCGTATTAGCTTGAATATAGTTCCATGCTGTCCCCTTACATTTTCCTATAGACGCAAGTATCCACCAGCAGGCATTTGATAATTCTATTTACCCCAAACAGTTAGGTTTGCTCTACTGTGGACCCTTGGATATTCAAAGTACACTCTAAATCAGCAGCTGGGGATATCTCAGGGTGTGTGTGGGAAAATCAGAATCTTTGTGCCTTCATACATCAGAGACAGGATTGCTAGGCTATTTATGTACATATTAAAATTTGAAAAGCCATGCCCTAGGCATAAATATGTACCAAATGCTTGATCTTTCTTTAAATACTTGAATGTCTTATAGGGTTTATACCATGTCTGTCCACAAA
Source organism: Alexandromys fortis (assembly GCF_014885135.2). Taxonomy (NCBI): domain Eukaryota; kingdom Metazoa; phylum Chordata; class Mammalia; order Rodentia; family Cricetidae; genus Alexandromys; species Alexandromys fortis. The sequence continues at coordinate 6,404,381 of NW_026067929.1, read as the reverse complement.
TTGCAGCAAAATTCTACACCTCATTTCAGAGAAAATAAATCTGACATAGGTTAAGGGGAAAGTTAAAAATTATTATAAAAATTTAAAACTAATATAAAAGTTAAATTAATATGATTGATATTATTGATTTCATTAAAAATTATTTATTTTATACAAAACGAGAATGGTTAAGATCATCCCCCATTTTTGCGTGTAATTCATCTACTGATCATCATTTTCTTTGAAAAGTTCATCTGTACCATTTATTATGAAAACACACTCCTGTATCACTACTTGCTTTGACATTTGAATTTAAAATGTCAGTAAATTCAGGAACAGGAGTCAGAGTTTACGGAAAATAATGGAAAACCACCAGTCTAAGGCTCTCTTAGCATTTTGTAGGACAGCAAATGAGACACTGTAAAAGCAGCCATAACTTAAGAAGTAATGTGAGCACTGAGAGCTTTAGCCTATTCCATCTACTGCCTCCCAAACAGAAAGGCAAAAGATTTACCTCTGGAAATATTTCGTAGTTTTTATAAAAATAAAAGACCCAATAGATATATGTGCACCATATTGTTGTACAGATTGACGGGATAATGGTGACGGTACTCAGTAATTCCATGCTCCTCTGTCCACATGGGCCATGGATGGACATCACTAAGCATCTCTTACTACGGGCTTCCATGGAAATCAATTTATTTTTATTGTTCTTTAAAAGAATAGAATTTTTCCATTCAATATTTTCTGTGGATCAACACTGCTCTAAATTATCATTTTAATCTTCTTGCTCACTGTGTGCCACTGCATAATTTCATGACTTTTAAAACAAGAATTAGAATATCATTATTTCAAATCAGTCCCTTTTCATCAACCTTCCTAAAATACTAACCAAATTTAAAAAAAAATGTTTGAGGGGGGCTGGAGAGATGGCTCAGAGGTTAAGAGCACTGGCTGCTCTTCCAAAGGTCCTGAGTTCAATTCCCAGCAACCACATGGTAGCTCACAACCATCTATAATGAGATCTGGTGCCCTCTTCTGGTGTGCAGACATCCATGCAGACAGAATGCTGTATACATAATAAATAAATAAACCTTTCTGTGATGTCATGCCCTTGCACACCTCCACAGACTCACAGCCCTTTGGGTTCTGTTCTCTGTTCCAGCTCTCCTAGTTGCAACTCACCTAAAATGGTGATATCTTTTGGATGCAGTGTCTTTGTGTAGCCCATCCTACTGTACAATGAAGTCAAGCAAAACTACGATACAGTATTCAATTAAAATGTGTTACATGTGATACAAGCTTCAGTTTTTACTTTCTACATGCTTCATACCTTATGACACGCTTTTTATCAAAACTCTATTTAAAATAGTGTCCTTAGTGATGTGGAAGTGACGACTCTTAGATTTTAAAATACCGTTATTTAATGTCAACTAAAATTGTAGTTACATAAAAATAGTTTGAATTTTATGTTTTTTAGGTAACAAAGTTTTGAAACTCTCAGTACAGATACAATGTGCTTGGAGAATATTTCATACTGTATCTAACATTTTACATTAGAAATTAAATGAAAATTAAATTTTGTTTTACAATAATACTCTTCAATGAAATAAAATTTATTTCAAATGTTATATGCTATCAAAAATTCAATTCTTTTGATAATAAATTCTATCATGGAGGTAAACTTTGAATTCCAAACGCTTATATATGCAGTTTTCTTCAAATATATAATTTAGAAATTTTTGTTTACACAATGTTTTCCTTACATAATTTATTTTCTATTAATGATATATGAATTATATACTCACAAGTTTACACATGATTTCCCTAATTGTTTAAAAATAACTATAATCTGTCAGAAATTAAGCTCAACTATTTAAAAAAAACACCAACACTTGCTTATTTTAAAATAAAATAAGGAATGTTGAGAAAATTTGGAATTAGTAACATTTGTTTAAAGGAATTTATCCACTAGATTATTACTTAATATTTCAGTCAATGTCATTATTATAAAAGTGACAGGCCGGGTGGTGGTGGCGCACGCCTTTAATCCCAGCACTTGGGAGGCAGAGGCAGGCAGATCTCTGTGAGTTCGAGACCAGCCTGGTCTACAAGAGCTAGTTCCAGGACAGGCTCCAAAAGCACAGAGAAACCCTGTCTCGAAAAACAAAACAAACAAAAAAAAAGTGACAGGAAATAAATACTATTCTCACAATTAACTTGCAATGTAGACATTAGAGTTCAGTAAAACTAAATAAAAAAGACACTATGCTCATCCCTAACATTACAAACAGACCTAAGGCCAGTCTGAGTGCACCTACCAGGATATTTTGAAGATGCAATGTGTATACCTCAGCAGATGATCAAACTTCCTTCTGTGCTCTTGGCAAAAAGAGATGGGCACCACCTGCAGAGTTACTAAATGCCATTCCTAGGGAGATAACTACAGTAGGAGACTTAGCTATCAGCCCTTCTCCAGCAGGCAAATCACTGACAGTTTTAAGCCATAGACTCTGACTCTTTTCATATAGAAAAAGTTTTTAAATAGTAAAGTCAAACTTACTGATTTTATTTTTCTTTCTTGGGGATGCTCTGGGATTTACTTCAGGGCCTAATCTCTGAAATTTAGCCACAAGAACTTTGTATCATCAGACATTCTGCATTCACAGACAAGTTACTTAGGAGTGTACACATTTCTTCCTTGTTCTTTTTGTTTAAATTATTTACATATAGAATGCACTGGTGTTTTGCATATGTAAGAATGTTGAGTCACCCGATTCTGTAGTTAGAGACAGTTGTGAGCAGCCATTTGTGTGCTGGCCACTGAACCTGGGTCCTCTTAGAAAATCAGTTCTCTTAATGGCTGAGCCAGCTCTCCAGCCTCCTCTCTCTTTCTTTTCCAATTAACATTTGATTTGTTTTCTTTCCCCTTTGTTTAATTACCCAGGGGGTCTAGTACAATAGTGAACAGAATTAGAAAAGGCAGCAAACATTTTATTCTGGCTCATGTAAAACCTTCCAGGTTCACTGTGAGACGTATTGTTAACACTTGTGTCTGTGCAGATTGCCTTCATTCAGTTGAGGGAACCTTCCTCTACTAGATGAAAACACTTAATTAAGTTCATTGAATGTGGCTTTCCAAATTAGGTAGTGAAATTTGTAAGTTTCTATTGTAATTAGTTAGACATTTTCTACTTTGTCATTTTCTACTTTCCTTCTTTTTCCTCATTTGTCGTCCAAGTCTTTGTACAGACTTATGTGTGTTTGCAGGTTTGTGTCCAGGTGGTACTGGATGCACATGTGGGGTGTGTGGTCAGAGGTCCTTGATTTCTCTCCACTTTAGATTTTTCCACTAGTTTTCTCACTGGACCTTTTCTCGCTGGATCTGGGATTCGCCGACTTGTTAGAGCAGCTAACTAATGAGTTTGTAGGATTTACCTATCTCTGTCTACCTTGTGCCGGGATCACATGAACATGCCAGCACACCTGGATTTTACATGCGTGCTAGAGTCATCCACTCTCATCCTCACGGTTGCATGGCTAGTGTGGACGGAAGGCTTTTCTCAGTCTCACACTGTTCCACGTGACGGGTTTCTCTCCATCTACTGGGTCCTGCTCACTAGTTCCTGCAGCTGCTTGCTTTCAAAGGGTTTATTATCAGCTACACTTGTTGGCCAATGTATTAAGCCTCTTACCGGCTAGCTTTAACTCTTTAACCAATTTCTGTTAATCTGTGTATTGCCAGGAGGCTATGGCTTACCAGTGCGGCATGTTACTCCTTCTGCAGCTACATGGCCTCTCCTCTCCTCTCTCTCTCTCTCTCTGTATCTTTGTTTAAACTTCCTGCCAGGCTTTGCTCTGCTAAGTTATTGGCCAAAACAGCTTTATTCATCAACCAATAAAAGCAATATATACACAGAAGGACATCCTACATCAAGCTAGCATTTTAACTCATTGAGTCATTTTCCAGTCCTCTTGCATTGCATTTTAGAAATTGATAGATAATAATGTAAAGACTTTTACATTTTGAGAAAGTATTCTGTTAAATCATTTTCTGCGTGTATGATTAGAAGAGTTTGTAAGACAAGCAATGAAACCATGAAATACATTACAACCAGAATAAGAAATATGTTTACACAGTATAGAACTGATTACAATTATATTTTCTATTATGAAAAAAACTCCTTAGAATAGAGTCACTATATCTCCAAATTTTAAGCAAAAAAGGATAGTTTTAGTATATGCTGTATGTTACACTGATGGTTGGAAATTTTGTTTTGTTTTTATTTTTTGAGACAGGGTGTCTCTGTGTAGCTTTGGAGCCTGTCCTAGAACTTGTGCTATAGACCAGGCTGGTCTTGAACTTACAGAGATCCACCTTTCTCTGTCTCCCAAGTGCTGGGCTTAAAGGCATGCACCCCCACCACCTGGCAGAAATTTCTGTTTACTGAAATTAATCTCTTTAGGACAAACACTATTTTATATTGAGGACATGCAACTGATGAAATATTGTTTAGACTAATTTTTCATTTATGTCTTATTTTTGACACTTATTAAAAATTTTCAAATACTTTATTCTGATCACGCTTTTACTCTCCCAAGTTCAGATTATTTGTATTAGTTATACACATAATAAAATTAACCTATTATAGAGGTACTATTTAATGAATACAAGGAAATACAATTACATATAATTGTAAGTGAACCTCCACAGTCATGGTGCAGAATCTTATCTTGATTCAGAAACTCCACTTCTGATGACTTGTGGTCAATATTTTCCCCCAGCAAGAGGTGGCTATACTGTGTTGCTATTTCCAAGTATTTCTGCATATGCAATCATAAAATATAAAATAAGTTGTATATGCTCTTCCTTTCAACATAATTCTCTGGCGATTTACCCATGCTTCGAAATAAAATCTGGCACTCCACTTCATAGACTTAATATAACTTTGATAGGTTAATAAAAACTCGGAGGCCTAGATGTAATAGTTGTCATGGATGGCATCAGATCTGGATATACTCTGTCCAATTGAATGTTTAGAAACCGAATTAAACAATTCAGTGTATAACCACTTGCAATTTATCCCACATACCACAGGTAAACTGGTTTTACAATATTTTGTTTTCTTTATATGTTTTTGTTTTTATAACACACAGTCACTTATCTTTGCTCAAAGTCACAGTCATGCTAATTTTCTAGTCAAACGCAGTGGTGATTAGTAGTGCAAGAGTACACCACCAGTGATAGCAATGGCAGTGATTGCAAGGATGATATCAGGACACTCACGAGGGTTAGCGCTTCGTATTCCTAAAGTAGAGCAAATAATATTTTCTAGCTTGATTCTTGAATGCCTACTGTGTTGTGTTAGGAAAAATGGTAAAACATTTTATGTATATCAGTGAGTTTATCTCCTATATTGGAATGCAACAGTTTGTACTTTGCTTGAAAATATCCAGCATGGGGGTTTATGAGGATATGAGAAAGAGCAGTCAGTGTTCCTGGAGCTATGGGCAGGATGTGGAAAGGAGAACAGCCTTAGCAGAGGCAATAGTCTGTAAGATATGAATTAAATAAATACATACAAATATGGGAAGGATGGTAGTGAAGAGATACAGGAACCATTCCTAGCCACTTTGGAGATGCATCAATTATCAATGGCCTTGACAACGAAAAACATATACAGGGTCGAGAACAAGTGTATTATAAGGAAGAGGTATATTCTATATAGTGATAGAAATGATTGTTAAAGGGTCTCCTAATGAAGATTTTTGACCTGGTAGAGCAGGATGTGAAGAAGCAATTGAGAGAAGAGGTATGTTTTCATGAGATGCTGCTACTGACTGGTCAACCCTCCCATGAGCAATGCATAGTTTGTTATCTCTGAGAAGGAAAATGATGGCAGAGGTTACCCGAAGAGGTCTATGCTTTGTTATTACTATACCTTTAATTTTAAATGATGCATACGTATTCCATCAGAAATTAAGCTCTATGCATCATCAAAATGTCAAAATGTCAACAAACAGTGTCGAAAATGCATACACAGTAGTGACCCAGTTTGACTTTTCACAGACATTAGCCAGTATTGAAGGATTACACCCTGTTAAACCTGACAGACGACTGTAAATAGAGCCTTTGACCCCATTTTGTAAGCAGACACTGCTCATTCATTTCATGGCTGCCCAGATCCAAATAATCACACAGAAACTATATTAATTACAACAATGATAGATTGATGGCTCAGGTGTATTTCTACTTAGATCTTACATCTTAAATTAACCCATTTCGATTAATCTGTGTATTACCAAAAAGGTATTGCCTAACCATAAGTTTCCTTTGGCAGAAAAATAGCATCTCCTTGACTCTGCCTACTCTTTCTCCATATCTCTGTTCGGATTTCCTGCCTGGATTTATTCTTCCTTACCATAGGCCAAAACTGTTTTATTCATCAACCAATAACAACAGCACATATAGAGATCAGATGACCCTCAGGGTGGTGTGTGTGTGCAAGCATCACTTAGTGTGATTTGCTCATGATTGACTTCATGCTGTCCATCACAGAACTAAAGGCATCTTTCTCCCTATGGTACTATGTTAGCCCAGAGTTTAAGATAATGATTATTTTTATGTGTCTTGAGGGCATTTATGATCCATTTTATAAAATTTTCTCACCAAGATTTGGAATGATAGTAAAATTTTTTGTTAATAAGTTTTAAAGAGAGAATCAGTCTGTGTTGCCTGGCCTTTCTGCATCAGATTTATTGTGCTGTTAGAAGCCTTATCTCCTGCTTAACTGCTGGATTTAATTGGTGAGTCAATAAACTAGAATTAATTTATCTTGTAACTGAGCTTTTAAAACACAATGTATAGTTAGTGATTTTATCAGTCACAAAGTAAATATTGGAGCTATAACAATATACTTTATTATGAATATGTTAAAACGAATATCAAGTTTTACGTTCACAAACAGCTCAGAGTGCTTTTATCTGAGATTTTGTATTTTCAGAGGAACTAGATAATACTTCTAATGGTGAGTTATGTGCAGTGGTTTTAATTGTATACGTAATTTGGGAATAATTTAAAATAGAGATTTAATTTTAACCACAGAGTTTTGACTGTACAGTAGGATGTGAGAATCAATTCCATCTGAAATAATATGTCTGTTATAGAATTAGACAGTCTTACTGCTACATAGCTCAAGATTAAGATGCCTGAATTTAATTCTGAAACTCTTCAGGGCTCTCAGTTTCCTGGTTCTTTACAATAAATAAACAGGCCAACCAAGCAAATAAAAAACAAACTATTAGGTGAACACGAAACTTCTGATATCTAACTATACGTTGGGAGATGTGTTTGCAGATGTATTTTGTCTATGTGTTTGCATGCATGTGTGTGTGTTTGCTTCATTTTGTTTGTATTTGTTACTGCCACCTGCTGCGTCGTAGAGAAACTGCCAAGTAAGGAAGAAGCATTTACTGCCAGGACTTCTCCCTCAGACGCATGTGCAATCAACTCTCCAATAAAAAGTGATTGTTTCAAAGTGGAAACACCACTCAAAGAAGAAGAGACATTAAAGCAGTAGCATCAGGGCATGTGACGGCACAATTATGGAAATGACCAAGATGATGGCTGACCAGCAAGGTAAAGGTGTATAAAAACATTCTTTTGCTTAAAATAGCAGTAGTATTTTAATTATTTGCATATAAATTACTCATGTTATGAATATTTCAATTAAATTCAATATACTGCAATCAAGTAGATTAATAGTTGTACACACATATTTCTTACTCTTAGGTACATAAAGCCATGGAGATTGATTTGATAAATTAGCTACTGCTTTTAAAATTATTATTTATTATTATTATTATTATTATTATTATTATTATTATTATTATTATTATTCTGTTGTTTTACATCCAGACTGCAATTTCTCCTCACTTCTTTCCTCCCAGTCCTTCCTCCCACCTCCCCCTTTGGCCCCCAATCCAATCCCCCACACCTATTCAAAAAAGAGCAGGTTTCTCATGTATATCAACCAAACATGGAATATCAAGATTCAATAAGAGTAGATATCTACACTAATATTAAGGCTGGGCAAGGTGACTAAGTATGAGGAATAGGGTCCCAAAGGCCGAAAAAAGAGTCAGAGACAGTCCCTGTTAGATGTACCACAAGAACAGCCAAGTTACACAACTACAACATACATGCAAAAGGCCTACGTCAGTCCCATGGAGGCTCCCTGGTTGTTAGTTCACTCTCTGTGAGACCCTCGAGCCAAGGTTGGTTGATTCTGTTGATTTTTTGATTTGTCCTTAACCCCACTGGCACCTAAAATTCTTCCTTTCCCTCTTCAGAAAGATTCCCCAAAGTTCACCTAATGTTTGGCTGTGCATTGCTACATTTATTTCCATCACTAGCTATATAAAAATCTCTCTGGTGACAACTGGGCTAGGCACCAGTTTTTGAGTATAGCAGAAGATCATTAACATTTATTTCGTTGACCTTTTGTCAGTTTTATTTGGTTCATTCCTAGGTCTCTTGGTTTTCCTGCCTCTGCATCCTGGCACTCAGGTGTGACCTCTCTCTCATGATAAGAGTCTCGGGTTGGAGTAGTCTTTGGTTGGCCACTCTCCCAATTTCTGCGTCACCTTTACCCCAGCACATCTTATAGGCAGGATAAACTGTAAGTTGACGGTCATGTGTCTGGGTTGGTTTCCCAATTCCTTCATTGCGAGTGTTGCCTGGTTAAAGGATACTGCCAATTCAGACTGTGTATCTCTTTTTGCTGGGAGTCTTAGTTGGGGTTACCCTTTTAGGTTCCAGGGAGGTTCCAATGCATTAGGTTTCTACCTCACCCTAATCACCCCCTTTTCTGCTCTCTCTTCCAGTACTTTTCACCTCCATTCTCCCATTATGAGTCCCCCTGTTCCCGTCCCACCCACCATCAGTCCACCCGAGAAATATTTTTCTTTTTCTCTTTACCAAAAAGATGGAACTGCTGCCCCTTTAGCCTTTTTATTTATTTATTTATTTATTTATTTATTTATTTATTTATTTATTTATTTTTGAGACAGGGTTTCTCTGTGGTTTTGGAGCCTGTCCTGGAACTAGCTCTTGTAGACCAGGCTGGTCTCGAACTCATAGATATCCGCCTGCCTCTGCCTCCCAAGTGCTGGGATTAGAGGCGTACGCCACCACCGCCCGGCAGCCTTTTTTATTTAAATGTTTTTCATTTTACATATCAACCCCAATTCCATCACCCTCTCCTTCTCCTGCCCCTCAACCTACCCCCTACTCCACTTCCCATGTTGACTCCCCAAAGGAGGCCTTAGCCCTCCTTTTTCACTAGCTTCTCTGAGTCAGTGGATTGTTACATGATTTACAGCTAATATTCACTTATAAGTAAGTACATACAATATTTGTCTTTCTGGGTCTGGTTGCCTCACTCCACATGATATTTTTTCCAGTTCCAACCATTTGACCACAAGTTTCACGATGTCATTGTTTTAACAACTGAGAAATACACCATTGTGTAAAGGTACCACACTTTATTTATTCATTTTTCAGTTGAGATTCATCTAGGTTTTTACCAGGTAGTGACCATTATACCTAAAGTTGCTATGAATATAGTTGAGCAAGCGTCCTTAGCGTCCTTATGGTATATTGGAGCATCCTTTGGGTGTACACCCAAGAGTGCTATAGCAGGGACCTTAAGACAAACCAATTCCCAACTTTCTAAGAAACTGGCAAATTGATTTCCAAAGTGGCTGTACAAGTTTTCACTCCCTCCAGCAGTGGAGGAGTGTTCCTCTTTCTTCACAACCTCTTCTGTAAGAGCTGTCACTTCTGTTTTTTTATCTTAGCCATTCTGATAGGTGTGAGATTGGATCTCAGTGTCATTTTGATTTGCATTTTCTAAAATCTAAGATGCTGAACATTTCATTAGCTGTTTCTCAGCCATTTGATATTCTTCGGTTAAGAATTCTCTGTATAGATCTGTAGTCCATTTTTAAAATTGGGTTATCCTGTTTTTTTTTTTTTTGATGTTTAATTTCTTGAGTCCTTTACATATTTTGAAAATTAGCCATCTGTAGGACATGGAGTTGGTGAAGATCATTTTCTATTGTGTAATCTGCCATTTTGTCCTATTGACGGTGCCCTTTACCTTACAGAAACATTTCAGTTTCATAAAGTCCCATTTGTTATTTGTCTGTCTTAGTGCCTGCACTATTGATATTCTGTTCAGGAAGTTGTCTCCTGTGTCAATACATTCAGGACTACTTTGCACTTTCTCTACTATCAGGGTCAGTGTATCTGGATCCTTTTGAACTTGAGTTTTATGCAGGATGATAGATATGGATCTATGTGTTAGCCCACAAGTGATTCATTTTCCATCTGGAGTTCATTCTGGCTTAAAAGTTATTTGAGTTCAAGCTTGCCTGCTCTGTTTGCTCCAGTATCCTTGAGGGCTGTGAGAAAGTTTTGAGTAAGCCCTTGAAAAAGAGCATTTTGCCAAAGAGAAAAGAACACAGTATCTAGTAGAAAGAATACTGCTGATGCCAAACCTTAGGAACATTGAGATAGAAATTGAAAATGTTTGTGAGCAGCAAGTGCATGATAGACGGAAAACTGCTTACTCAAGAACAGGAATGGCCTTGTGCTTAGATACTGACTGAGCGTCTATGCCGTGCTTTGTTCTGCTTTAGTATATAAGCAGAGTCTGAAATAAACTAGGGACTGTGAAGAGTAAGCTAGCAGTTCCCTGAATTTATCCTCTGTTTTCTGTCTCAATTTCTTTCCAGCTGACATTTCCTTATTCCTTGCACCCTACACAGATAACCCCAGCTATTTCGTTGGAGCTACAACAGAGCTATTGATTGCGTTCTTCTATATGCCAACCACCAGTTAGACCAGAACCAATTGTTGGAGATGTTTTATTTTATTTATTTATTTATTTATTTATTTATTTTGCTGTATAATTTTGGCTTTTTTGTCAAAATTCAGACGTGTGGATTTTTGTCTGATTTGAGTTCATTAATGCACCTATCTGTTTTTATGTCAATACCATGTGATATTTATTACTATAGCACTGTAGTAGAGTTTGAGGTCAGGGAGGGGGTGATCGCTCTATAACGTCCTTTATTTAACAGATTGTTTATCAATCCTGTTTTTGTTTTTGTTGTTTGTTTGTTGTATTTCCATATGAAGTTGAATATTTTTCCTTCTAGAATTTTGTTGAGATCTTGATAGGGACTGCTTTGAATCTGTAAATTATCTTGGTAAGATTTCCATTTTTACTATGTCAATTCTAACAATAATGAGCAGAGGAGATAGCTCCATCTTTTGATATCTTCTTTAATGTCTTTCTTCAAAGACCTGATATTCTTATCACAAAGGTATTTCATTTGTGTGGTTAGGGATAGCCCAAGATATTTTATATTATTTGTGGCTTTTGTAAAGGGTGTTGATTCTCTGATTTATTTCTCAGCCAAGTTGCTACTTGTACATAGGAAGATATTGATTTTATTTTATTAAATCTTGCATTCAATCACTTCACTGAATGAGTTTAGCAGCTGTAGGAGTTCCCTTGTAGAATTTTTAAAGTTTCTTATGTATCCTATCATAGTGTTGGAAACATTTGGGGTCCTGGCCTCCAGCTGCTCTTTCTGCTAGAGATCTTTACTTTCCTTCTGATTTGAGTTACTAAAGGCTGTGTCAAAGTTTTTTACCAGCTCTGCTTCACAAGCACGTGTTGCCTTGCCTTGAGGATCAGAGGATAAGGTTTTCACCTGTTGGCACACTTGACTGTTGGGTGTATAAACCTCCATGGTGCTATTGAATAAAGGACTCTTACCAGTGACTAGAGGTCCATGTCTCTGTCTCTCTGTGTGTCTTTTTATGTTTCAACCTCCAGCCCCTTGCCCAAAACTCGCGAACTGTATGGTAGTGCATAGAACACAGACAGGCATTGTGCGCTGCACATGGTGTCTGGAAATAGTGATAATTTTGACTTCTTCTTTTCCAATTTGTAACCTCTTGATTTCCTCAACTGTCTTATTGCTCTAGCTAGAAGTTTGAGTACTGTATGGAATAGATAATTAGAGTATAGACAACCGTGTCTTTTTCCTGATTTTAGTGAAATTGCTTTGAATTTCTCTACATTTAATTTGGATTTAGCTATTGATTTTCTGTATATTGCCTTTATTATGTTTATAATGTTGATTGTATCCCTGATCTCCAATTCTTTCATCATGAAGGGGTGTTGGATTTTGTCAATGTTCCATTGGTATCTTTTAGGTCCATTTGGTTCATAACATCTGCTAACTCCATTTTTCCCCTCTGTTTAGTTTAGGTCTGGGCTACTTGTCCATTGGTGAGAGTGAGGTATTGAACTCTATCACCATCAATGTGTGAAGGCTAATGTGTGGGTCTGGAGAGCTGGTTCAGAGCTTATCAGCACTGCCTGCTCTTTCAAAGGTCCTGAATTCAATTCCCAGAGACCACATGGTGGCTCACAAACATCTACAATGAATTCTGGTGCCCTCTTGAGGAAGAGACCTAGTCAGTCGTCCTCATCAACTTAGACATGAAACCCAATATGGACAAGTTCAACAAAACCACCATATATGGGCTGCCCATGCATGCTTCACCATTACCAGGGCAAACATTTCATTTTTATTTCAGTCATTCAATGTTTCTTTGACAAAAATGGGCACCTTTGCATTTGGGGCACAGATGTTGAATGTGTGTGCACGTGTTGTATTCTCTACAACCCTATTAGATGCATCTCCTAATCTTAAGAGAGTCTTTAGCTGCCTTAGGGTTTCCTACCTCAATATGAGGTCATCTATGTATGAAAGGGAAATTCATTTGTTATTATCAAAACAGTGTATATTTTATTTCCTTCTTACTTTGTCTCACAGGTTACTGCTGTGTTGAGTAACACTACTGAGAGCAGGCATCTTTTCCCCCCATGTTAAGATGCATTCACCTCCAGTTGGTATGCATTAGGCTGGTTCTATAGGTTTTAGTAGCTATTCTTTAGCAAGTTACAAAAATTCTCCTCTGACACTAGGTTTGTTCAGAATTTTAATCAAGAGCAATTGATATTGTCTACATAATTTGATAGGATGATGTGAATTCTCTCTTTAATGTTGCTAACAAAGTGGACTACGCCACGTGTTATTTTACTTATGCAATAGCTTTTTTTTCGGGAATAAAATTTGTTTTATTTATTTGGTTATTTCCAACTGCAAGTAGTATCAAAAGGACTGTCAACATACTAACTTCAATAAGCACCCAGAAATCTCTTATTCCAAAACTTATTTAGCTTTTTTCTTTTTTACATTGTGAATCAAAATTTCTGGAGAGAAATCATGAGATAGTTTTGAGGGAGAAAAGAGAATAATGAGATGATGTAATTATACTATAATCTCAAAAATTAAAAAGTGAGATAATTATGTAATATATTCTTCATATCCTGATACCCTTATCAATATTTGTTGACATTCATTTTTTGCAACCTTATCTCCTAAAAGCTTATGCTGTGTCAGTTTTTGCACCTAAAATCATTCAATAACACATATAACGCTGGCTGTAAACTTTTGTTTAAGCAACACTATAAAACTGGTAAATCTTATATATTCTTAAATCAATGTTGACTATACTCCTACCACTTAACTAGTTTTTATAGTTCAATAAAAATAAAATTACAATTTTACAGTCTGAACCCAGCTATCAGAATAACATATGTGAAAAATATATCATAGAAAATAAATATTAATTGATTTATTCAATTTCCTTACAACAAAATGAAATAAATTAATCACAGGAAAAAATAAATATAAAGAATATAAGTGCTGGGCAATGGTGGTGCACGCCTTTAATCCCAGCACTCGGGAGGCAGAGGCAGGCGGATCTCTGTGAGTTCAAGATCAGCTCGGTCTACAGAGCTAGTTCCAGGACAGGCTCCAAAGCCACAGAGAAACCCTGTCTCAAAAAAAAAAATATAAGTATAGTAGAACTATTCACTGCAATAGCCCAAACTACAACACAAAATCAAGACAGGATAATGAAAATTTTATTTTACAGGTGTGGCAAAAGTAAGCATATTGACAGTTATAGGCTTTTGTATATCGCTAAATTTAATTATTTTTATTGAAAATTTATTTCTTTGTTGTCTATGTCTTAGTATTATTCTATGAAATATTAAGAGACAAACTGTTATTTTAAAAATTTTTTTCCATCTACATTTGAAATATTTATGCTAAACAGATAATGAATGCTATTCCTTTCACTGTATGTGAATAAAGAAGTATGTAAATGAGAATAATTGATTAGGACAAAGAAATTATAACAGTTTAAGAAAACTGCATTGATAGTGTCTTGGGGTTTCTATTGCTATGGAGAGACATTATAACCATGGCAACTCTTATAAAGAAAAACATTGAATTGGTTCACTTACAGTTCATTATTATCATGGTGCGAAGCAAGGCAATATGTAAGCAGACATGGCGCTAGAGAGGAGCTAAGTGTTCTTATATCGTCACTCACAGGCCACAGGAAGTGGATTCTCTATGAAGGAAAGAAGTCCACAGCAGAGCCAGGTAAGATCATAAAGAGACAAATTTATTATGCCTCCAGAAAGCAATAGTACAATCTAAGTATGCAGGAAAGAGATAATCTGACAAGATGGCAGCCCCTAGAGACCATGGGCTTGTCACATGTTGAGGATATCTTTATAGGTGTTTATGAGGCAGGTGGGGCACTGATGACTTGAACAACTTAGCAGTCATTAATATGAGGTTGATAAACAATATTTTAATGAAAGGATTTAATGTGCTGTTTCCAATTGTGAGGACCAGCCATGATAATCTAAGTCTGGGCAGAAAGGAAGTTCTTTACCTCCTCCAACCATCTTCACCTGGGACTCTGTCCATCGATAAATTTAAATAAAGTCTAGAGTCTCAATAATTTACCCTGAGACAATGCCTGGCATGCTGAGATTACCTGACCCCAACCCAAGAGCAGACCATTCAAAGGAAATTCCTGGCATTCCAAGCACTGTAAATAGAAACACCTGTCAGCACTTCACCAGGGCACCCCTAGACAAATGTCAGCCAACCATGGGTCCTGAACCTCAGAATCCCCTCACCCCACCTTTACTACTACAAAAACCCAATTCTAATTTAGCTCAGGGCTCTCCAGATATTCCAATATGTTGAACATGTGGAGAGACCGAGTTTGCAGACTTGATTAAAATAAAGGCTCTTTGCTTTTACATATGGGACTCGGTCTCCTTTGTTGGCTTTTGTAGGGACCCACGAATTTGGGCATAACACAATCTTACCTTGATTGGTTGTAAGGTTCTTTAATGCTTAAAGAAAAACAATGTTTTGACTAAATTATCTGGATTATGATGATCATTTGGCTTTATTAAAAAGATAAAGTGTTCAGATAGGGTCAGTATATAATGAGGCAACTATATAAATTGAGTAAATAAATAATAAACACATACATAAAAACAAGTATATAAACCCTTGTCTCCACACTAAGGGATTCATAGGAGTCTTCCTTTATTCTGCTAGTAAACTGTATTACCATGAAGATGCTAGTGCCACTGGACCATTCCATCATCTATTTACGATTTTAGTACTGAAATTTATGGAAAGGTATGATTCTTTGACTCTGCGGTGTCTAGTGTCAGCAGGGTAAACGAAAAGTGAAAAATAGTTTAGAATTGGACCGAGTGACACACATAAGTTCTATGCAGTCAGGAGGACTGGCCCCACTCCCTACTGCCTGCTGCAGGAAATGGGCTAATTGGAGCAATACTGGAGAGCTCGGCCTCTTGGCCTCAGTGAGGGAAAACTGGTAGGCTGACCAATGCAGCTACCACCCAGGCTGAGAACCAGGGCTATGAGTTGGCTCACCACAACATTCACTTCATCTGTGAAATGCTGGAGCATGTGAGGGAGCTGAACCAGAAGATCCACAGCTACATGATCTTCGTGACACAAGGCAAAGACGGGCTATCCAAGAGGAGTCTCAATGAGTCTCAATTGAGGGTGGAGCAGAGGCCCGAGGCCCTGACTCTTTGCAATGTGACTTCAGTTAAGTTTGCTTAATTTGTTTCTGATATTTTGTTGGTTTTTCTTTTGAATTTTGTTTTTGAGGAGGATGCAAGGGTGGAAGGCAATTATGAAGGGACAGGGAGATAGAAGAGATTGGGATGGATGAAGTGAGACCAAAAAAGAAATCAATGAAAAGTTCACTAAAACAATAAACAGCCACATCATCAATTCACATGTGAGTTTGTTTTCATAGTTAATAAATGGTAAAAAATAGGGCCAGAGAAATTATTTAGTGGATAAAGATACTTGTCACCCCATCTTGGTAACCTCAGCTCAATTCCAGAACCCATGAAAATGAGGAAGTAGAGAAGTAACTACAAGCAGATGTACTCTAACCTCCATGCACACTGAAGAGAAAGTTGATCTATTTACACTCTGTTTTCTAACCTCTCTTATTTACTACTCTTTACTGGGAGCAAAATAAAACAAACAAACAAAAACAAAATGCCAACAATAAAACTATGTACCAGGCACCGAACTGGGCACGTTATGTAACTTTGCAATGTTAGTAAAAGGGGGTGAGGTGAACTTTAGAAAGTCTCTGCCGGTTATCACAGGCACCAACATACTAAACGGCTCTGCAGAAGAAAGCCTGCCAGACTCGCATCTTTCAGTCCCCATCATCTGCCTCTTCAATGCACACAAATAATTTAGAGCCCAGGTGAATTTTTAATAGAAGTGTAATTCGAAAAGCCCTCTCTTCTGATCCCATTGTCTTTGCAACCAAGGAGAAGAACCAATGATAATAAAATAATGAATAAGAACTTAGTAAGAAAAATTAATCAAAATATGATATTCCCCTCAAGGAATCCCAAATTAAACTCTTGGCTCTTATCACAGATTAGCTTATTTTATAATATCATACTCAGATTTAAAGTAGACTGTAACCAAGGTACAGAATTGCAGCGTTTTCTCTTCTTCCATGAAAATTGCAACCTGAATGCCAATACATTTGAAAACTTTTTCCTTGTTTGCTTTTTATTTTGCTACAAACAATGTGTGGCATAATACTTTTATAAATAAATATTAGAAAGTGCATAATGTCTTCACCATAGCAAACAACTTTTGAAAATCCTCATTTCTGTCCTCAAATACCTCTTTTGCTTACCAAGGGAACTTGTACTGGCATTAAAAAAAAAAAAAAAGGAAAATACTCCCATCTTTTCTTTTATGGTTTCACAAAGGCAGAAGTAGCCAGCTCTCTACTTTCCTATACCTGAGGAATAATTTAAAAGTTCCCTCTTTGATATTTGTACCAAAAAGAGCTTCTCTAAGAATTTTTCATACATTTCAGATAATGGCAGAGAACAAACAGAAACTGATGAAGATGCTGTGAATCTCAAGTGACTTCTAAGAGATTTAAAAAATGTGAGTTCTTAGTAATGTATAGCTCTGCCTTCATTTCATCAACCATGAATCTGTAGCAACATTTTCTCTTATTGTTTCAATAACAAAATCTCTAGAGAAATAAATCCCAAACAAGAAAACTGGTCACGAGCTGATAATGGATTACTTATTGTTGATGCGCTGAAAGTCAGCGTATAAATAATTTGTTTCAGACTCTCATACACATTGTGTGCTCTGAGCTACAATCCCAGCTTCTAGTTATTGTATTTTGTCCACCAGTGCTGCTTTCTGTGAAGCACAGACTTTGCTTTCCTTTTATTTATTATAATAGAAACGGCACTTTCTTCTTGCAGATTTCACATGGGATTGCAGCACAAAACCACTTACTTCTCGCACTATTTAAATTGTCCTTAGAGCAAGTGCCCTGGTTACAAGAGCCAGTTAAATTTAGACATCTCTGCAGTTCTTCTCATCAATTTTGGCCCCTTGGCTTTTTAAGCCTGCTGCTTTGAATAGACACACAGAACACAAATTGTAACTCCTACATCCTCTTGCTAGGAATGAGAATGGATTATTATTTTCATCTATATATAGCAAATGGTAAATCTTTTTATGAAATAAAACATACACAGAATTACAGCACCTCACTTAAATATGTGCCGAGGAGATAATTCTGTCCCCCAAAAGCTACCATTCTCTCTGTTTCAACTGTTTGACATTCTTCTGCCCACTGTAAGGTTACTCTTTTGTCCTCCCAGTTCTGGTTATGTTAACTGTTACTATATAAAAATTCTAGAGGTTTCTTCATGCAAGGAGTGATAGATGTGGGTTCATAATTCAGTTTGGATTCCCAATCCACAGAACGTAGAATAAGAAGCAGACATTGCTGTTACAGATAATGTATTTCAACTTTATTTCACTTAAATATAGTAAAAAAAAAAAGTCACATATAATGATTCTTTTTTATTTGAAAGGAGGACATAACAAGATTTTACCTGCTATTTTTTACCAATAAAACTTAATAATATCCCAATGAAATATCGAGAAACTATCGTGTTACTATCTATTATTATATATTATATTTTGCTTTTATTTGTTACTTATTTCATTTAAAGGCATGACTATGCTTGCATTTTAGTATGTAAAATAGCAAAGAAAATGAAAAAATTACCAACAATACCAAGTATTCTAGAAAATATATTAGAAACTATTGCGAAGTTGGCTGAGTCAAGAAAGGTCATCAGCTGGGGAGACTTGGGAGAAGAAAGGGAATGTGATAAAACAATACATTGCACAGAATTGTCAGACGGCAAAAAATAAGACAATAAAATTACTACAACTTTTGTATAATATTTAATATGCATTGTACCTACTGTTTTTATGAGTCTGTGATGTGATATTTTAAGGATGAATCATAAAGTCCAGTAAACATACTCCTCGGCTATCCTTTATCAACAGTCTGTATTTGAGGCTGTTGTGTATCATTAATAAAAATAACACCATCATTATTTATATTATTCCAGCATAATTTGATCATTTCATGTCAGAAATTAGTTTTGACACTCCAAATAGTAACCTTACAATGCTTCGTGGATAAAAGAGGACATAGTGACATCACAAAAAGCTCCTTGTGGGTGTTCAAAGAACCTTTGGTTTTATTTCAGATCACTTTTGTTATTTTCAGAGAGAGAGAGAGTAAGAGAGAGATAACTCAGGGAATCCCACAGAGCAGGATCCAGAAAATAATGTATGAGTCGGGGTGGATAAAGGATGTCAGAGTGCAAGGACCCCCTAATTCAACTGAGCAAAGCTCCTATGAACTCTCAGAGACTGAAGGCACAGGGCCTGCACAAGGGATACTATAGACATGTATTAGCTTTCAGTTTAGTGTTTTTGTGGGACTCCTGAGTGTGTAAATGAGGGGGATTTCTGACTCTTGTTCCTTCTTCTTGAGCCCTTTTCCTTCTGTTGGCTTGCCTTGTCTATCTTTGATGTGATGGATTTTCTTTTATCCTTTTATATTTTCATTGGTTATGTTTTGTTCTAATCTCTTAGGATCCTGTTCATTTTAATAAGAGAAAGAAAGGGAGTGAATCCAGATGTGAAGGGAGGTGGGGAGGAATGGAGAAAAACAAGGAGAGGGGAAACTTTTATGAAGATATAGTTTATGAGAAAAGAATTTGCTTTAAATAGAAGGTGGCAAAGGAAGGAATTTGAGAACTTAAATCTTAGAGAGGACTGCTGTGAAGCATTGTCAACTGGACATGACTGTCAGGAGCCATTTCCTCCTAAAATCATTACAGGAACCATCGCCTTGGGGAGTCTGCAGAGAACCCCACATCTATAATTGTGTTGAGAGTCGTTCTATTGACAGAACCTGCCCCACACCCAATTAAGCTGTAATGGAGAACTATCTGTTAGCAGAACCCGCCTCACATTCCAGCTATCCAGGGAACTAGGTGTGTCAACTCACGACTTCCTGGCCAAAGAATCATCACCTCCTGGCCTACGTGACCTGGACCATGTGACAAGAGTCCAGACCCCTGTGCCCCCCCCCATTCCTTACCCTATATAAACTGTAACCCATCCCTAATAAACGGAGGCTGTGACAAACTTAGCATGGCCTCCTTCTTCTTTTCTAGCTCATTCGCTTCCAGATAGCACCCCTTTGTGACCCTGGAGTAACTGATTGCAGGGTGGGTTACAACCCCTAGACTCAGTAACCCACCCAACGCAATCGACACATTACATAGCTGTTGAATGCTTGAACTCAGAATATATTTACTTATAATCAAACCAAAATAAAACCAGCTAAAAGCTCCAATGTGGAAGATGGAAGGGACCCTCCACGCCCCCATCAATAATCAAAAATGTGATTATTTCAGTGGGTGACTTCTGGCATGAGGAGGGGTAATATTTGTTTAGTGGCCTAAACACTGGAAAGTTTTCCATGCTGCAGTAGATAAACCCACACCATAGACATATGGGAAGTATGGCCCAGATTACGTTAGATAAATTAAATTTAATTAAATAATGGAACTAAAATTTTAAAGGGAGGCATGAAGTTATGAGTGAAATATATTGGGGAACCTGTAGGGGAGTTGCAATGAGAAAGGTTTGACATCAAGATACAATATATGTATGCATGTATGGACGGTATTTTCAAAGTATGAAAATGAAAATAAAAGCAAAAATATAAATAAACTGAAACCACAACACTGTGCATGTCCTGGCAGAAGCTGCTTCACTGATCTGTTGTCTATCTTGTCTCTTGAAACATCAATTTCTGGCATGAAGTGATTATCAATAGGTGTTTGTTTAAATATAATCATTGCAAGATGATTACAGTACAAAATTGACTGGCCTCAAAGCTTGTTTCTTTCATCAGTCGCACATAACAATATGTACTTGAACTTGTTATAGATTTAAAGTCATCAATGAAGAAAGTTCATGATGATCATTAAGTTATCCAAATTGTCAGTGCCACTTCAGAACGGGCAAAGTGCTCAAATAAAAGTATTACACAAATTCCCCATGATTGAGGGTATAAATTGTTTCATTTAAATTGTTGTGAATGGCTCCAGCCTGGTGGTTTCCTTCCTGTTGTTCAAAATGAACTCAGTTGTTGATATTAATAAGGCATTGCACATGAGTAAAAACGAATGGAAACTCACGAGTCAGTTTCTTTGCTGAACTGAGTAAGTGTGGTACTAAGTTTTGAATTCCTAACATTTTGCATTCTTTCCTGAAAGCACAATAATTTAAAATTATAGAAAATGTGGAACATTTATTGCCAGGAAATTGAGATAGAAAACAAAAAATAAAGGACATTGGATAGAAGATTTAGCAGCTGTGAGCCATACCAGACCATAGATGATTGGAAATGGAGAGCCAGGAAGCCTTAGGAGGACATGGTTTCAATTCTGAAACAGGATATAACACATGAGCAGTAGGAAGAGCAACTTTGAGAGTCTTTGGACTAGGAGGAAAAAAGTTGAAATTTAGAACTGATCACACAGAAGTCTTTTCTAAACAACCCACTTATAAGCATCGCCCTAATAAACAGAATTCCATAAATGAAGGTGAATAACCTCCATAACACACCTCACATCTCAGTGCCTGCAATTGGATTTGGAAACTTCCGCCAGAAAGTTCTGAGAGAAGCAGGGTACAAGAAAATGAAAATCCCCTCTGGAAGAAGTTAATGTTATCCCAAGCTTCCAATAATTCTTAAAGCAATTTTGTCAAATACAATGTTTAGCACTTACTAACAAAAGAACCAAGTTAACAGCATTTTTTTTATTTGTTTGCTTCCTAGGCAAGGTCACTCTTTATCTTTTCTAACAATAGATTTTTATTCCCACAGAAATTCCTTACTGAGTATAAAATCCCACCCTTATTTTGCTCCCTTTTCTTTTGTATATATTTTAATCAGAACATGAATGAATCAATGAATTCCAAGGGTGGCCTTAGAAATCTTCATGCAATGTATTGAGCTGTTGTCTAGCACATAAAAAGGAAAAAGAAATGTCCGTTCTGTTACAGCAACATCCTTGTTTTTTTTTCTTTTTTGTGAGGTAAAATGGAATTGCGGAGGGAAATATTGTTTTCTCCAATGAACATTGAATCAATTAAAATAAATAGAAGTGAATACTTATGCAATATTGCCTTAAAATTCATTCCAACTAAATAATTTTACAACTTGTATATTTAATGTTTAATGTGAGATCTTATGGATTCAATATTTATGTATATGCCCAGGTCCATTATGTTAAACTTGACTACTATAGTGTAGCTAAAAGGTTATGTGTAGTTTGCACAATTGCTCCTCTATGGTGGGCCAAAAATGTGTGAGGTGGCGGGGAATGGGGTGCATCCCCACGTCCTCCAAAATTTCTAAAGGAGAAACTTCCCGATATTAAATATATAATTTTGCATCACAGCTGAGTGGATTGTAGAAACTTACAGAAAAAACATTGCAGACATATTACAACATTGTCAACTCAAAAAGATGTTGTTTGGAAGGTGACTGAGGTGTGGAGGTGGCACTCTGAAGGATAAGATATGGCAGTGCCCTTGGAGAAGACAACTCTGGTGTCTGGTTCTCTTTCTGCTTTGCTTCTGCTCTCTCTCTCTCTCTCTCTCTCTCTCTCTCTCTCTCTCTCTCTCACACACACACACACACACACACACACACACACAAACAAACACACATGCTTTATGTAGCATGTTGTGGAATAGAATATTTGCTTAACTATGAAAAGATGGGCTACATTTGTTGTGTGGCAGAATCACATTTTAGTTAAAGATTGTTGCTGTTTCACCTTGCCTGCCTAAGACACTTGATTGGCCTAATAAAAGTTGCCAAGAGTTAGGCAGAGGAAGAAGGACAGGCAGAACTGGTTGGCAGAGAGAAAAGGAAGCCAGCCAACCAGGGGCTAGTCAGTCAGAGGCCTCCCAGTCAGACAGGGAGGAAGCAGGAAAAGAGGATAGACTGTTCACAGATTAGGTAAACAAGCCTCAGGGAAGCACAGAGATTATAGGAAAAAAAATCTAACTGAAAATAAGCCTAAACTAAAGCAGAACATTCATAAGAAATAAGTCTCCATGTCTTTATTTGGGTGCTGGTTGGTGGCCCAAAGAAAACCCCAACTACATTTTGGCGTCAGAATAAACAGAAGTAAGCCTTTCCCAGGTACTCCATCTGATTCAGGAGATCTCATCTTCACAACTGTGAGAAGCTTGTGTTTGCACCTCAAGCTATGGTACATTTGTTATAGCAGCCTATGTTGATAAAGAACTAAAAATTTGCCCGGCGGTGGTAGTGCACGCCTTTAATCTCAGCACTCAGGAGGTAGAGGCGGGCGGATCTCTGTGAGTTCAAGGCCAGTTTAGTCTACAAGAGCTAGTTCCAGGACAGGAACCAAAAGCTACGGAAAAACACTGTCTCGAAGAAAAAAAAAAAAAAGAACTAAAAATTTCACAATTCTTTTAATTCCCAGTGAGAAAATCTTGGAAAATATCACCAAGACTAGAAAAAAATAGAAATTGTATGCTATTAAAGCAAAGTATAATAATGATATAGGTTAGTTGCTTAAACTCTGTTTTTAGGGTTCCAGAGCACCTCTAGCTCACAACCCCAAATGTTTGGTATGCAGCCATACTGATTTAAAAAATGACTCTACTTTTGGTACTAAGATTTATGGTTTTGTTTCCATATTATGACAAAACACCTGACTGGAGCAACGTAAGGCAGGAAGGATTTATTTTGTCTCACAGTTTGAAAGGTAACAGTCCATCATGCAGGTGAAGAAACTGTGGTAGTTGTTCCCACACCTCATAGGAGGCTCTTACAATGTGACTTATGTATGTCTTTGTTGATGATCAGGAAACAAATTGTGTGATCAAGTATTTTAAGATGGCTATTGGCCAGAAATTGTTCAGTTTTAACTTCTGGTTATTTTTATAAAATGCCTTTTGGTTTAACCATGAATAAATCTGAATTTAAATCCATAGGCATTTGTATGACTGAACGCCAATTAGTTTGAAACACGAATAAAGAAAATGTATTTATCATATTTCTATGAGGGCTACTTCAAAAGAAAATGTATCTGAACGTGCTGATAATTTATTTGTAGCTACAGTTTTGTTGAATGAAGATTTGAAGTGAAGACACAGATAAACGTGTAATACACAATAACGTAAAACTTGAAGGTCTGAATCCTATTTCCATTTTGTTGCATATATTTATTATATTATTGCTTCAGGATTAAGTATATGATTTATACATTTTCAAATCCTATATTGGAAGAGTAGAACTTACAATAAATGAAGGAAAAGAGAAATAAATTCAAAGTCAATAAGTAATTAAATAAAGTGAGAATTAATCAAAAAAATTAAGCAAGATAAAGCAGATAGTTCCTCAGCAGGTACCTTGATAAATTTGTTAATTTTAGCCAGTTCATCTTATGGCTATAGATTTATAAGTTATAGATCTCTCCTAAGATGAGGACCAAGATAATAGTGTATTTAATGAAGAAAACAAAAAGTCAATTATGATTCAAGAAAAAATATCATAATTACATATGTGCACATGCAAACACATACACAATCAGAACTATAGTACACATATACACACATACAATCAGAGCTACTCTACACATGCACGTGCACACACACACAATCTGAGCTATCCTACAGATTCTTGAGCACACACACATACAATCAAAGTATCATACACCTGCACAAGTACATGCACACACACAATCAGAGCTATCCTACACACGCATGTGTACCACACACAATCAGAACTATCATACATATGCACATGCACACACATACAATCAGAATTATCCTACACATACACATGCACACACATACAGTCAGAACTATACTACATATACAAACACACACACATACAATCAGAGCTCTCCTACACAAGCACAGATATATACAATCAGAACTATTCTACACACACACACACACACTACAACCAGAGCTATCTGACACATGCACACACACACGCACATACATACAATCAGAGCTACTCTACATATGCACACACACATACAATCAGAATTATCCTACACATGAACATTCACACAGACATACAATCAAAATTATCCTACATATTCACGTGCTCATATACAAACAATCAGAACTATCCTTTAATGTAAGCTCACTTTAAATACTCAAATACAATTGTTTGATTTTAGAAGCTTGTTATACAACATTAATGAAGAAATCGCTAAAATCAGTATATAAGTGTCCAAAGCTCATTACATAGAGGGGTTTCCAAAATTTGAAATATGGCACCCCTATTTACTCTCATCAATACCTTGAACTTACTCATATGCATAAACTAAGAAAGTCCATACAGAAAGGAATTATAATTTTAATGATTTCTAGATTTTGACTTTTGAAGCAAAACACAAGATATAAAGAAAGATAGATATTGAAATCTCCACACAGATAAGCCATTGAGATTAGGTATTCAACATTATTTCTTTTATGTAAAGAGAATAAATAAATTTGGAACTGGAACACCTGGTAAATTTGTCACACTTCACAACTTCTACAGGGTTTTGTCAAAGACATTAAGCTATAATTACAAATATTTTCTTGATATAACTCAAAACGACATTGATGTAAGAACATTTCATAAATATTTAGATATACCAATCCATTCTGATTAGATTTAAGGCTACTGACACAGGAGGAAAGATGTGTCTGGTACTTAAAATCTTATCCAGACCCCCTGAGAAGGAGTTCATTGGCTCTAGAGTTGAGCTTGCTATATCATTTTCAAATGGTCAGGCATAAATCCACATGGCCAGTAAATATGGATGCTGTACCCAGAGATTTATGAAGGCATCTCTCTTTATCAGAAAGGGGTTTTGTTTTTATTTCGGTTTTGTTTTTTTCCACTGAACAGTGGTTTGGTTAGTGTAGAAACTGGTCAAACTGTGAAGAGCAAGGGTCTGTGGAGTGCACAGTAATAAAAAGAAAATACCAGCACAATTCCTATAAAAAGGCAAAAAGACTGTAAGAACCAAAGGTCATGGAAGACCAAAGCAAAAGAGAACCTTTCTTTGCCCATTGATCACTTATAAAAATACGTTAAATTACTATAAGCTCACATATCCTAAATTTTCTGTTTATTTTAAGTTTAAGTTAATTGTGGCAAGAAAACATACATATACATATAGTATGGTTTGAAAGGTGGCTATTTCTTTTTCTTGTTTTGATATGTGTTTTGGTTTTTAACATGTTGTGCCCTGGTGCATGTTCTCTGGGTTAGAAAGAAGAAAGTGCATTCAAGATCCCCTCATTCTATTGGTTTCAAAGTATCTTACATGTGTGATGTCTGTAGATGAAGTTATGGTACGAAGAGCTCATTCTTATGCTATTAATATCTTCCCTAAGATTTGATGATGACTGTTTCAAAGAATATGGTTTTCCCACACTGGTTATGTTTATTTATAAATTATGTATTGTCTTAAACTGATCAGTTTATCAAAATAGAGAAATGTTTGTCTCACTTTTGTTTCTAATAAGATCATATTTAACAGACACAAATATGATTGTCATTGTCTCTCTTTGCTTTCCACTTGCTCTTTGCTTTCCACTTGTTCTTCTCTGTGCCTTCATTTTATTCTATTGGTGGCCTTGTCAGTGAAATACTTTTCATATGGGACAATTTAATTGTTTATTTAGGTATTAAGGCAAGGCAATCTAAATATTTTAAGTGTAAATTTATTATATTATATTCAAGGCTCTTATTGACCATTGCAATTCTGGTTATTTAACTGAACTGTGTGGCCTGAATATTATCATGTCTGTTTGTATTTTCTGTACCAGTGAGGATTAGCATTTCTCTTTTTCTATTTTAATTATCTCACAAAATTTATGTTTTTATGGTAGTTATATACTTTCACTTCTGATTTTGAGTTCTTTCAACATTTCTTAGAAAAAATTCTGTTGGTAGTTAAAGTCTTTGAATTTGGTTTGTCTTAGGGATGTACTTACCATACTTAAGATTTGAACAGCTTTATATCATTAAGTGGATTCTCTATCATTTGTATTCTCTTGGCCCTTTCTTCAACTCAATAAATTTCTTCAGCTCCTATGAAATAAATATATCATTGAAAATATTATTGGTTTCATACATCAGAGAAAGTTTTAATGCTGACTTCCCAGTTTGAGAAATTGTGACCCAACTACAAGTAACGTAAGTCATTATTACTTAAAGCATTAGTATTTTGAAAGAAATTTGCAGGTAACGCAAGCTCAAAGTGCTTTGTCTATTTTCTGAAGTAAATGCAGAGGCAGAAGTTACTGCTTGAAATGAGGAGGGTCTTTGCACTTCCTCAGCTGAACCTGCCAGGCTTTGTTGATTCCCAATGGGAGGCTTTACCTTTTCTGAGGAGTAGATAGAGAGTAGGTTGGGGAGGGGGGCGTGGAAGAGGAGGGAGAAAGAGACCGACGAGCTGTGGTTGGTATGGAAAATTAATAAAAAATTAAATAAAGAAATTACTGCCTAAGGCCTACTTCTTTTACTGGCCAAAGGAGGATGTAAGATGGCAAGAGGCATCTAGAGTTAAATGGCATACATGTTATTAAATAAAGGATGTGGAAGAGAAAGAATATAGGGAAAGATAGCGAGAACTAAGGGCCACTCGGGGGACATATAGGAATTCTCTACAGTAGAAAATCTAAATGGAGTCATCAAAAAAGCTGAGGGTAAAATACCCCAACTGAACATCTATTATCACAAAATGAAACCTCCACTGCTAAAAGGGAATTACGTTTAATTGAGTTGTTGGCCAAAGAGGTTCCATGGAAACCCCAAACAGCCGAGACAATTGGTTGCTCTTTACAAACTGCTTGTAAGAGCCCTATTGACTAAGCCAACACCTACATAACTCATTGAACAGGAAAAGCTGATCTGGTACTTACCTAGGACCTTCATCCCTCCTAACTAATGGGCGTGATGCTGGAAGGTACTCTGCCTGCTAACACAGAAGAAAGGTCAACATTAATCTAGCCGTGAAAACATTTAGGCTACAGTGATGACCAGCCTTCAGGGCGTATTGATACAATAGTGCCATGAAAGTTGTGGGAGTAACCAACCATAATCTGATTAAATTTACATGAGATGAGACCCATGCCCTACACTGCTCAGGTGGCCAATGATTTAAATAATATAGTTTATGTGTGATTATTTCATGTCTGGGTAACTGGGAACGAATAAGCAGCCTCCATCAACAAATGAAGGCATGGAAAGCACAGGAAAAGGTTCACATGATGACAGATATTTGCAGGTTCTGGACATTTTTATTCCTAAAAAGTCATTTTCCAAAATTAATTTTATTATTTAAAAAATGAATAAACAAAATGTCTTTGTTCAGGCTATTTTTATGTGTGTGTGTTTCTGTTTTAATACAACGAAAATAAAATATCCTGGGTATTATGGTATTGCAAAGTATTCAATTATTACAAAATTACCTTGCATATAAAAATGCCTGTGTTTTGAGATGGATCCCTGTGTGTGGAGGATCCTCAGAGCGGTATGTAGAGTGAAACTCCACAGGAACGTTTGGGCTTTGCTGCTGCCTTTCCAGCACCAAAGATAATACAATACCCAACAGCAGCTCCTCTGCGGTGCCATCAATCTTCATTTTCTCTTCACGTATCATTGCCAATAATTCAACCAATTTTTTATTTCCCTCCTTTTCCCCACCGCTCAGATTTTTTTCCCTGAGAAATTAAAAAACTGTTCAAGACTGAACATAATCATCATTCATTCTGGCTTCTAGGTGCTACTCAAACAGGCAGGAAGTGTTATCACTAATAGTAGAAAAATGAGAAACAACTCCACAATTGATGGGTTAGACATTTCCATGTACACGTATGGGTTTTGAAATGTGTGCTATTTTCTTCCCTCATTGTTTTTATTTTTAAAACAATCATATTTTCCAGACCAATCCCAGTTTCCTCTCCCTCCCATCCTCCTGCTCCCCCCACTTTCTCCCCATATAGAACCTTCAACCAATACCTGACAGAAGCAGATGCATAGATCCACAGCTAAGCACTGGGCTGAACTCCTGGAGTCCAGTCATAGAGAAAGAGAAACAATATTATGGCCAAACAACCAAAGCCATGATGGGAAACCTAAAGAAACTGCTGACCTGAGCAGGTAAGAATTTACTGACTCTGGATTGACAGATAGGGAGCCTATATAATTTTCAGCGTGTTATTTCTTAGAGACAGAATAGATGATTTAAAAGATATGGGATGAATCTTTCAGAAATTACCATGTTATTATGAAGAATTTGCTTCACTGCCTTGTCAGGAAACTAAGATGAATCTATACTATGCTTATGTATAGTCAGTAGACAAATCTTTCAGATAGAGCAAACAAGCAGACCAGATTATTTTTCAAACCCTTCTGTGGCTGTTACTGTTTTTGAGACAGAAGCTCTCTACATAGCACTTCCTAGGTTATTGCTTACAATACGTACCAGACTGGCCTTGAACTTAGAGATGTCTCTGCCTTTGATTCCTGATGGCTGGAAGTAAAGGCACAAGAGACAACACCTGGCTTCAGTCTCCAGTTTTAAAGCAGAAATATGTTTTTCTGTCTGTTTCCCCAAAGACAAAAGGAAAATGAGTGTAGTTACAGATAATCCAAGCGAAGTAAGATCAATATAGACATGGGGTAAAGAGAAGAAAAGCAGAAGGAAGCTTAAGAACAGGAGGCAATGTTACAGAACCATTTCAAACTTTTTAGACTTATTTGAGGATAACAGAGGCTTTATGTACATAATTTAAATTTAATTTAGAGTTTCGCTCACATGTGGTCAACCAAGAAAATAAAATAATTAATGGAAATTTTAAGGAAAATGCTTATTTTCAATGTATATAAGTAGCTTTATGAAATGTCAAATAATTCTGTTCCATTATTCTTAGGATGTGACTAGGTGACTAGTCAATTTCTATATAATAGCATTATACAACATAAAATTAAACAGTAATATTTTGTCTATAAGATTCCATATAATTAGCCAATTATCTATAGCTGACTTGGTTTCAGGACCAACTGTTGGATTAGTACACTGCTTGTATTTAACCATGTCATATCATCATAAGAAAGGAGAACATAGTACATAATGTATTATGAAAAGAGGAAAAAGATTTAAGTCATATACCTTCTATTACTGGTTGGTGTGTTGTGAGGGAGATCCATACATTTTAGAAATGGCAAGTGTCATTGTCTAATTAGAAACATAAAAATATGAGACCTAATGATGCCTAGGCACATGTATGAGACTTGAGTTCCTACTGAGATATATAACTAAATATAAAAGTTGAGAGTCATTAACGTTACAGGGAAATAGTTGTAAAAAGAAGATTAGAACAGAGCCTGTCAAACTCAAGAGCTCATAAGAGAATATTCCAAATGATTAACGTAAGATGTTAGAGGAAAAGAAAATGAAAGTTGTATTGCGGATGATGAGTGTAGAAAATGTAAATGAACAGAGAAAATTCAGCCAATGCTGAGTCTAGAGTACTGGTAGAAGAAAACAAGCATGCAGATCTTCAAGGAATAGCGAAGTAGTTTCTCTTAGACTCATAGAAGCTATGATTCCTATATGATTCATATAATAGACAAAGCTCACCAAAATTCCCTTATAGTGGCAGGAGTTCATGAGCTGAGGCTCCACCCCTTATTGAGGATTTGAGGGAGGTAAGGATTGTGCAAGGGAGGAGGGACAAATTTGACACAGTTCTTCACTGGTGTAGCATGAGTAAATGGTGCATCCTTCTGCTAACTGCTCATGTACATAATGCTAATTAAACTCATTTAGTCACCAGATAAATGATAGACGACAGATAGATAGGTAGGTAGGTAGATTAGATAGATAGATAGATAGATAGATAGATAGATAGATAGATAGATAGATAGATAGATGGATAGATTGATGGATAGATTGATGGATAGATTGATGGATAGATAGATAAATGTATCGATAAATAGATAAATGATGGATGAATAGATAGATGAATCGATGGATAGATAGATAGATGATAGATAGATAGATAGATAGATAGATAGATAGATAGATAGATGACAGACAGAAAGACAGACAGATACACAGATAGAAAAATAGAAGTGGAATTGGTTTAAGGTAGGAAGGGGATCAAACAATCAAACAGAAATGGAGGGGAGATAGGATAATGGTGGAAGTCAGAATATTTAAATGAATTATTTATACATGCATGAACATTTTGTTAAACACTATGATTATAGATAATTCACATATATCAATAAAAACATAAGGAAAAACAAGTGTTTAGAATTGGTTTTTATGTGAATACCATGAGATACTCAATACTGACAAGAAGAAAGACACATCAGTTGGGATGTCTTCTGGTTGGAAGATGAGGGAAGTTAACCACGAGTAGAATTTGGTTTAAGAGAGAGTACCAAAAAGATCCAAGCTTGAGGATATAGGGTACTCTTAGAAATGTTTTCTTAAAATGAGACTGATTGGCATTGGAAGGACAATGTGGATGCCCTTATTTTTATAACTATTTTTAATTGATTTGAGAATTGCATAACATGCACATTGCATATTGTAAGCCCATATTTCTGTATGGCACGAAAGCCATAGGCCCAGTCTGAGCTGATCACGTAGCACTGCAGACAAGCTGTCTCTGCCTAACAATAGCAAGGATGTACTTGTTAGAAATGGAGATCTCCTGAGGAGAGGTGTTGACTGAAACTGGTCAGGATGTTTGATGCTTCCTTCCTTTGTAATTTGGAGGATGTCTTATAGAGATGCTAATTCATGGCCTACCTGACTGGTAGATGCCCAGGCACCTGGTTGCCTAGGAGACAGCCTAATGTGTTTTCCCTGCTCAATTTATGTGATGATATATAAAGTGTTTGGACAATAAACGAGGAGATCTTCAGGAGATCTTGCCTTTTCATGATGGCCGTTGTAAGCTGCGTCAGTTTATTCTTCACGACTCTGTTCAAGACCAGTTAGGGAATCTGTGTGTCCCTGTGTAACACTCCATATTTTCAGAGTTTTT
This sequence comes from Alexandromys fortis, assembly GCF_014885135.2. Lineage (NCBI taxonomy): Eukaryota > Metazoa > Chordata > Mammalia > Rodentia > Cricetidae > Alexandromys > Alexandromys fortis. The sequence goes on along the minus strand of NW_026067929.1, from coordinate 6,372,323 downwards.
CATCCCAAGCTGTATATTATGTTCCATCCAGCAAAACTCTTTTAAAAATCCACTCACAGAAAATTTCTATTGACCCTGTTCCATGTCTTTAGCAACAAGAAAACTAGAGTTCCTGCATCTTCCTTATCTATAAATTAAACACAGCCACAGACTACACTTAGAGAACTTGTTCCTGTTTTATACTAAATAAGAAAGTTGTCCTTTAATTTACCATAATCATAAGAAATATTGTGAAAGCACAAAATGGAGATAATCACAGTTCATCTCACACCTTATATAACAAAGGAATCTAATATCCCATTCTTTATGGCAAGAACTCTGTTCAGACCAATGATTACAGAACAGCTGTTTGACCTGGATAAACTAAGGAGTGTGAAGATCACACAGTTGAAGTGCTGCAGATTTTATTGTCATTTATTTTCTCTAAGATTCAAGGCTGAATGAGATAAGATATATATATATATATATATATAGATAGATAGATAGATAGATAGATAGATAGATAGATAGATAGATATAGATATAGATATAACCCAATTTTTTTCTAAAGGCTTTTTGAATAGAAATATTCAAGAATATAGATGAAGGATACAAGCCAGTAGTTTAAAGGAGCGGACTCCATATATATATATTGATTGATTGTGACAACCTAGAAAATAAAATTACTGAAATAAGATGTTAATGCATACAGCATGTTATCTCTTGAAAGATTTAAGCAACTAGATCTAAGATTGCAGTAGACTATGCGTCTATAAGGGAGAAGCATGATCACATTCTGACTTTCAATACTTTGAGCCAGGAGAGTTGACTCCTCTCAACCATCTGTGTTAAACCAGCTATAAACAATTATCACATTCTCAAGGACTTGAAAATAAATTCCCCTTCATTTCATTGTGGCCTTCTATGAATACTTCCAGCAACCACTAGCATGTTAATAAATCACATATGCAGATCTGTTATGGTAAAATATATTCTAGCAAAGGAATTTCCAGGACTGAATTTTAATGAGCCTTCTGGTCCCCGTTTCACCAAATCATGAATGGACAATAAATTAAAGTCTGAAAAAAATGATATAACCAGTGGCAAAGAGAGAGAGGAGAAGAAGAGAGAGGGAAAGAGAGAGAAAGAGATATTTAGGGGACAAAAATCTACAGCAAGCACTATACAGTTTAGATTCCAGTGACAAGGCCACAGTGGTTCAGAGTGACCTGGTGTTTATTTTAATCTCTTTAGTGGGTGTTATAAGAAGTAATATAATCAGTAAAAAAAAAAAGGATGTTTATATAAAGAAATGAAAAAAATGAACACATAGTTATAAAATTTAAAATCTAATCATCTGTATGCTTTAAAAGAATGCAGGAAAACACAACACTTTGTGTGACAAAATATAATCTTCTCCTTTAGCATATTGTACACATCCCTTCTTTTCTACATCCATCATTGTTATCATGGCCAGGTGTGTGTAGACACATAAGTATGTGGGTACATGGACACAAGTGTGTCCACATGTGTGGATATATATATATATATATATGCAGGTGAATGTGAATGAGTGTGGGGATCATGGTGTTAATATTAGAAGTCTTCTTCCATTGCTCTCTACCTCATCTGGATGGAACCCTCAATGAACTCAGAACGTTCTGAGAATGAGACAGTGATTCTAACCAGCCAGCTTTGGGTGGGGGGATCTCTATTCTCTTCCTTCTCTAGCCTACACACTTTGCAGCAGGTATCTTAACCACTGCACCATCTCCCAAGCCTGACTTCACTTTTAACAGCCTCAGGCTACCATGATACCATACAATACAAACAAAAGTTTTATTTAGTTGTATTGTGCCTTCATTAATAATCTGATGAGTTTAAGTGGGAGAAGATAGAAGGCAGAGAATCCAATTCTAAATGATACAGGAAATAATCCTATTTATGGGACCAATGTAATGGTACATGGTATTAATCTTCAAAAAATAGTGTGTCAAATAATCTATCTGTATGTACACTTTACACTACACAACAATGAATTTTTTTTCTGTAGTATTGACAAGTCAGAAACGTAGATTGTATGTCACAACTAGTGGTAACCATCCCAATATTTGGGCCTAGGAGCTGTAAAGACCTTCCCCGTGCGAACCCTGCATCACTCTCCATTAATATAAAAACTAAATAGATAATAGTGGTCATGTGCTCTGTGTCTTCATCTGCTGCTACTGTGTTCTACCAAAGCCTACAAATCCTATCAAAACCATTGTGTTGGAGAAATATGCCTAGCCAATCAACAAAAAGCAGTCAAACCATACTACATCTAGTCAGTATTGGCCAACAGAAAGGGTGCACATTCTTCCTGAGAATGTCTGGCTTCATGTTATATATCCAATGCTTCAGAATTTGAACAAATTTGGCCAAGAACCTCGCCATAGTCTCCAGATTCACCCATCCCTCACCAACAGACAACCACTTCAAGTATATTGACTATTTATGTATGTATTTTCAGAGAAAGAACTTCCACAATTAGGAGATACAGAAAGTGCTTTGCAAATGTTCATCAAATCCACAAACAGGGATTATTACCCTATTTAAATAAATTAATATTTTTCAATGGTAGAAATGTGTTGACTGCAATAGCTTCCAACATCATTGGTAAATAGTTATAATGGTTTAGTAATTGATTTTTATATAGTGAGTTCAAAATCATTGTCTTAAAGTACAATTCCTTTAATGTCATAATAACACAAATGATTAAAAAGATCTCTCAGAATAGAACTGAGAATGTGGCTCCATGGGTAAGAATTTCATCTGTTCTAAAAGCATGAGGACCTAAGTTCCGATTCCAACAGACATATAAAAAGTCAGATATGGCCACTAATATAAATAACACCAAATATATGGGTTTCAGAGGAATAGAGATAATATTGCTGTTTCTTGTTGGCCACTAGCCTAGTTCTAGTCTTAGGAAACAAAGCAGGTTTTAAAGGAACAAGCTGAAGAGTGATGGAGATCTTTAGCATCCTCTTCCTTATCCAGTATTGTAGAATATGAGTGCACACATACATGAGCAAATTCATGTGCCTATGTGTGCATACATTCACACACAAACTCACATGCTCACAGTGGCACATGAACACACACATTCATGTGCACATAAATGCATACAAACAAACACCACACACACACATACCATAAAAAAATAGTGAAATAAAACAGGTAAACATTTCTGACTTTAAACTTACTTTCAAATATGTCATCACACTAGAAGAGTATTTTATATAACTTAGTGATATCCTTTTAAAAACATTTCTATGCTTACAATATGGGTTTGTATGTGAATTTTTCCCTTAACATTTCTCTTGTAATATGCAATAAATCTTCATTTGACCTTAACCAATTGCAGCAAAAGCTCCTGTGTCATTTCCTTCCTGTCCCTTTTCTTCTGTTATCATCCAAGTGTGAAAGCAGGTTTCAGGAACTCAGAATATCCATGTCTGACCTTTCTCTTCTGTGAGCATAAGTCAAAACAAAGCAAGCCCTTGGTAAATGTTAAGGTCTTTTTTTTTTTTTTTAACCTAACAAAATCCTGCATTCACATCACTTGATTTTAGCCTAAGGACCAACTTTGTACTTCTCATTTTAACACAGTTAGAAAACTAAATCTTTCCAAACATTTATTCTTGCTCCTCCATTTTCTTCTGTATGCAGACAAAAACTCTCCTCTGAACATTGCCTTGTGGAAGTCAGGTGCCTCATATCTGACTCTACTTCTATACAATGACTACTTGTCAGAATTACATAGAATTCAACATCCTTCTTTCTCTTTATTATACTTCCTTTTGTAATAGCATGGACCATTATCAGGGAATATGAAATTTGCCACTTTTCTAAACTCTAGACAGACATAAACAGCTAGGCTTTCTCTCCACGCTTTCCCCATTTAATTTAGAACAGGGTATTCAGGTGACCCTGGAATCACCAATCTTGTTTCAATTATAACCTAGTCTAGTCAAACATCTCAGTAGTTCTATTCATCTTTTGAATGACTAATTGCTCTGAGAGAATATTTTGGTACAAATTTCATCCATAGGAGTCATACATTCACATGGTTTTTTGTATGTTCATCTCTGCAACCACAGTTATTTCACCACAGTTAATAGTAGAAGTATTTGTAGTGTATAACCATCTCATTGCTGTTGTGTCTTCCCATAATACACCAGTCAATTTTGTGTCTCCCACGCTTCTCTGCTCGGCACAGCACAGGGGACAGAAGCGTGCTGTTTTATAAAAGAACTTCCTTTATTTACTGTAGCGCTTTGAAAGTTTAGCCAACAAAAAACATACAATCCATAAAGCAGGTTTCATTGACTCATTGGTCTTGTGATGTACACTTAAGATGTTTTTACATTTGACAGTAATGGAAAATACTGTGGTAAGATTTCAGGAATAATTTTTACAAAAAAAATCCATAGCCACCTATTGTGTAAGAACTTTATATGTAAAATAGGATCATGTAAAAACTGTTCATACACTTTTGAATAACTGAATTGTCAATTGGCAGCACCATTTCAGATTAATGACCCTGTAGAAGAAAGGATCCAAGTTCTAAGTTTTGTTGATAACTAGGCATCCAATTCTGGTGACACAGTATCTCACTGTGTTTTGCTTTTGTCAATTTTTCTAAAACGTCAAATGTTCTTGGATGTTCTTTTAGCTAAATCACTGATAAGTTAGTACATACCACTTTTTTTTTCTTTTTTTTTTTTTTCTGTGGCTGGGTTACCTCACTCAGGATGATCTTTTCTAGTTCCATCCATTTGTCAGCAAACTTCCTGATGTCAAGGTGTTTCATAGTGGAATGAACTGAGGCTCAGTGGACAGAAAATTAATAAGATAAATATAAAAGCTACAGAGGGTTTTTTTGTTTATTTGCTATCCAGACTCAAATATATGAGCACTGATAGCTATCCCACCGGCCAGTAGATATGACTATAAAAGGATGATGATATACAAATATATACAATATCTACTGTTAACTAAAAAGGTGTTGATAAAACATGATAATGCTGAATAACAAATGGGTAAACAAAATGTAAAATCACATGTAGCTATAGATTTCAAGGTATATATTAATTTATTTCAAAAAGAATCGCTGATATGTCAATGAAATATACTTGACCCTAGACTGCAAGCATTTAAAATGTTTTCCTAAATGTCCACCATATTCACTGAGGTTTTATTTTTTTTTCTAAATGCTCTTTGGTACAAGAAATGTGAGAAATATAGTCCTTGAAACAAAACTGCTAGTTGCAAATTCATGAACCCAGGTTTTCTCCAATATTGAAGGCACACGTCAGGTAGTGTGCTGCCTTGTCCTTCAAACTAGGTTAGGTTTGCATTTGCATTCTTCAAGCACGGTGAGTTGTCTTGGCACACAGTTTGCTTCCTGCTGAGAGCCACTCTGCTGAAATTGATATATATTTCAAGTCTACATGCTTGTGATAAATCTCACGCCAAACCTTTCCATTTTTATACGTCAAGATCATTGAGTTCCATTTGCATTGTGAAAGTTCTGGCATTTATGAATTTTCCTATGAAGTTGAAGGCAAAATATTGGACAGTGGCAAATTGAGATAGAAAAAGATTTGGAACAGCCTACTAAAGATTGCTCACACTTAATATGATGAATTAACAACATGAACTTTTCTTTGGAAAATTAGAGTATCCAGTATGAATGAAAACAGTTAAGGATGAAAAAATAACACAGTGAAAGTAATATAAACTGGAATTTGATAACAATGAAAATACTATTCAATAAAAAGCCCATAATAATAATTTAAAACATGATAAACAATGGGATCAATTTATATCTTCTTCATTTATCTTATGTCTATGGAGCAATGCCCAGTATGTTAGAGTAAGAAGCTAGGGATGACTATAAAATTATAATAATTATTGGCCTTTTTTTTGTAAAAATGGTAACATCATTAAAGCCCTCAGGTATATTACATTACAAGGAGAGACCAGGAAGTTCTTACTTTCATGACAAATGTAAATTTCTGAATAATTTTCAAAAATTATTATTCTAATGTGTTTTTATTCGTTGTGCTAGAGCATCATTTAGGTAGATGATAGATGGATAGACAGACAGGCAGACAGGTAGATAATGAGCAATAAAATTTCCTGGAAAATGTAGATTTTATTTCATTCATTTAAGTGATCTGGAATGGTTATTTCATCCAGGAAAGCTGAAACGCAGATTATACAACTATCTGTAGAAATGATACAGTAGCCATTAAGAGAAACCATCCATTGATTGGTGTTTGATAAGACTGAAAGTCAATATGTCACTCTCTGCCAATTTTAAAGATAAAATCTTAAAAGAGAACAATGTCATAAATTGGGAAGCTTGTCTTTTGATGAGTAATGAGGATATGAGTGCAGAGTCATTATGATGGGAACTTTATCTTTATTATAACGAACTGCGCACCATCAAATGTCATCACAATAAGAAAATGGAAAACTGCAGGCAAGGAAGCCCTTAACAGATAATGAGACAAGTCATTTCTGATACAAAGAGGAGAAAAAAAGAAGGGTGTTCTTTTCCAAACTCACTCTGTAGTAATTTGTTGCAGTAGCACAAATTGGGAAAGGCAATGGCCGGCAGCAGGCTTGACACTTATCTAGTTATTTCATCTATAGAAATTGCATCGAATTCTTAGTTGTATTCTGCAAGAAAATGTTGGTAAGAAAATGTTTGGATGCATTCTTCCAAATGGAGGTTTTCAGTTATGTACTCAGATACATAAGGCTTTTCACCCTCTAAGACAAGGTCGATTCTCTATCTCGAGAAACATTTCTATTCATTAGTACTCACATTTCAGGAAACTTGTTCTAAGCAAAAATATCACCAATACAAGATAGATTTGCATGGGTATAAACCTTATCATTAGATTAATTAGAAATAATTAAGATAAGAATAATTACTAATAATAATCATATATTTATCATAATAACCCAAAATAGATTATGTTGATAAATATATGTATTTTTCAATAAAGGGATTTGATAATATTTCTGTCTTATTTTCAGAAGATTTCAAGTATTCAAACCATTATGTTTAATTGCATTGAATTTTCTAATTAGAGAATGTTGGAGAATTTTAATCTTTCACACAGATTTTCAAAGTTATATGATAGTTTAGAGGGAGGAAGGAGAAGGGAGAAATGTTGTAATTAAAATACAATTTCGAAGTTAAACAAAAAATAAAAGAAATAGATATTTTTTTTCAAATGGCTTCTTCAAAACACATATGGCTGCTGACCTGTTATGATCCAATTTAAGTCAACAGGCTCATCAAAAAAGTGTTTAATGCAAAGGTTTAATCCATGTCAGTACTGTTCAAATAGAATATAAACACCAGCCTAAAGTTTCACACTGCCTTCCCTTCTCCGTAGTTATCTTCCAACATCATTATCTGAAGTGGATTTAACTTACATCCAAACCTGATCAATGTCTGGACAACACTTCAATTTTAACAATAGTTTAACCAATTCTTAATAATGTTGTCACTGTCGTTAAAATAACCAATGATTTATAATCTGCATTTTTATGTTACTATCATACAGTAAATGGTCTTATTTATGGTGCTCATTATTTACTACTGAAATCAGACCAATAGTTGTCAATTCCATTTACATTTTGCATGTATATATCAAATATCAGTCAATATTTTTAATTCAATTTACTTTGTTAACCAATGTTACTATTCAAAATCAAAACATTTTCATTAATATGATTTTATGTTGTAGTTTAGGAATTATATTATTTGAATTCACAAAAAAGAAATATTTGGAGCAATAAAACTATTTAAGGAAAATATTAAATTCATGTTTATTTTATTATAAAACAAATGCACAGGGGCCTTTAAAAGTACCCTATTAATATGCATTGGATTTGTGTATTTGTGCATCAGCATCAAAAAGTATCAAGAAATTAAAAAAAAATAACAAGATTGGTGTCATTATTAAGTTCTTGTTTAGGCAACCATTATGTCAGCTTCCCTGTCATTTAGAGAAGACACTGTCCCATGCCACTTTGTAAGATCTTGTAAGGTGTAGTCATTGAACTGTAAATGTCTCAACAGAGGTTCTTTCCCCCACTGTCAGCTTTTCTCTGTATTTTCATTGGTTCTGGCTTCCCCAATGTTGAGGTAATGATACAAGTACTTAGAGATAGCCAACAGCTGTGTTTGATCAGACTTAAAGCTGCTCAGAGGGAATCAATGCCGCCTAGTACTCTACGTTGGCAAACAGCCATGGCTGGAGAGGCAATGGAGGAAAAAGAGAATATACTACTGTTGATTTGTTAAACCAAAATAATTTCTAAATACTTATTCTTATGTCCCCAGTTAAGTGTAGCTCTCACATCTCACCAAAGCAGAATGTTTTGCAGCAGATAGGGACTGTTATAAAAAAAATCACAACTGGTTAAAGTGCAGAAAACATGGTCTAATATTGAGAAAGAAGATCTGAGAAGTTCTGCTCAAAATCACCTAGATTGGAGAATCAATGAATGGAGATTGGGCTGAGTAGATACTCAAAGGTCTATCTTGACTATAATCTTAAACCACTAAATCTACTACACAAACAGTCTTGCCTACAGAAATTTCCTGTAGCTCAAAATATCTAATTCTAGTACATTTGTGTTGTTGTAGCCAATGTTTAAATTCCATGCAAACTCTCCATTTGTGTGCACGTTTGTGTGTATGTGTGCATGCTTGTGTGTGTGTGTGTGTGTGTGTGTGTGCATCTTCTTTATTTTAATCCCCTGAAGCTTCTGGAGACATTTCAAGATGTTATATTGTAGTCAGTTGGTTCTAAGACCTTTAGAACAAAAAACATGGTGAGAAACTATTTCAATACTCATTTACATTTATTCTATAAGCATCATTCATATTGACTGGAACAATGTATTTTAAATTTGTAATGGAACTCACAAGAAAAATGTGAATGCATTATCTATTGTGGAGCAGCTTGTAATCAAGAGAAAAAGTCAAAGATCACTTGAACCTCATTCATACATCAGTCAGCACTGATTCTGAGAACACACTGGCTTAACAAAGGTCACGCAAATAAGAAGTGGTAAGCACTAGACTTTAGTCAAGGTCATCAGACCTCATATATACTTTATATAATTTTGTCAAGAACACAAATAACTTTAAATAATGTCAAAATAAGATTAATGCTATAAACATTATCAACAATATTATTATTGTTCATAAAATAATGAGAACTACAATTCTTTCCATTTAGTTGGAGTCAGTCCCCCAAAGGTAAATGTTTTTAGAGCTATATTTACTTAGTCTCTAATAGTAAAGATTGTGTATGGATGGTTGTATTCCTACAATATTATCACAACACAAAGTAATAACGTTAGGAGGATTTTGCATTGCAGCAATTGCCTGAACTGCTCTTTGGAGAAATGAAAGATTCATTTTAATGTTGTCTCTGAAGTGACTGGAATTCTAATGTGACAACTTTCAAAACTTAATATTAAGTGTTAAATTAATTATTTGCAGGAATGAAAACTCAAGGAGGATGTGAAGTTGTGGAGTGGATGAAAATTAAAAGATGATTTGGACTCTTGTATAAAATTAGAAACCATCTCTCTGTTAGATCTTGAGTTACATTAACATGTACAGGAAATCTCATCTCTAGTGGTTCATGACTGCATGTCTTATATATCACTCTCTGCGCTTGTTGTGTTTAAATGTGAGATGCCCCCCAGAGACTCATGGATTTAGGAATTTGCTGTGTAGCTGGTAAAGCAGTTTAAGAAACTTATGGGCATTTAGGAAGTGGGAACTTGCTGGAAAAGTGAATCACTGAGGGATGAGACTTTAGGGTTTTTTGTTGGGCATCATTTGGTGTTCTCTCTCTAACTTCCCAACATTGGGCACAATATGACCAGTTAATCCCAAGCTTGCCGCCAGGCCTTCCCCATCATGAGGGAGCATACCCCTGTGAATTCTAAGTCAGTAGACTTTTCCTCCTACCAGGTATTTAATTGTAGCAGTTGGAAAAAGCAACTAATACAGTACCCAAATTAAATCCATGGTTAGATGGTTTGGGAACATCAAAAGTTCTGTTAGAAACTTCTTTGTTCTTATTCTGTCAGTAAGCAGAAAAAATTGCAAAATATTACCAAAAATTCTTCGGCATGAAACTCAAAATCTCCTGTGATTTTCAAGTGTGTCATAGATTTTAAGCTTCATAGACTTACTCAGATTCATGAACATGATCAATAGAGCATTTATAGATAAGAAATTATCTATGTGCAATGTCCATTGTTACAGTTCAATCTTCTATAACTGTTTGCTACTGATAATATACAATTTCATAGTATAAAAATATTACTCTGAACTCATTCAAGAGCCTATGTATTATGCACATAGCTGTTTGTCAACCAATGAAGCACAATACATTATATGAATATTTTTAGGTTCTACTTTCTATGAACTATTTCTTCTGATTCAAACAAATTTTCGAGTATCAGGACACATATGAAAAGACATGTGCTCATTCTAGGATGCTCTGCATATCCTTTCTTCTAGTACATTCTTCCAAGTCCTTAATACTTCTGCATTGCTTCCACCAGCTCAGTAGTGAACTATGGGATCTGCCTTAGTCACTTTTCTGCTGTTGTGAAGAGCCACCATAACTAAGACAACTCTTACTAAAGAAAGTATATACCTGAGGGCTTGCCTACAGTTTCAGAGAGTTATCGTATTATCATCATGGTAGGGGCACTGTGCTGGAACAGAGGCTAAGAGCTAGATCCTGATCTATAGGTAAGCAGGCATCAGACCAGAGATGCTTAGAACTACATCCTGATCTACAGAAAGGCAGGCACTGGGGCAGAGATGCTGAGAACTACATCCTGATCTACAGGTAGGTAGGCATAGCGACAGAGTTGATGGGCCTAGCCTGGCTTTTGATTTTGTTGTTATTGTTTTGTTTTATATTTTTTGTTATTCAAGATTTATTTATTTATTGTGTATACAGTGTTCTGCCTGCATGTATGCCTGTAGGCCAGAAGACAGCACCGGATTTCATCGTAAATGACTGTGAGCGACCCTGTGGCTGCTGAAAATTGAACTCAAAACATTTGGAAGAGCAGATAGTGCTCTTAACCTCTGAACTATCTCTCCAAAGAGGCTGTTTGTGTGTGGGTCTTTTTTTTTTTTCTCATCAAGACTGGGTTTCTCTGTTTAGCTTTGAAGCCTGTCCTGGAACTTGCTCTGTTAGATCAAGCTGGCCTTGAACTAATCACAGAGATCTGCCTGCCTCTGTTTCTCTAGTGCTGGGACTAAAGGTGTATGCTACCACTGCCTGGCCTAGTCTTTCTTTTGAAATCTCAAAGCCCACCCCCAGTGACACAATTCCTCCATCTAGGCCACACCTACTGTAACAAGATGACACCTCCTAATCCTTCTACTAATTTCACATAGTTCTACTCCCTGGTGTCTAAGCATTAAAATATATGAGCCTATGGAGGCCTATAGGGGCCATTCTTACTCAAACCATCACAGCATCTAAACTAAATCCTTACTAATAATGATGGACACACAAGCAAAAGGATTCACATGGAAACATGTTTAAAAGCAATTTGCTTCAGAAAGATTTAGCATAAATCTGCCCTTTTCATGTATTGTAAGATATTCAGTGTGTAATAGTTCTCAGAGCTCCCATTAGCTCACTCCACTTACAGTGGCTCAACTGAAGCAAGATGCCCACTGATAATAAACTTACAACGTCTGCTTCAAACCCACTCTTGGCTCTACTCTGTGACTCATCAATTCTAAAAAGAAATGACTATTATGAATGTTTCATAAAAAGAAATAGTGTATGATTTTCTATTTTACTTAGTTTCTTCAGGGTTCATCTATAATATTATCCATAACAGTTAAAACACCTATCAACTGATAAATGGATAAAATGTGGTATATTTATATCATGAAATATTAATTCATCAGTGGCAAAGAATAATACCTGAACTTACCTAGTGCAGGAAGTCAGTCATAAAAGATCATATACTATACAATACTTCATTTATTTGAAATGTCAAGGATGCAGAGAGCTGATAATAGGATGGTTATGTCAAGACAGGTTAGAAGAATATGGTTAAGAATATAGCACTTCTTTTGAGGATGATGAAAATATTTAACAATTATATGATGATAAGAGCTACTAAAATATTGAATTATATCCTTTTGAAAGAACTTTATGATATAAAATTATATTTCAGTACGGCTGCTTTTAAACACTTAGTTCTGACAATAGTATGGAAACCACCCCCTCAGCCCATTTCTGTTCACCACATGCAGCCAAAATGATTGTCTTTCTACAGTGCTGGAAAGGAAAGTGCACATTGATAAGACAGCAAAATTTGAAGGTTCTGAATCTTGTCCTGTCCCCTCATCTATGATGACCCCTGAGCCCTGAAGGGAGATGGTTTTATAAAGATAGTCAAGTTAGCTCTAACCATCATAGAGTCTAAGTCTCTGAACTGTCATCACCTGCACAAAAGAAGCTTCAGGGATACCACCCTTGACAGACACTGCCCATGCCCCAACAGATGGCGTGTGCACATGCTGGCAACACTATGTGGAGTTAGTGTACAGAAAAGGAAAACGTAAACTTGGAATAGAAAAAGATCATCATGGGAAAAAGAAGATTCAGTAGAGAAGGAAAGATGTGGGTTCAGTCAATACACATAGGTATGTATGAAATTATTAAACGATAAGTTTATTTTTCTCTCTTTTAAAATTAAATTTTATCCCATGTACTTTGATAATACACTAAAGTTTAAAAAGCAGAATAAAAAAAAACCAAAGATTCAAAAAAGGATCAGGTAAGATATTACTGTAGATATTTCCAGCTGCCTGACCAAGTATATCTATCATATCTGAGGTTAAATTGATGGACTAAAAAGCTAAATTTAGCATTTTCATTGTTATATTTATCTGCATGCATTTTTCTTAAAGATTGAGTGGGTCTCTCTAGAAAAGGTATTTGAGCAAAAACTAGAATCACCTTTCATGCGTGTTTGTTGCCAATGGCATTTTCTATTATCCTATAATTGGTCAAACATTCAAAAAAATCAAACAACCAAGCACACAAACAAAAACGGCCTCTGGAGAGTAAAGCTAGGATGTACTAAATGAGAAGAAATCACTCCACCACTCTACCACATAATATTCCTCTCCTTATTTTTGCTTTCTGTTTTGAGGCTGTTTCTAATCAAGCTGCCCAAGCTGGCCTTAAGTCCCTTGATTACCCACACCAGCCTTGGATTTATAATCACTTCACTTTTGCCTCCTGAGTCACTGAGATTACAGGCCTGTGTCTCGTGGCATGCTTAAACATTCCTTTTTTGATAAAATACCTTGGTCTAAAAATCCCTTCATTTTAGGGTTTCATTCTTTCAGCCACGACTTTGTTCCCTATGAGATTGCCCCGACCATTGTCACCTTGATTTCCTTCCACAAACTGATACTTCATCTTCTATTCACAGACGTAGAACATTCCCTGCAGAATTCATTTTCTTTGGTACAAAATACTTATTTTCCTAGCTGAATGTGTGACATTCCAGCTACGTAGCTCTGAGCACACCGTAGATGTCCACACACATTTGCTGATTAAGTCACAGTAGGAGTCCATATTAGAAAATTTCACTTTTCATGTAGGATACGATTTTTATTTCTTTAATCCTCTCTGTCATTTCAGTTATTATATAGTAACTCATTTATTTATGGTAATTGCCATATTTTCTAGTTATCATTGAAACCTAAGATAAGAAAGCATTATTTTCAGTTAAAAGAAGACAAATCTTTCTACCCTTAATTTTTAATCAGAAAAGAAATTCCTTTGGAGCAATGAAGACACTCCTTTGCTTATGTTATGCATTATATCTCCTGAAAGAGATCGCAAGAGCTGAGCTGGGTTCATTTTCAAAAAGCAAGGAAAATGAATATATTCAAGCTTGAAGCAAGAAGAGCAATTCAAAACAAAATTAGCAGAATGTGAACACGAGGATGCATGTCTCCAGAAGCTTATGAGCTAAAAGTGAAACCATTACAAATTATTTCATCGTAAACACTGTGCAACTTTATATCTTCTTGTTAGATGACTGACCAGACTCTTCTGTCCTCTGACAGCTCTGAGGAGGAATTTGATAATAATTGAGTCCCTGACCCATGACCATATATTTTCATAGTGAACAGATGTGTGTGTTACAAATCATGGGAACCTAACCATCAAACCTGGAAACTTTCTGGATAAAAAATTAGAAAACCCTGGTATCATAGCATTGACAATTCAGACACATTATCAAAATTTCATATGCAAAATTAAATGATCAAAATACCTAATTAGTCTGCTCTATATGAAGCCTAAATATGCCAAAAATCAATGTAACTTATATATTTTTTTCTTATTTTTTATTTTGTTTGAGGTAGAGCCTTGCTTCGTTGCCTTCCCTGACCTAGAATTTGCTATGCAGAGGAATGATTTTTTACATTGATTTTTTTATAAAATATATGTCGATCATATTTTCCTACTCCACAACTCCTCCTAGATCCTACCCACCCAACTTAATGTTAGCTCCTTCTCAACAGAAAAAAATGCAAACTGAAAAATAACCAATATAACAATATTATATTTTATAATGAGATTTATAACTTACAAGTGGAAAGAAATTGGTTAATAGCTAATGTCCAATAGGTAAATGGAACAGTGTAACTGTGCAATTTTTGTTTACTGAGAGTAATCTGCAAGTGAACTTGTAATTTCATGGTGTCCACAAATTGCTAAGGAATATCTTATGCTAACAGGTTAACTCTTAGTACAGCAGCAGTCCTTGGAAAACTCCATGACACCTAAAGCAATTACATGCACCCCTACTTTTATTGCCATGGATTGAGTGATTTGAATAAACGGTTACACTGATATGATTGTCTGAGAGATATCTTTTCAAAGGGATCTTTTTCCTATCCACTGAGATGGCTCGGCAGGTAATGGTGCTGGCCACCATGTCACATGACCTGAGTGTAATCCCAGAGATCCACAGAGTGACCGGAGAGAAGCGACTCCTGCATGCTATCCCTTGACCTTGGCAAGAGCATCATTGGTATTCCTGAGTCTCCCTATAATATATTAAAATATAATAAATTTTATAAGATGCTTATTTTATAACTCATCAGCTAAGATGCCTTAATGAGAATTAGTAAATACTTCTTCACTCTTTTTATGACCATATTGAGATGACGAGTAGGTTTGGCTACTTCTGTGTAAAGATAGTGAAATTATCTACCATTGAGCAAATTTGCACAAGTGTAACAATAATTGGAAATTTGAATGAAATGATTCATTCTTTCTGTGCATACTCTATATTTTTGCATACAGATATACATGTAATTATATATATATATATATATATAAAATGCAGCTTCATGCTTTGACATGCATATGCTTTGGAAGTGATCAGCACATACAATCAAACTAATTAACATTTCTGTCACCTGAAACAGGTACCATTTAAACTTTTATCTGTATAAGAAAATATTACACTACCTTATAATTTGCATTTTAATTGAGATTTAATTAGACGGTTTTTATTCTGAGATATGATAGCCTTGGAAATTTTAGGTTAGGAAAATTATTGGTTTGCTAATGCTATGGTATTTGTTTGAGAATTTGGCTAAACCTTCTTGCAAGTATTGTCTCATTATAGATTAAGCAGAGGTTCATTATGTTCAGGAACACTAGATGGTAAAATGTAAGAAATGGGAAAAATTCAGAGAGCATCCCTCTGACGCTAATTTTTAATTGACTGTGGAAAGAACTCTTCAATTAAATGTGCTAAGGTTGGCCCTTGTGCGTGTGCTACGCACAGACCTTCTCAATTCTGTTTTCCCTCCTCTGTGTCCTCCCAGTGCACCCTCACTTTCCCATCCAATCAACTCCAAGTCTTCTCTCTTCTTTCTCTATTTAAAAAACAAACAGGCAAAACTTTTTAAAAAGAAAAAAAAAGTAAAACTATGTTATCTTGCAGAACATTTACCTTCAATGTGAACATACTTTTTCATTTTAAAATGATTAAATTATATTTTATTTATTCAAGTGTGTGTGTGTGTGTGTGTGTGTGCATTTAAGTGATTTTGTATGGAATCAAAAGACCATAGGACTGTGAGTAGGTGTCAATTTTTCCTTCCATCTTGTTTTGGGAATTGAATTCAGTTGACAGCATCTTTACCTGCTGACCCAGCTAGCCAGCTCTGGTTGACATATTTCGCATGAAGATTTATAACAGCTTATTCAGTAATGGCTAGCTTCTGTGGCTGATATAAAATTGCTTTAACATACAGGTCTAAATAGCTGTATGTCCATAATATGCAAAACACTATGCAACAAAAATAAAAAGGACCTGAATAAAAAGTTATGGGATTATCAAATATAAAGAGCAAATCTCAATAGGTATGAACCATTTATATAACATCTTTAGTATGAGAATAAACATGTACATACAGTGTTTTAAGTGTTGATCAATAATCCAATAAAATCCCCCTTTCATTATTTCACATTAATATTCTACTTTAAATAAAAAAACTAGAAATCTAAAATGTTAAGTAATTGAAATTGATTTTTAACTTGTTGGACATTTTTATTAAAGTATTCTACACTAGATCATTGGAGAGTATTACTGAAGTAGAATTTAGCAAGATAATTCTTTCTCTCTGCTGGTGGACTCTTCTCCTGAATGGTTCTGAATCTGCACAGTAGAACCAAAGCACAGAAGGCCCACATTAACACCACCCTACTGCCCCCTAGTGCTAGAAGTCAGTAGAGCTTTAAGTAGTTAAAAAACCCACCTGCTGGGTTTACCTCTCCTGGGTGTTATTTCACACACAAGAGGGTTGGTAGTGACCACAGGTGCTCAGTCTTGTGACATGAATATCAAAGCATGTGAGGTGTAATCTGTATATCACCAGCAGAGCACTCAAATCAAAAGAAAATAAACTCTACTGATTATAGCTTATTCCCCAAGAGAAATCAGCATCAAACTAAAACATCCGCCAAGCAAGAATTACCCAAAGGTTCTGAGTCATGTTTAGAGACTCCTAATCAACCCAAAGCACGAGAAAGTCCTCTGGGATTGCACCTGTCACCCAAAACTTCCTAGGACCACATTGACAGAGACCTGTGTCAGATAGGTGCCTCTGGAGAAGCACATTCCCAAATAAGATGAGTGATAGAATCGCACTGAAATTAGAACGTCCATTGATATTGTAATGGGGATTGATGTGTGTTGAGTGTTACATAATTATTTCTTTCACAGAAATTTCCACTGATGAACATTTAAATTGATGGCAAAGTTTCTCTACCACAAATGAATCATCAGACTTATTAATACAAGACAGTATGTCCAGTCAAATTACGGCTCAGTTAAACAAACAAATTGTTATATGATGTGTTCCAATGAATATTTTTCTATGAAATTACAAAAATGTGTGTCTGTGCTACTGATATTCTGCTGGTGAAGAATTTCTTCCCATGGACATAGGACTATTATCATCATAAAGCCAATAATAGATTTTATTCCATTCCATAAGCAGGCCCAGGTTTTTATTTTTAAAGCAATTTCTCGCTGTGTACATTAAAATACATATTATTATATATAAAATAGACAGTAATGTAATGCTTTTAAGAAACAAACACTGGTGTGCCTACAGTATTTTTCTGCCTTCAAATTTTCCTCTCTTCATACTTTATGAAAAGAAAATCCAGAGTTAGCTCTTATAATCCCAATGGTCTGCTATAAAATATTTTAAAACATTGACAGGTGCCTGTGATTTCATTTGATAATTTGCCTACAGGTTTTCAAATACTTAATTTTATGTGGAAAATTAAAGTTCTATCAGAAAAGGTTTGGATATCATTTGAAATTAAGTCTCCAACTTTAGTTTTGAATCCTGAGAAAGATATTTTATTCCCAATGACCCAGAAGAGCTAATTAGACATATAGATGGGCGAGAGCCTTTGCAAATACCTTACTTTTTAAAACCCAGAAATGTTTCATATAAGGTCACAGGAGTTTCTTTCAGATTTTACATAATTAGTTGGCTTAGTGTTAAAAATGAAAGGCTTACCAAAGGTGCTGCTGTATCATAATCCTGTTCTCTAGACTGGCGACATGAAAGCACACAAGCACCTTCTTTTCTTTTTATCCTTTTAAAAACTTACTTTCATTTTTTTTAGATTGAACACATTTATTTAGAGTAAAAGGGCAAGAAGAAATTCAAAATGAGGATGAAGGCATACAACAACAAAAACGGGCACATGCGTGGATGGCCTGAAACCAGAAACTTCTAGAACACATGAGCAATACCCTACACAATATAGGCATATTAAAGCATTTCTTAAATAAGACTCCATTTGTCCAAGAATTAAGGTCAACAATGGACAAATAGGACTTGATGAAATGTCTGACAAAGATTTAATATTCAAACTATATAAAGAATTCAGAAATAAAAAAAATGGCTCAAAATATTATGGACCAGGGACTTGAATAAAAGAATTCTCAAAAGAAGAAAAAGATGGCTAAGAAATATCTTTAAAAATGTTCATTATTATTTTTAATTATGTGTGTGTGTGTCTTTATGTGTGTAGGTAGCCTTGGAGGCCAAAGGTGTCCTGGAGCTAGAGTTACAGATGGTTGACAATTACCTGGTGTAGGAGTTGGAGAAACATCAGGAGCCCTGACCACGAGACTGTTCCTCCAGCCCCGCAATCAACTTCTAATGCCTTAACAACTCGGACTGGTTGCTTGACAAGTACATATGAAGTGCAAATTTAGTACAGCATCCACACATTTCCTCGGCTTCTGAACCTCAACTGTGACTTGAACTTACTCAATAAGTTTCTTTAACTTTTAATTATGTTTTCACTTATATTACATACCGACCATAGTTTCTGTAACCTCTCCTCCCATTCTCTACCTCCCACATTCCTTCTACCCCACCTATACACACCTCCTCCCTGTCACTATTCAAAAAGGGACAGGCCGCTGGGCAGTGGTGGTGCACACCTTTAACCCCAGCACTTGGGAGGCAAGGTAGGCAGATCTCTGTGAGTTCGAGGCCAGCCTGATCTACAAGAGCTAGTTCCAGGGCAGGCTCCATTACACTGCAGCTGTAACACTGCACTCCATTAAAGCACATTCTAAAATAGATAAAGAAGCACATGGTACCACCATAAAGGATAATATACATATTAACAATACCATAAATTTCTAAATTATCATATTGTATCATAAGAAGCCTAAATTGTTCTAGACTGTCAAGCTTATCTTGTTTACTAAGTCATTTTTTAAATTCTTACTGTGTTTTCTAGATCACTGAATATACAAAACTTACCAAGTATTTTTTTATGCTGGGTAATCACTTCTAGAATTCTTGAATTCTGTCTGTAAGTCCCCAAGCCCCAGCAACACATTCTTGGCCATAATTCCTCTCAGAGGCCTTACAGGGAGTTTACTGCATGCAGTAAGAGAAACCCTCTAAAATTTTATATTTAGATATAACCTTACTTTTCTTTGATTCTTCCTCTGAGAGTAACATCTAAAAATTCATGGAATCCTTTGGAGAGTGGCTGGTCTTTGAGAACTACTGAATTTTCACAGGCATCAGTTCTACCATTTTTGTGAGGAATGTCGGGCACAATCATGTTGCTTTAAATTCCTAGTTTATTGTCTCATCTCTCCCCATACAACTATCCCTCTGAGTCTCTTTCTTACTCTGTTCTTCTATTTCTTCCTACTACACCTACATATAGGAACATAAATTTTTCCCCAAGGGAAGGAAGCCAAGAGAACTGAAGTTGTCAGTGTTATATCACCATGGTCAAAATACCTGACAGAACAACCTAAGCAGAGAAGGGTATATTTTGAGTATATTTTGCTTTATGTATCTGGAACATTCACTCCAAGGCAACCTGGTTTCTTGTTTGGTTCTATGGAGATATACAGCATCATGGGCTTGGAGCATGTAGTAGGGGATATTCACCTTAAAGTAGACAAGAAACAGGTAGGGCAAGGATCTGGTATAAATTTCAAAGGCACTCACACAATGATAAATTTGTTCCATCTGGTCCTCAATAGCGATACCAGCTTAGGAGCAAGGAATCAAAACAGGATTCTGGAGCAGGGGAAAGTTACATAGTCAAATAGCAATGTGGACTCATGTCAACATCCTGACAAGCACCACATTCAATTATCAGAGAAAGTCACTCAAGGATGCTTCTTTTCATTTATGATAATCCATCTCTCTTGTGCTAACTTGCTAATTTCCTAATCTCTTTATTCTTAACCACCTGTTTTCATAGTATCTGATGTAATACAATGCTCGAAATTTCTTTCTTTAAAAAACAAGTGTTCATGAGATATTAACAAATAAAATGTTTAAATGTCACTAAGACTTTTGCCCTTAAATTAATTTCTGGCTGTTTGCTACACTGTTTTATAAAGGTGTTTGCCTGTGGAAAGGGCATGTTTCCCTGATCTTGTATCATGGAGTTCTGTAGTTTGGTATTAGGAAGACTTCGGTGTAGGAGAACATGGGAAAATTGTTATGTGTTTGCCTGCATTGTACAAACTCGTATGTCTTTCCAAGTTAACTAAATCTTGGATTTACCTCCTGCATAAGGAAGAATATAAAACAGAAAATGAAACATGCCCCGGCAATGCTGAAGCAGGCATGGGCAGCCCAGTTATGTTGGGGTTCATGGTCTGAGTTGATGAGGATGACTGGCCACGTCTCTTCCTCAAGGAACAGGTTTTACCAAGATATGGACTTGGATCACAGAATTCAGAGTCCAGAGTGTCTACCAGTACACAATGGGGGTTATGCAAGGAAGAATATACCAGTAACTAAATGTGGATGCTGAGAATTTGTCTCACTGGCTTTTTTCCTTACTTGAAAAACTAATTTAAATATTTTTCAATTTGCAAAATAAAAAGACATTAGTTTTAAAGTCAAAGAAAGAGAAAAGAGTGGGTCTATTTTCTTTGATGGTATTGATACCTCTTTGTTGCCTTTTCTTCTTACTTCCCATCTCCTACTGGTACCCGTCCTCTTTACACAGTTCCACACCTACCTTAGGGTGTTACCTATTCTTTTTAAATCTCTCTGTGTGAAAGAAAGGGCAGCATTTATCTGAATTTTACTTAGTTTACTTAACATGACTACCTAGACACCTGAGTGCAAAATGATCTATAGATGTTCTCTTAATAGGTACTTAAACTCTCTTTAAAGTGATACTGTGTTATCCTTAAATGGACTTACAGAGCTTCAGAAATAGAAACTATACTTGCTAGCACTGCTCATTTTTATGGCTGATTTCACATTGTGCCTCTATGCATTTACACGTGCAAATAAATAACCAAATATTACAATTGAAAATATGACAAAAGGAAAGACAGTGTAATCTTATTACATATATATGAACATACACATATATCACATTGTGATATGCATATACACGCATGAATAAACATGTATAGATCCATGTACACACATACAAATATGCATATATAGAGATATATATACATTCTCTTTATCCACTCTTCAGTTGAGGGATATCTCGGTCATTTCCAGTTTCTGGCTAATATGAATAAAGCTGATACAAAAAACAGTTGAGCTGGTATCTTTGTGGTAGGATGAAACATTCTTTGAGTATACATACATGTATACATATGTGTATGAGTGTATGTGTGCATATGTAAATATTTTGTCATTCACTGAAAAATATTTTTCTCATATAATATATCCTGATTATATTTTGCTCTCCATCTACTCCTACTAGTTCTTCCAAGCTCCCTTCCCCTCTGACTGTGGGGCTCTGCCAGAGGAAGCTTCTGTGATGATGACTGGATAAGGAACTGATCTATGAGTATAGCAGAATATCATTAGTAATTATTGTACTGATTTGATTTTGACCAGTAGTGTTTAGTTTTACCCTAGGTATCTGTCTCATCTAGTCTCTGGTTCTTGGTTACTCAAGCAGTGTTGGGTGTGGGATCTTTCTAGTGAAGTGAACCTTGGGTCACATCAGGCATTGGCTGACTACTCCCAAAAGTTCTGTGCCACCATTGCCTAGCTTATTATGCAGACAGGGCAGATTTTAGGTCAAATGTTTTGTGACTGATTGATGGGGGAGAGTCTTCTGTTTTTTGTTGATTTTATTGGTTAAATAAAGAGACTGCCTCAGCCCTTTAATAGGACAGAAAATTAGGTAGGCGGAGTAAACAAAACAAAATGCTGAGAAAAAAAAAAAAGCCACGTCAGAGTCGCCATGATTCTCCCACTCCAGACTGAGGGTTTCCATGGGGCCCCTCTGGCCAACAACACAGTTAGATGTAGCCCATTCTTTTTACTTGAAGTTTCATTTAGTGGCAAGAGATGTTCGCTTTTAAAACATCATTAAAATTTCAGTATGTTCCAAGTTTTCTGTGTTAGATAAAGATGTTCAGTCTTTCTTCTCCTAGCTTATAATTAAATAATAGAAAAATTCTCAATCAAAATAATGTTTGGACAGTCACCGAAGCATGTGTGAGACTGAGTGCACTACTTCAATTGTCAGCTCTGATAGTCACATTGAGCCTATGAATTGGATGCTATTATGACATAATTTTGTGCAGAAGTATGACAGCTCAGATATCTAACCCCTATTGTCTTCCCACACTGCACTAAATATCTCTTGCAAATTTTAGTTTAGCATTAATAAGTGGCAAATTTACATGTATACCTTGTAACTGATTTAAAATACATTTATTGATGATTTACTATCACTAAGATATATATATATATATGTATATGTATATGTATATGTGTATGTGTATGTATATATTCATATGCAAATACTCCTGTGGTCACATGAATGTTTGTCAGATTGAAATGTGCTGCAAATGGAAAATGCTGAAGAAGTCAGTAGAGACAGAGGCTGCTTGTTCGTTTCCTGGCCACCCAGATCCAAAATAACAAAATAATGACACAGAAACTATATTAATTAAAACACTGCTTGTCCTATTGCTTAAGCATAGTTCTAGTTAGCTCTTACATCTTAAATTAACCCATTACTATTATTTTGTATTTTACCATGAGGCTCATCATTTACCAGTAAGGTTCCCGGGCATCTTTCTCCTTCAGCAGATACATGGCTTTTTTGAGGCTCCACCTACTCTTACTACATCTCTGTTTGAAGTTTCCTCCTGGCTTTTCTCATTTAAGCAACTGGTTGAAGGAACAGGTTCTTTATTACCCAATGGCAATAAAACATATTCACAGCATATAGAAGGGAATCCACATCAGTTCTGCCTCAAAGAGAGAAAATAATTCTCTTATCCTTCCCAAAATCTACTTCATTCATTTTTTTTGTTTTTGTTTTTTTTTTTTTTTCCTTTCTTGCTTTTAAAGGCAGGGTTTCTCTGTGTAGCCCGGGCTGTCCTAGAACTTGGTTTGTAAAACAGGTTGGCCTTGAACTCACAGAGATCCACCTGCCTCTGCTTTCCAAGTGCTGGGATCATCCATGTTGTCACACATTGATTTTTCAGAAATAGTTCAGTAAAAAAATGATAAAATAAATATGTTGTGTGTGTCCAAGGAAAATAAAAAAATAAAGGAAAATAAGCACTTTAGACATTTCCTATATGCTAAAGTAGATATGTATTGTTCAAAGCTATTAAAATTATAACTATAATCTGTGAATTATAGATGCTAGGGCAGCAATTCCTCCCAAGGAAAATGACGAAGCCTATTTCAGTCATTTAGGTAATAATGGAGCTCATAAGCACATGCACTTGGTCCCCAGTAGACAAAGCTGTTCTATAAGGTTAGGAGGTGTGGCATTTTTGGAGGAACTGAATCACTGGAGGTGGGCTTTGACGGTTCAAAGACTCAAGCCACTCACATTTAACTTTTTCTCGTGATGTTGTCTCAAGATGTGAGCTCTCAGCTCACCCCAGTGCCCTTCCTGCTGCTTGCTACTGTGCTCTTTGCCATGATGGTCACAGGCTCAAACCCTCTGAAACTGGAAGCCCCAAATAAATTCTTTCTTCTAGTTTTTGCCTTGGTCACGGTGTTTTAGCACAGGCACAAAAGGTAACTGGACCAATATCATTGCTCATCTGAAGATAAGCAACTTTAATAATTCTAATGATGATTTTGAAAATTTTGTAGTGGTCAATTACAAAACTATCTTGTTGGGACAAAAGAACAAAACTGAAAAGTGTACAGATACACTTTGACTTGTGCTTCAGCACAAATTCTGGTTAAACCTGGCTATTATGTGAATCAGAGGAGGACCACTAAATCCGAGGGATACATGCTTAAATAAATAGCTGGCCCTATTTTTTTTTTTAAATTTCAGCTAACGGCTTCTTTAACAGAAGAAACAAAGTACTTTCACCCTTTAGTGTTTTGAGTCCTTGCCTGGTAAGTGAAATCAGAATGCTGCATGGAGTCCAGAGCATGTTAACAATGACACATTGTTAATTGTTGTTTCTTTTTCTTCACTAGTGACATAATGCAATATTATACCTCACCATTAACTAGCAGATACTTGGTTTTAATAAAAATGAAGCGTTAATTACAGGAGGAATTGTTTTAAAGCTGTGAAAATATCAAAAATTTAATTTTAAATTTAGGTACTATTTAGTGCACAGCTCCCTGAATAATAAATTAATGTACATTGTATTCATATTTCTTTCAGCTTTTCCTTATTTCAAAGTTCTGTCTTTAGCCAAATGCTGGGGCACACGTCCCATGGACGTAGCTGCTTGGGAGTCTTCAGCAGTACAATTATTTGATAACTAGACAACCTAATATATATATATACACACATATATATATGGCAAAATATAGATATACAGGACAAAATAAGGGTTGTGTTTGCATGTCAGTAGAGGGGTGCATTTGAGATAAAAGGTTTTCTGCTTAATCAAACGTGCCATGAAAAATAAGACAAAAACAGCATTTTCATGGTTAATAGTTCTCATATTTTATATATGCATAAAATGAATTCCTTTTAGTTCTCTATAAAATATAAAGTATGTGACACTTTAATTAGTTGTGCAATTTAGTTCCACGTTCATTATTCACCATCAAATGTACTTTTAAATCTTGAAGACTTGATACAAGGGATATCATTAGACTTTATATGTGATGTGATGTGTGTGTGTGTGTGTGTGTGTGTGTGCGTGTGCGCGCATGCATGCCCATGTGTTGGAGACAGGGATCTCTATGTTGCTTAGTCTGTCCTTAAATTTCTGTGCTTTAGAGCTCCTCTTGCCTGGGTCTCCCCACTCTCTGAACTATAGATGCACGGCAGCATGGTGGACTTGATACATGTTATCTAATCTTAGCTGTGTCTGCTCTTCTTGCTGCAAGCCCCAAGAATAAGAGTAGAAAAATATCCACTCAGCTATCATGGGTTCCTTGTCAAGAAATATTCAAGCTAAAAGCATATTCAGTTTTATCTTTAAAATGCTCAATAAAACTTCTACCAGGTATTTTAAGTGCAGAGAACTCCTTCAAGAATCCAGGCAAATTAAACATATCCTTAAATAAATAACAATTCAGAGATTTCATTTCCCAAGATAGGCTTTGTAAGCAATGTCAAAGAAAACTTTTCAAGCAGAAGAAAAATGATTCCAGGCAGAGATTTGAGTCAACACAGAGAATAAACAGTGCCAAGAAGATAAGTATGTTAGAAAATATAAATACTACTTTCTAAATGTATAGTTTTCTAAGAAAAAAACAACTTTGCCTTCTACAAGAGCCTTTCACTGTTATCTCATTGCCCTCTTGCCTTGTAGGAAGAGTCACTGCCTGTCGTTGGCATTTGTGCTTATGGATGGGGCAAATGCAAGACCTGGGGATACTTCCTCAGCCTGTTTACCAAGGGCACAGAGCACAGGAAGGCCTGATAAAAGCAGGGCAGACAGAGGTTTGTCATTGTCTAGACCTGTCTGGAATGGAAAGTAACCTCTGAACTGCCCAACAGGGCAGGACTGAAATTCAGCTGGCTGAATTTTGGTTGCTGTGAGACATGGTTAATATTGTCATATGATTAATTACATCTTTGATTTTGACACACCTCATGACAATGCCACTCTGCTTTTAAGTATTGGTAATGCTTCCAGATGGCCGCCAAAGTCTTCCAACTGAAAAATCATCTTGGTTGAGGAGGACCTCTATACTACAGATAAGAATGATGGAAGAATATACTGTGTGTGTGTGTGCATGCGAGAGTGTGCATGACTGTTTTAAACTCTAATGATAAAATTCACAATACAGCAATATAAGCTTTAGAAAAATGTACTATGAGCTTCCCACCTGTCCTTGGACATCATGGAAGAAACACTATAAATGGCCATTATAAGCTGTCTTCTATTTAATTCACCAACACAACAGGTTCCATGGACCTATCCTTGTAACCCAGAATGTCACCTTCATGATTAAAATCTTGGTAGGAAAAATATTACCTCAAAAACTACATTGTTGTCTTCTCAAGAATTGAAGGATCCTTGTGTCCTGGGAGCACCAAGCAAGAAAAGCAGCCATTATCTTTGCTGGCATAGTTGACTCTCACCATTTGGAGGACATATTGCCACTGTAATACAATGGAGCAGAGAAGCCTGGGGTTAATGATAAGTCAGCCTTCTGGGCCTCTGCTACTATCCTCACCCATATTGATGGCTAATGGGCAGAAGCAGCTTCTGTGACTGAGTGGGTATTATGATTAATATTGACTGTCAACTAAATTGGATCAGGCATTAACTGAAACACAAACATCTGGACACATCTGTGAGGGTATTTCCTAGAAGGATTAAATGAGGGAAAAGCCCCTTTACCAGAGTAGGCAAAACTTTCTCTTAGTGACCCAGTCAGCAAGAGTTCTGAAGGGAAAGCACCGCCCTTTACCTGCCCAACGTTGGTCCCTCCTGGTTAATGTATCAGTATGTTTCATTCTTGTTGTTCTTTCCTTCCATCAGAACCCTTTTTCTCTGGTCTTTATCAACTGAAGATCAAAAGCTCAACAGAAAACCCTACAGTCTGAAATTCTTGAGCCACCAGCTTCTGGAGCTACAGAGTCACCAAGTTCTCTGACTCCTGAGTATGAAGACATCATTGTGTGAATATCTAGGGGTAATGTTTTGAGTCAGTTGAACTAATATCCTTTCTGTAACATAGATTGTTCTCTTTGGCTCTGTTTAAGTAGAGAACTCTGAATTAAACAGTGGGGGACCGAGAACTTGAACTTTTCAGAGATGGGGGTCTGTTCAAACTATGGGATAATTCTTTGGGGTCAAGTGATTCCTAGCTGAGGCTGAGAGCTGTAAAAACAGACGACAAGACAGATCAACACCCACATTGACCTCCATCAGCATCCCTCCTATGCAATTCATAGAGGCCCATGCTGTAGCTACTTAAAATTCATACCACTGTACTTTATCCAAGAGTCCCTTTTAAACGTGTGAGACAACAAACGGTGTCACTAATCCTTGAAATATTAGCTTAAGCCCAAGATTTATACTAGGACTATTATATGCTGTATAGTAAGTAACCTGCATAAGTCTCCCATGAACAAATGCTTTCTCCAATTGTAGAAAAACTGCTGCTGCAGATCTACAGTGGACAAGGAGACCTGTGCAGTTGAGCAGGCCCCTTGGAAGGGACACATTGTTGCAATAGCAAGATCTCTTCCATTACAGAGGGATTTTTTTTCCCTCAGCCACTGTGAGAGCCATTGGCAAATATCAACCAAACATTTCTGTAATAGGAGACCATTAGTTCATTCACACATGCCCAGACCAGAAATAACCACATAGAAACTGTATTAATTAAATCACTGCTTGACCCACTAGCTCTAGCTTATTGGCTTACTCTTACATCTTAATTTAACCCATTTCTATTCATCTGTGTATTGCCACACGGTTGTGGCTTACTGGCAAGGTTCTGGCATGTCAGTTCCCAGTGGTGGTTACATACTATCTCCTGACTCTGCCTTCTTTCTCCCAGCATTCAGTTTCCTTTTCTCCCGCCTAGCTCTACCCTACCCTATCACAGGCCAAGGCAGATTCTTTATTCATTAGCCAATAAAAGCAACACATACACAGAAGGACTTTCCACACCACATTTCCATTGTTTCTGGTTTTGTTTTTTGTTTTGTCTTGTTGTTGCTGTTGCTGATTTTCATGACAGCACTCTGCAGTTACTCAAACCTGAAGCCTTCATACTGACAGCAGAAGGCCATTTGTCCTTCCCATTTTTCTGGCTGTTGCCGGTTCACAGACTAAATTTCATCACTTGAATGTAGTTTGATAAGAATAATAACTTCATTCCTTGAAAGATCCATAAACTATACAAAGCACACAGATCACATTCATCTACCACTTCCTCCCTCCAACTAGTGCCCTCCTAGCTTCCTGCCCTGCCTCTTCTAAAATTAATAACCCTGAATTTAATCAGTGCTACCTTTGTATACATGGCTGTGGGGCAACTAACTACAGCATCAGGCACCTACCAGAGACCATATCACCAAAGATAAATGATTCTTGATGTCTTGGGAACTATAAACTGCCAATAGCTCCTCCCATCGAGTGGGGCATTTGGGTATTCTACATCATTCATGCTGGAATTTGACTAACTTTGTCTTTTGCACAAACTTTTGTTCTGGTAACATGCATATCTGGTGTGAGTTGATGCATGCAACAGCCTTTTCATGTTGAGAAGTCCATTTCACAGCTTAACTCTCCAACAGTTCCTTTTTCTCAAAGTCTCTGAACCATGGTGTGTGTGTGTGGGGGGATCAGTTGATATAGATGACCTATCCACATCTGAGCATTCTGAGATTTGAGCAATTATAAATCTCTGCAAACAGAAGCATCTTAGACCAAAGTTGAAACCAGTACAATTCTATGGATGTAAACATAAATATTAAGAATACAGTTCGGCAATACATCCATAGTCATGGCTTTTTACTGGGTTTCTAATGCCAAGCACGAATCCTTCCTGTGGATCAGGCCTCATGTTCAACCAAAACGTACTTGGTTATAACCCCTATGACTTTCAGGCCACTACTGCGTCTGTGGGGACACCTTACTTGGTCAGTATAACAGCATCCGGGTTACATATTGGGTAAAATCACTGGTATCACTGATGTATTTTCTTTCCCAACAGCCTGCATATATCTTCTGGCACTTTGTAAGTTAGCTAAGCAGCAAGAGAGTTTCTTGATCAAATTGAGGTGGATTTTTACAAATTCTCTATGCAAAGTGAATAATTTCTGCCAAAAGAGGCTCTTATCATTTAGTCATGATGGGCAACAAAGAGGAATGGAAAAAGCCTGTGGTCTCCTTTACCAACAACTCGTTGGGAGGTAACTTACCTGTGCCAGCCACTGAAATTTTCATTTAATAACCCATGTCTCCTTTGAATGAGTTATCTATACAAGTACATACACAAAGGACAAAGAGTCATATTTTTAAGAACTCTAGTTATCCGTAATAAAATACTGATCAACTTAAAGCAAATAACTTGCGTTAAGGTAACTATACTGTGATACAGGATTTTAAATTTCAAGTCTATTTCTACAGGCATGAATGCTTTTGCTTATTGTATGTAACATGATAAAAGTGAGATAGGAGCTTTTAATATCATATTTTAATAATCTCCAAGACTTACACAAGAGGGGGTAATCATGTTTCCATTATAAATCATGAGGACGAAGTTGAACTACTAATTTTTACTACTAATTTTCCTAGCATGGTCTGAGAAATAGTGACTATGTTGAGGAGAGCATTGTGGTGTGATGCTTCCTTAGGGGGAAAAATGTGGAATGCTAAGATCGTTGGCTCATCTGTTAAGGGCCTGAGGCGGATTTGGGCAGACTCAGAAAATGAAGAACGGGGTTATTGTACTACAACTGTTAAACACTAAAATGATAATTTATTATACATTTCAATATCTTGGCATGAAACTCCTTCACTCATGACAGTACAACTAGCCTGCCTTTGATTTAGCTCTCTCTCTCTCTCTCTCTCTCTCTCTCTCTCTCTCTCTCTCTCTAAAGCAGCCTCATTTACCCTGATTTTTTGGGGGAGTTTTTATTTCCATAGGAAACAGGAGCCTTTACAAATTTAGACCAGTCTTTCACTACAGGAGTAAATAATTCAAGTCACAGCAACCACAAATTTGAGTAAACAATGTGTTTTAGAAACAGATTAGTTAAATCATAAAATCCAGGCACAAATCCTATCATTTCCATTTGAAGTGGATCATTATGAAATCAAATAGAGTTTAACTTTACTTTTATCTGAAGAGCAAGTCAAGTGAGCTGCAAGGGTGGAAAAAGATTTGAATAGGAGAAATGGTTAGAACTCAGGAAAAGGAGTATCAATCTTAAGCCTGACGTGTACATTCCCCCAATTTAAAAACTGGCAGTCCATTTGAGAAGTAAAGGCCACTTAAAATAGGATGCAGAGAGCCAGTTAGCCAGCCCTGGTAAAGCTGTGTGTGTTGCCAAACGTGAAGACATGACTTTGATCCCAGAACCCATTGGTGTAAGGAGAGAACGAACTTCTATAAGTTGTCCTCATACACATACATGAACCATAACACATGTATGTGTTCACTTAGAAACACAACACACACAAAATGTAATTTTCAAAATTTAAATTTTTTTAAATTATCTCCTAACAGTAGATGTGGCATTTTGATATGCACAATAATGTTTAAAACAATAAAGAAAAATAAATCATGAATATGCTAGGTGACAAAATCTAAATCACAGTCACTCTAAACACTGCCTTATGAATTGATGATTTTCGTTTAGATATCCAAATGATAAAATTTATGAACAGCCCCTGCCTGAACAGAGTCTGTGAGTTAGGGATGTGTCTAGCAGGTGGTAACAATATTAGAACTGTCTGGTAGATGGAACATCAGTCATCCTGATTTTCATTGAAGATAACATTTCTTTTTTTTTTTTGAGAAAAATGTGCTTGCATGAGGAATAAAAGATTTTTTTCATCATATTCAAAATACAATTCTGAGTTGAGGGATAAGAAAATACCCTTTGGTATGGTTTGGTTTGAATATGTATGGTATGGTTAATGTGCCATTGAATTAATCTTCAAAGGTACAATGTTAAGGAATCTACTTTTAAATTTGTTCTGGTTTGTCTTCTATTGCTCTGATAAACATCATAACACAAAGAAACTTGGAGTTCATTTGACTTTCATTTCCAGCACATAGTCCTTCTTCCAAGGAAGTCAGGACAGGAAGCTACAGGCATGAATTCAAGCACAGACCATGCAGAAGGACAGAATATTAGCCTGCTTCTTGAGGCTTGCTTGACTACTTTTTATAGCCCAGTTTAACTGTTTAGAGATGTATCACCCACTGTGGGATGGACCCTCCTACATGAATCAGTAATCAAGAAAATGTCCCCACAAACTTATCAACAGACCAATGTGATGGAGGTAATTCTTCAATTAAAGTCTCCTTTTCCAGAAGTGTCAAGTTGACAGCCAAACTATATGTGTGTGCACAAAAAACCCACACTTACACATACATATGAACAAAATAAATAATTTTTAAATAAAAAGTACAGATTTGTCTCATAACAGTACAAGTAGCTTTCTGACATGCACAATAATGTTTAAAACAATGAAAAAAATAAGTCATGAATATGCTAGGTGACAAAAAGAAAGAAAATCACATTGTGAAGCAGCTTGCCTTTATTGGGTTAATGTCATTGTCATGTGTGAGTTAGCTACTGCAAGAGAGGTTTACACTAACCACATTCTTCTCCATCTGTCCCGTCTCTCTTTATGGCCCCATCTCTCCCACGAGGCAGCAACAGGCATATCTTTACATACAGATACAGGGTCCATGACATTAGACTTCTACCCTATAAAACCATGAGAAATAGATGTGTGCTTCATTTTGTTTCAGTAAACTCTTCTCTTTCTGGAATTCTATTATTGTAGCACCGTATAAGCATTGGAATATTTAATTCACAGATAATGTATCATGCTATTGCTGTTTCGTGCTCTACGAGGAAGGAGACCCATGGCTTAGAAACCTTTTCACTGACAAAGAATCACACAGAGCAGTTAGGTCAGGCCAGTGGTCTAAGTACAGCAGAATTTCGTGTGATAGTCTAGAAATCTGTCTTTAGAATAGCAAAGAGAGTAGTAATTTAGATGCACAGAAGCTTTTTTGATAATCTTAATTGGAAGGTCGTTGCTCAAGTCCATTTTAGTAAAACAAGTTAATGAAAAATTAAAGGTTTTCAAATGATTTCAGTAATTTTGAATTCAAAAAATGAATTTCAGGATGTAAAATTAAATAAGGATTTGACCAAAAACATTAGAATTGAGTCTGTCTTAGTATGTTTTTCTGTTGTTGTAACAAACACTATGACCAAAAGCAACTTGGGGAAGAAAGAGCGTGTTTTTCAGGTTACAATCCATCATGGGGGTTTTAGGGGAGCCAGGGCAGGGACTCAAACCGAGACCACTATGGAATGCTGCTTACTAACTTGATCCTCATGGATCAATCAGCTTGCAATTTTTTACAATATAGATGATGCTGTCCAGAGCAGACTGGACATAAATCATACAAGAAAATACTCCCACAGACTTGCATGCAGGAGAATCTAATGGAGTCCCTTTCCCCAATGATTCTAGTATATGTCAAATTGATTAAATAAAAAATTTAGCAAGAAGAAAAATCATATCACAATTAAAATAAAACCTTTCTTTTGTATTGTTTATCCTTAGGATCTAATGCTAAAATCACTATAAGACATATATAAATATAATCTTAATAGTCCCATCACTTTTTAAAATACAAACATTTCAAAAGTTTAAAGTTCCTTTAGAATATGTGAAGTTCCTTATCTGTGGGTCCGTGTAAAATCATAAAATCAATAATACATTATGTTCTTTCTTATTCCAACATGGAAGAACCAGGACAAAGACAATCAAATCAAATCAAAACCAACGCTGAGCATCGTAAGTCAAATCTCAATAGCTCAGTTTCTCACATCCTAGACTTACTAACAATATGCCTGGCTCTGAAGGGTTGGTTACCTCTGCTTTTTCTTTTTTTTTTTTGTTCTGCTATCTAAAGCAAGCATAATTTGTCTCATAGTTTCAAGTGGTTTCCATTCCCCACCTGCTGCCTTCTTTGATAGACTTCTCAAAGTCTTGGCATTTCTAATGTGCTGGGTTACCCACTGAAACTTAAGTTGTACCATCACCAGTAGCCTCTCCTGGGATATCTACAGGGATCTGACTCTTCCTCAGATTACCTTAGCTTCTCTTCATGACCTCTTCGAATCCTGGGGTCCCTACTATAACTAATGCTGTACCTTCACCAATGGTTTCCTCTGTTCAACAAAGAGACTACCACCCTGTTATATGGTATCAAGCTGCAGTTTCTCTCTGTGGTGGTTTGAAAGAAAATTGCTCCTAAAGGGAGTGGCACTATTAGGAAGTGTGGTTTTATTGGAGTAGGTGTGCCCTGGTTGGAAGAAATGTGTCACTGTGGAGGTGGACTTTGAGGTCTCATATATGCTCAAGCTTTGCTCAGTGTGTTATACAGACCACTTCCTGATGCCTGCAAGATGCAGGACTCTCGGTTCCTTCTCCAGCACCATTCCTGCCTCCATGCCACCATGTCCCACCATGATGATAATGGACTGAACCTCTGAACTAAAAATGAGCCAGCACAATTCAATGTTTTACTTTATAAGAGTTGCTGTGATCATTGGTGTCTCTTCACAATAATAAAACCCTAGCAGAGACACTCTCCTTAACCCTTTAATTTCCTCGTCTCCACTGAATCTGAGGCTGTGCCAGTGACTTTTCCTGGCCTCTTAAAATGACCTTATTTTATGTCCATGTTCCTCCTAATCTTGCAACTTCCTTACCATCAAAAGCAGTATCTCTCAGGAGATTCTTCTACACCAACTAATTCAGCTTCCAGCTTGAGTGGCATCATGGTCCTCTCTACACCATGGTGTTCGTGTGCTGACCCTGAGGAAACACACCTCAAGGGGCTGGTCTCTCACTAATCAGAGATTATTTCTCAGTATCACCAGCTCTCTTAGGGAGGCAGAAATTTCACTTCAATGGTGCCAATCTCTTTTAATCACAGCTGATCCTTCAGTCTTGGCTGAACATAAACCACATGGTCTTAATTAATAAGATCACAGAAATGGCCCCTTAAACTCCCTCTAAACTTTACAGAGTCGGTCGCCATTGTCTACACAACTAGAGTACTCTTGTCTTCAAAGCTTCCACAGAGAACTTATTAAGCTTGGACAATGATTTTCCCTTCTTAAAACTCGAAACACTTCCACAAGCCTCCCCAAAACAACACACAGTCAGATCTGTCATAGAAATACCCCACACTCTCAGTATCCATTTCTAGCCGGCTCTCATCATCTGCTGCTGGGAAAAGCACCATGACCGAAATCCTCTTGGGGAAGACAGCACTTATTTCAGCTGACAGTGGTCTTTCAAGAAGGGAAGTCAGGGCAGGAACTCAAGCAGGAATCTGGAGGCAGGAATTGAAGCAGAGCCCAGGAAGAGTGCTTTTTTCCTGATTTTCTTCTTATGTCTTGTTCAGCCTGCTTTTCTACAGAACCCAGGACCATCCATGTAGGGGAGACATCATACAATGCAGGATAGCCCTCCCACATCAGTCACTGATTGAGATAGAACCCCACACACTTGCCCACAGACCAATCAGAGGGAGATATTTTCTCACTTGATTTTCCTTTCTTCGCAGATGATTCTAGCTTTTTCAAGTTAGCAAAAACTTAGCCAGCACAGATTCCCTGAGGTAGAGCTAGAAAGTCCTTCTCCAGAGACCTTGACCTATATGTGGGATAGTACTTGTACAACTGATCATGACAGTCCAAAATGACATTGTACTTTCTCATAAAGGATAGAAGTACAGTCTTCAGAAACTATATATATATATATCAGTTGAATAAATAGACCGAAATTATGCCACTTGTCCTGAACTCATGCTCTTTTTCAAATAAATAATTAGGAATTTATTAGCTCCCTTCTGGTCTGCCCTCAAAACCCAGAATTAAAACCTGTGACCTTCAGTATACTCAATAAATATTTATTAAATGAATAAAACGGGAACGCACACTGGTTCTGTACCTCAGATCACATGACAACATACTTTTAATTCTAAGCCGGGTTTCCAATAGGAAGCCATTATTAAGCTCCCAGGTGTGGAGCGCACTGTCAGGTGCTGAGTGGAACATAATGAAATCAGCTGGAATTCAGTTCAGGGCTGCCCTGTCTTGAATGTTCTAACTTTGAGATATATTTTCAGATATGAAATTCTTATAGTTTACCAGGCTTGCTACTTAGAGAAGCAGCATTGTAGGTTACAACCTGCAGCACCCAGACCTTTCAAGATACGATTTCTTAGCTTCTACCCTGTCAGGTGTTCAGCCTGGAGAGTTTTGTTTATGACAGAATGCTCTGGTTGAACACGTGGACTTAGACTGCTTTTGGAAACTGCAGCCTTAGCGTCTTTCTCTAATTAAAGTTTCGTCAGCGTGATAGCAGTGCCCTCCTCTCATTGTACTTGTCCAAACTTTCTGTGCTAAGAAGGGTAGCTCCTGACTGGGAAAGAAAAGGCACTTAGACCTCTCAGGAAAGAGAATTTCAGAAATGTGGGAAATGTTTTCTGATGTAGTCACACCCTGTCGTGATGATTTTAACACTTATCTGATTAAAAGGCAGAGGCTACCCACCGTCTATTTGGAGTCTGAGCAGTTTTATGAACATGTGTGACAGCCAACAATGTGATCGTGAGGGCACTCATGAGAAGTAGTCTAGCTCGTTCCTAACATCAATCAGATGGCTACACTGACACCTTATCACTGGATTTTAGAATGCCTAAGCAGCCTACTTCCTCTGGAATACCCCTTTGTCCAAAATAGCTAAATACCCCAGCTGCAGCCAGGATGTATCTGGTTGATACAATTCAATGGTACATTTCTCATCATCTTGGATTTAACCGCTGTATTATTGTTAAAGTCATGTATAGATCATGGCTGTAGGTTTTTTTTTGTTTGTTTGTTTTTTCTTTGTTGACTTGGGGCAAAGTTGACCATCCATAAGCAAAATTGATCATTATTTTTTTACTTAAGAAGTAGCTGATACCTTTAACCTTCCAGTATTCCCATTGCCATTATTAATTGATTCCAGTATATCTTTGAATGAAATTACGTTAAAAATATTGAAGTCCCTCTGATGCTTTTACTGACAACCTCTTGGAACTGAAACTGGTTTGAGAATCTTGAAAAAGAGTTCAAAGAAATATTAGGACTGTGTGCTGAGTGTGTAGGCTGAACATAAATAAATCCACTAAGTTATTGTATAGTCCATGGGCATGGCAACCAAAGCCAACAAACCTCTGTCTATAATACCTATAGATTCCTTGGCTGTTCTCTTGTTCTTCAAGTAGCTTTCAGTCTCAGGTGCTAGCTTTTTCCATCATATCACAGATGCCTCTTTTATCTCCTTGTGATTTAAGTGTTTTGTCGAGGGTATTCTAAGCTTCTCTTTAATGTCTCTACAATGAGCTCTTCCATTCAACATTCAGAAAATAATGCAGATGTATAATGACGTGTCTTGACCTGAATTCAAGGGAAACTGTAGTCCATGGCCCTTCCTATAGCTAGTAATAGTGTCTATTAGTGTCATATCCATGGTAGATTACATATATAAATAGCACTATGATCTGAATTCCTTAAAACCTCTTTAATTTAAAAGCCAATACCATGAAGGTGGAGTGTAAGAATTCATTTTTACTATAGTAGATTTTATAGAAAAGACTTCATTTTGTGATTGGCACCAAAAACATGGCCTGTCCTTTCAGTTTCAAAATGACCCAGATATATTTACTGGATTGTTTTTACGGCCTCACAACTAACTTTAAGTCAAGAAACCCACATTCCATTATTTTATTTATTTTTCTAATTGAAAAATCATGTATATTTTAGAATGCCATTTTGAATTTACACACAATATAAAGTAAATATGGTTGTGAAGCTAGTAAATATGTCACTTTCTTTGAATCAGGTAGGAGCAAAAAATTGTCTCAGTTAATTTATACTATACAACACATGATTATCAATTTTACTTATCAAGCTGTACCACACACGCACACACGCACACACACACACACACAACAAAAGCAGTCTATTTCAGTCTATTTTATCATCGCTAAGTTGCGGCCATGGCCACCATTATCCTTTTTGCTCCTGTTTACTGCTTTGTTCTGTTCTGTGTATAAATGATGCAATGCAACAGTTTTCCTATGTTGTATTTTAATTACTTAAGGTGATGCCCTTCTGTTTCATCTGTGTTGTTACAAACATCATGATTTACTTCTATTTTTAGGCAAAACAGTCATGTACTCTCTCCCTCCCTCTCTTTCTCTCTCTCGGGTGTGTGTGTGTGTGTGTGTGTGTGTGTGTGTGTGTGTGTACTAATTTCTTTATCTCTGTCAGCAAACATAATGTATTTCTATACTTGATTAATATAAATAATGGTGCAGCTATTCTGAGGGTGACATGCTTTTAGGATTGTTGTTTCATTTCCTTCCAATAGAAACACACAGTGGAATTGAGAGTTATTAGTGTTCTGGTTTGAAGCTTTCAAGAACCTTCCTTCCATACACTCAACCATACAGACCGTAACAGTTTTCATTTCCTCTGAGAGAGTTTATTGTTTTCCCTTTATCCAGATCCACATTGGTTTTTACTACAGTTCCTTTTTCTATAATGAACAGGTGTAAAGTGGATTTTTCCTTCCGGTTCTGATGCACATTTCTTTGGGACTAGTAATGCTAAGCACTTTGATGTATATTCTGACCGCCTGTTTGTCTTGTTAGAGACAATGGATATTGTTACTTTACCCATTTAAAAAATATTCAGATTTTGCATACTAAATCCTTATCACGTACATTGTTTTCACATAATTTATCCAAATCTATAGGTTGATGTTTCCAGGTTTTTGCTTGCTGAGTTGGAACTTTTTAAATTAGTGTATTCCCATTGCTTTGTCATTCCCTGTGAATTGTGCCAAAAACGATCTAGCAAACATGAGTGGTAAAGAGTTTTTCTCACTTTTGTTTTTCTTTCTAGAAGTTTGAGGGCTTCCACTCTTGGGTCTTTGATATACTTTGAGGTGAATTTGAACAAGTATAAAATAAGGATCTCATCTCATTCTCAATCCTAGGCAAATACAAATAGCATCTATTACTATGTCCATTTAATCATTATTTTCTTTAGGCATCTTTATCAAAAGGTAATTGACTTGGCTTGGGTAAAAGGCTAACCAAAACAAATAGTGCTTGAGAAAGTCCTTACTACTTTGTAAGTTAATTAGCAAATAAAAGTAAAATAGATAAGGAAGATGTTATGTATGTATGAAAAAACATGTACAAACTTCCAGTGTTACATATGGGCAACCTGTCAATTCCACAATAGTGAGTTCCCTCCTAGAATCTAATACCTCTTCAATCATAGTTTTCTAACTATACTCACAGTACCAGGCATGAATTTCTCACTGTAGAATGAACCTCAACTAGTATCAGAGATTGAGTGAATGCTGCTACTGCATGTGATTTGCCTGGAAAGTTTGAATTATAATTTTTTAGGTTTAGAGATTGGTAAGAAAATTAATGACTTTTCTTCAAAAGAAACATATACGAGAACTTCCAGCACTATAAAAATCATCAAACACTGTTAAAGATAAATGAATGATTAATAATAATTAATATAAATAATATAAGATAAACTCTGGAATCATTGGTTTTGTGATTAGAGCATCAGTGCATAGGATAATGAAAGTACTTGAAATACAAAATTATTTATTTTATTTTAGTTTTTAGTCTACTGTTTTATTTTGGTATTTAATTTAAAGTGTGTGTATTGTTGTTGTTGTTGGTGGTGATGTTGATGGCTATGGTGGTGGTTTTAAAAATGCCTACTGATTTCATTTGTAAATGATATATTTTTACAGTCTGAAAACCAAGTTTATGCTGTCTAAGAAGAAAAGCATGTACGCCTGTTCATTGATACATCTAGAAAATAATTTGAAGACTTTATCTAAACACATTAACCATAATGTGAACAGAGTTTTGTCAAGGATAAAGGATTATGTTTCAGACTTGCTCCCATACAACAAATATGAAGCCTTTCTCTTTCCTCGCCAGCTAATATTGAGGTGCTCAGTTTCATTAGAATTGCCAACAGTTTTTCACAATTTTCCATTGCAGCCTGAAGGGCAGAATTCACTCTCTTGGAACCACTATAAATGAGTGGAAGCCGACTGTACAAGGAGAAAAGCAATTGAACTTGCTTTGTTTCCCCTACATTCCTCAATATGAGAGAATTAAACTTCTGTAGGTATTCCAAAATCGCTTTAATTTTCCTATCATATTTTCCTTTCTCTTTTCTTGTAGTCTAGTAAACAAAAGAATCATTGGCACTTCTCATCTGCATTTTGTTGACTAACTTATACCATTATCCCTTCAGTCTAGGGATCACTCATGATGGTCTATGCTCTGCATGATTGAGACATTCAGATATGTGGTGACTGCATGAACTCCAGGAGCAGAGCAAGAACTGTTTCCTTAACACACTGGAGAAGAGCAATTAAGATTCATTTAATTCCTTAGGGACTGCTAGGCCTTTGCCACATCAGTCTGGTTATTATTAGACCGGGTATTTCTGTGAAAGCAAGTAGCATACAGAAAATACTGAACACTAAAACTTACTAAGTATATATTATATGTTTAGCTGCTTCTTAATAAGAATTTCTAATTGTTATAAAAATTGTCCATGTGTGAAGGGCTTAATCAATCAATCAATAAAGGTTAAATAAAATTAAGAATGTGACATTTTACTGTCTCAGGAGGTAGAGCAATAACTGTGGTGGAGGTGTTTGTATGTTATATTTGGGGCTATGAAACATGGAACATGTGAGGTCACCTGAAATGGATCCACCAACATAAACGAAAAATTTTGTCCACAGGGTAAGAAAGTCAAAAAAGAGGTTGTTTTCCATTAAGATCAGAAGTTAGGATCTTTTCTCCAAAAGGCAACTTCAAAAGGAATTGTCTTTGGAAATGACAAGAAATATTATTTTCTAGTTAACTGAGTGAAGTTTTTTCAAATAAGCCAAAAGCAAAATACTTTGAAATTCTGAAGGATATGCCAAATCAAGGTGTGAATTATATTTACTTATCTTGGTAGAGAAGGCATACATCACGATCCTTAGAGAATATTACACATTGGGAACAGATGGAAAATAAGCTCAAAATTAATGAGGAGATGCTGTCAGGGAAATCTATGACCAAATGAAATGAGGTCAGTTGAGGAAGTTTAAGGCAAGGCTGTATTGCAAGATGAGCTGTTATAGAAGATTTTAATGAGTGAGGTATAGAAACTGAAGGAACCTTGGATTTAAAGGGCACCTGGCTTTGCAAGAGAAGAATCACGAGAACAGATGTGTACACAGCGAAAAGCTAAAGTATGCATGCCCTAACCTAGAGGGAGGCACGCAATCTAAGTGAGAGATGCATGGTATCCATTGAAGCATAGAGATGCCCATGCACCTGCCAATTATTTGTGCAGCCCCAATACAAACGAGAAAGGAAGAAAAGCTTTGTGGCCTCCCTTGGATCTGGGAGTTTATGTTCCAGTGTGTGCAGATGGGTATTTACAAAATAACCAAGTCCAGACATAATGAAGGTAAGGGCTATAAGTGCTTTGCTTTCAAAGCAAGAGTTTTGAGATTGATATTTCAAAGATCCATTATGAAAGTTCTTTCTGATGAGGTTCAATTCTGTTGGGAACTTAAATAACTTCTATAGGATAAATGGGTCCCAAACGTTCTTCTAGCAGCTCTATAGGTGCAGGAAGAAGGAAGGGCAGCTTAATTCTTCCTTTGTTGTATTGAGGGAAATATGGATGCTCAGTTTGAACAAGAATGTGTCTGTCAGGGTATTTATGAACCCTTAGTATAACGGTTGAACCAATAGGATGATTAAGCAAGATTGGCCTCCCTAATTTGAGTGGCATCACTCATTTGATGAGCTGAGTGAACAAGGAGATGAATCAGAATAAATCACACACACACACATACAGAGAGAGAGAGAGAGAGAGAGAGAGAGAGAGAGAGAGAGAGAGAAAGAGAGAGAGAGAGAGAGATCTCAAGGTATAACTTGATCTTAGCCCTCAGTGACCTAGTTTTTCCTTGTAGGTCCCACATCCTTAAAATTTCTTAAAGTAGAACTATCAACTAGAGATCATAATTTAAAATGTGAGTTTGTGAGGGATATATCACATTCAAACCATAACAAATGATAGAGAAAAATTATTTAAAATGAGTTTAAAATGTTAGATACTCTAATTCTGTGTTACTATTTATTTGAAATCTTTTTTTTAATTTTTCAATTACACGTATTCATTTATGTGTGTGTATGTATACATCTCACAGCATGTGTGTAGAGGTCATATGATAACATACACGGACAGTTTCTCTCCTACTGTGTGGCTCCAGAGGATCAAATTTGGGTCATGAAGTTTGATCACCATGTGCCTTTTCTGGCTGAGCCATCTTGATATCTCATATTTGAGACTGTATTTGATTCCTGTTTAAACTATACTTTATGATATACTGTGTACACTCTAGTACTTCCAGTTTTCTTTCTGGAAACAGTATTTCCCATGCAGATATTAATTGGCTACTTCATGGTGAGCTAATGCATATTTCCTTAAGAACATTTGGCAGTTATTTTAAAACAGATTCAAGTCTTATAAAAGTACCTTTATTAATCACAATAAGCATAATGAACATGATCATAGCCATAATTAACTAGTTTCTCACATTATATTAACAGCTTAAAGTTAAATGTCATAGAATTTTAATCATTTCATATTTATCATTAAGTATACTTTTTCCAAGAGTCAAGTTGTATATTATCAAAGAAATACACCAACTGACTTGTGATGTTCATTGTTTACTCTAGTTCAAAATTATATATGATAAGCATAAAGCTAAATGAAACTGTAGCTAAATGGTATGTTTATGAACAACATGCTTTGATTCCAGTGATAGAACCAGACAGAATCCATGACTGCACTGAAAATCATTGCAGAGAGAAAGGTAATTGTTTCCAATGCATTCAATGTTCTGCCAAAATACGATCTTAAGAAGAGAGGCAATCTTTTCCTCAAGCATAATGTCTACATTCCTATTAGAAGACCATTTCTATTTTATAGTTATTACATTATTATCATCATCTGGATTCATTGCATGCTCGGAATCACATAAATGGGCACTTTGTAAATATCAAATGGACAGAAGATACATTTTAATGTTTACTAAAAATAAAATAAAATGTATTCTACATGATTTTAAATGCATATAACTTCCCGGTGATAGGAGATGAATATATACTTTGTAAAATCGGAATTTTGTAGTAACATAGAAAAAAAAACACTTCAAACATATCATAAGTATTTTAATTTTGTGGAAGGAAGTACAGGCGGTTTGTTCCTTACGCCTTTGCTGTTTCTGAGTGCTCTTCCTGGTGACCTACTTATGGAAAAGAAAGACCCCACAAAGGGAAAGAAGGATCCTTCACAAGACTTTATAGTAATTACACCCTCAAAAAAAAAACTGTGTGGCATTTTGTCGGACCTTTAAACATATATTATATACCTTTTACAGTAAATGAATTAGTGGTACCCATTATGGGAATTTTGATGTGCATAATTGCATCTTTTAGGGACAAAATTAAATTGAGCTGTGCTAAGCAAACTATTCACAAAAATTTTTCACACTTTTGTGACTATCTTGCCATTACCTTAGGAATGAAAGTTATTAGATAGATTTATTATTATTGACACAATATTCTGACTGATGAAAAGAAAATGCTGTAGAAGTATACTAAGTGAAATTATAAACAGAAATACACCATAGGAAATAATTCCTATCATTTTTGGTTTTAAAAACTTCAGAGTAGTTAGAAATCAATTGTAATATAACTACTAGTTCATAAATTTTTACATATGCTGCTTATACTTAAAATAATACTTAAGTTTTTAAACCAATGTATTATTGCAAATATTTTATTGAATGTATTTTGAAGCATGATTAATCAAAACTCAGAGACAGATATTGGGATTCAACCTAAAGACCAGAAAAAAAAAGCAGCCAGACACTGGCTCTTACCTCAATCTCAGTCCAAAAATGGTGATCCTGCCTTCAGGAAACCTCAGAATGAGACTGAGGGCTATCTCCTCACTTCTTTTAATCCTCTCTAGTTCTGGGATTATGAGCATGCACCACTACTGCCTGGTTTCTATGGCAAGCTAGTGTGGCTACTGGGATTAAAGGTGTGTGTCATTGCTGCCTGAACTATTAGGCTGGTCAGTGTGGCTGGTTTACTCTTCTGATCTTCAGACAAGCTTTATTTATTGAAATACAAGTGAAATGCCACTATAGTATTTGAGCTGAATTTGTACATATCATTGAGCACTGTGTGATGTGTCTGTGTGTAAACATTGTTTGATCAGTCAAACATCTCTAGCTCCTCATATGTGCATTCTTTGTGACTAGAATATTCAAAGGCCTTCTCTCTATCTTTTTGAGAAACGCAGAGCAGAATCACCATCTCTTACTATGCAGCATCTTCCCAGAGCAGTCTTCTAACTCTGGAATGAAGTTTCCGTAGACCAGGTCTTCCCTACCTCTACTCTTCATCAAATTCTAACCATCACTCATTTCTCAAGTACTGAGATCAAAACCTTTCTGTTCCACATGGAAGTGATTTCATGTGGATCTTGTGTTTCCATGCCTCCTATATTTCATTAAAGATCATCTGAAGCTTTTGTTTCTGTGAGGCTGCCACTAAGAGTAGGATTTGTGTGTCTTAATGTACTATTCCATGCCATGCATGTACCACATTTATTTTCCTGTCCATCATCTGATGGACACTTAAGTGGCTTCATTTCTAGGCTTTTAGTGATATCAATAAAAAAAAAAAAAAACCTCGTTTATCTTCTCCATTCTGACTCCATTTTCCCTTGGTCAAACTGTCAGAAAAGGGATTTTCATATCATAATAAAACTGTTTTTTTTTTTTTCAATGAAGTCTTACTGGGTCTGCAAACCACTCTTAACACTGGGAGCTTGTATGGGTCTAACCTAGGCCCTACACATGTATTTAATAGTTATGTAGCATGGAGTTTTTGTGTTTCTATGAAAAGTTCTTGACATGTGTTAGTATTTTTCCTGATCAACCTCTTTCTGGTACAGCTGTGAGACAGACAGCTGTAACTATCTAGCACACTCATTTTTACTGTAGAATTTTTACTTTTTACCTATCCACTTCTACAGATACAAAAAAAGCTACTCACCATCTGCTTCATATCCAATGTTCCCAGATTGCAGAATTCACCACTTGACACTGGTGCTTTAATTGCTTTTAGAATATTTAATATACTACTGAAAACTAGGAATCCTTCCTCAGTT
Organism: Alexandromys fortis; assembly: GCF_014885135.2. Lineage (NCBI taxonomy): Eukaryota > Metazoa > Chordata > Mammalia > Rodentia > Cricetidae > Alexandromys > Alexandromys fortis. The sequence continues at coordinate 6,327,624 of NW_026067929.1, read as the reverse complement.
CTCAATTTAAATCTGTCTAGGAAGATCCAAAATACATTAATTGAATGTTTTTCCAAATATATTAGCAAAAATTCAATTTAACAATGAATATGAATACACCAAGTTTACTGGGGTGTGCTTGAAGGGTAGCAATTTTATTAATAACCAAGGGACTCGAGAGCAACAGCTCTGACAGATGCCCCCACCATCAAGGTTGCACTGGAGTGCCACACAACGCATTGTACTGCTTACGGTACTATATAATTGAAGTGCAACCCCTTACAACTTCATAGTGAGAGAAAATAGTGGATCTCAGAGATAAAGGCCCAGAAATTCAGTGAATCAAGGGACACAGTGTAGGCAGAAGTTTATGTCCTGCCTTGTCCTGCAGCTGTTCAGTCCTAGTAAATCACACAGAAGCTTATATTAATTATAAGCTGGTTGGCCTATTAGCTTAAGCTTATTATTAACTAGCTCTAACAACTTAAATTAACCCATAATTCTTATCTATGTTTAGCCACATGGCTTGGAACCTTACTCAGTGAGGCATTCTCATCTTGCTTTCTCTGTGTCTGCTTGGTGACTGTAGACTAGGCTTTCCACTTTTCAAAATTCTCCTAGTCTGGTCACCCCGCCAATACTTTCTGCCTGGCTACTGGCCAATTAGCATTTTATTAAAACCAATACAAGTGACAAATCTTTGCAGGGTACAAGATCATTACCCCAAAGGAACTCAGGTAACAAAATCCTGACGGTAGTCTTTCCCTACCCTATCTAAAGCTGTTAACCTATCCTATTTCTTATAGTTTACTTAACACTGTACATTTAAAAAAAGATTTAATCAAGTAACTTTGCTTTTTAATAATGTTCATGATAATTTCTATCCCATGGTCTCTAGAAGATTCATAGAAAAGTAAGCTGGGGAAGCTACTAAATTTCCATCCCATAATTGGGGGTAGCATTGTCATTTCTTCCTCTTTTGTATTTTTTTTAACCACTGGCATAATCATGTACATTAAGAGTTCTTGTTTGATCAGAGTCCCCAATAGTTAACTTTAGTGTCAAAGTGCCAGGATGGATTACCTTTTGTTTCCATCTTTCCCTGATATTCTTTTTTCCCCTGAGCTAGAGTGAAACAACTCATATTTATCAGTGCCACCAGTCTAAAAATTTGGCAAATTAGTTTTATCAGATATTACCCAGTTTTTATTGTTTGAGAATACTGTACTGCCGACAGTGATAGCAGGAATTGTGGACTAAGATCCCTCTAAATTAGGAGAATTGATTGGACATCTCAGCATGAAGGAACTGACTTGAAAACCGAAAAACTAGGAGGGAACAGAACAGAATTTCATAATGCATTTATATCAAATCCACTCCTTTTTCTCTCCCTTCAATTTCCATCCTACCCTCCTCTACTGTTCCTTCTTAACTTTACATGTTCCTTTCTAAACCCACTTAGTTTGTCTGGGTATAGATGTTCTACTTGGCCACGGGTATCCTGTTAAGGATGCAAGTCTGAAGAACACCTGACTCCCCTTTCCTAAGCACCTTCAATTGTGAATAGCTCCTCCTCAATTAAGGGTAGGATTAAATGTAGCTCTCTACTAGATAACAATTGGCTTTTTATGCAAACCTTGTACATGTAGCTCCAAGTACTGTGAATTAATATGTGCAATAGTGTCATCGTATCTGACGACTACTGTTTTGGTACAAACATACACCACCTCCAACTCTTAGAATCATTCTACCCTTACCTCTCTTCCACAATGGTCTCCAAGCCTTAGGTGTAGCTGTCCTATCTAGGGCTAAGTGCTATACCCTCTTATTCTCTGTACATTGACTAGATGAAGGTATCTATGTTAATCACCCTCCACTACAGAATAAAAGCATCTATGAGGGTTGAGAGATACACTATTCTATGGATGGAAATGTAAGAACTTAGGGGTAGATTACCCTTTTCATTTGCCAGAATGAGTAGGTATCCATATTAGCTTTTCTGACCCTGTAGTTCTGCAAACCATCAGGGAGCTTAGTATAATGTACATAGATCTTGTGTCTATTCTTTTTTGCCAAATTAATGCCAATTATATTTTTTTTCAAATATTAAGGAGTTACATAGTTTGCACAACTGTAATTTATATAAGAAAACTGAATATGGCTACACTTTTCTATATAGGGCTCACAGATAATAGTATTCAAGACTGAAATTCAGGTTGTCTTCTGAGGAGGGAGAAGCTGCCTCATGCTGGGGACACTTGACATGTAAATGAATGAACCATAGTCATTTAAAGCTTACTAATCATCTTTCCTGAATGCTAACCCAAAGGATTGAGTAATTTTAAACCTTCCCTTTCCGTATTACATTACCCAAAGGAGATTCAAATTTAGCTAACATTCAAGATTCCTTTATTTTTATTTTCCTTACGATTAATACGATAGTGAGCTGCTTTTCCATTGTGCAGATCCTGAAATCAGCTCTGTGATAGCAAAATTCTGAATTTTTTTCTTCAAAATAATCTCCAGATTTTAAGTTTACATATGTTTATGAAATTATGATCAAATAATAATCTAAAAATTAAGATCACTATGTAGCTTGGGAGTGAAGTGACCTCTGCGACAGACTACATTCACTGCATGTGAAATGGTTTTCATATCTTGAAAATATGGCCACTTAGCACAAACCAGATTAATAATAATTAGTATATCATCCCACTCCACCACTTTACATACAGCTAATAAACAACAAGCAGTGATAGTACAGAGTGAACCTTTACTAAACATTAAATGAGTTAGCTAATTGTTACTTCTAAATTTATATATTATGGAAATTATATGTAGAAAGCTGCAAAAACAGAGTAAGAAAACTGAATCTAATTTTACTCATAAAGTTGTTCAACTACAGGACTCCAAATTACTGCATTCTAGACAAAAACACTGTACCTTTACTTGGAAATACTTGTGTTTTCCATGAGTTCATAGCAGAACTCATCTATCCCATTCATTTGAAATTCCTTTATGAATGAATTTTATTTTATCTATCATTTATCATCAGATTAAGTATGTTTCTCTTCTTGGGTCCTGAACACATCCCTGGCAGATGTTCCTGTAAAAGCCAAAATTCTTCCTCTTCATTTACATTGTTAATTTATCTATTAACTCAAATTATTAATTGTTGGTTTTCTAACCTCCTGTGATAGACTATAAAATGTTTGAGTTCACATGTGAATTCCTTATAGAACCTAAAAACTCTGGTTAAATAGCAGAGCATCTTGCAAACACTCAAATATTTATTTGTTGAGTCAATGAATAATGCAACAGGACATGAAAAGTGAGGGAGATGGCACTGAGAGCTTCGCAAATGCATTAACCATCAAAGAGCTGGATGCGTCCAGACGCATACATTCTTGAATATATTTGTCAGCTAGAGGGTTTGGAAACCGTTTGTGAAAACTTTTTCTAGTCTGTGCCATTAAAATAATTCATTAGTCCAGAGACATTGGGTCAACCTCACCACTAGGCAGGGATTTGTTTTTTCTCTTTCTTTCCTAACTGCTCAACATCCATCCTGCCTTCAACAGAAACCTGCCTCAGCCATGCTGCTGGGTAAAGCATGGGAGTCTTTCCATCTTTGCTCTAGGCTTCCACAGATCTACTTACTTTGACGAGCATCAAGAGTTGACCAGAGTGCAAGTTCTCTGGGTGTCACAGAGCCTGTGAAAGTAGCTATTAGCCATAGAACCAAAATTTTTGTTATTATTTCATCCTTTCAATCTGGGAACCTTTCCAGGCACCTAGCTGGTATGGCTAAAAACAACAAGAAAACTGTTTCTCTTTGCTCCTCTTCCTAGTACTTCCTCAGGACTCTTTCCAGACGCCCAGGCAGCTAATTAAGAGACGTGATATCCTAGTCCACTCCAATATGATCCTCCAAACTTTCCTAACTTGGGACTCTCATTAGCTACTTGGATAACCTCAGTAAGAGACTAACTTTCCTGAGCTCGGTCTCTTTAGGATTCTCCTAAATCAGCCAGGCTGCCATCCTGCTTGGGAAATGAACTGGTAGTTACTAGGAAGGAATTGTGGATAGGAATGGAAGAAAGATGAGACAGAGTGAGTGGAAAGAGTAATAGAAATGCATTATAGATGTGTGTGAAAGTGACAAAGATCAAGATTAATAAAGAAAATAATAATTTGTTTAAATATGATCAAATCCAAATAACAAAAAAAAAATTAAATTCTACATCTTTCCTATAATGGACCCATATGGAAACTTAGTTTNATTTTTTTTTTTTTTTAAATTTTCGAGACAGGGTTTCTCTGTAGCTTTTGGTTCCTGTCCTGGAACTAGCTCTTCTAGACAAGGCTGGCCTCGAAGTCACAGAGATCTGCCTGCCTCTGCCTCCCGAGTGCTGGGACTAAAGGCGTGCGCCACCACCGCCCGGCACCAATCAATATTTTGAAACACACTGTTGAGTACTCTATTTCTCCTCTTTTAAAATACTAATGAATCTCTTGGTTTGTCATTTCCTTAACAATTGCATCATAGTCTGTCTATTTATGAGTGACACATTGATGGATGGAAAGGATTTATTTTCCACTTTGTAAACATAAAATCTTTACAATGGATGATTTTTGTATACAAATCCTTGCATATACATATAATAACATGAAAGATATATTCTTTAAATATGAATTACTCGATAAATTGTTTGTATTTGCTTTTATTATCATCATTAGTTCCTCCCTTGTAGGTACTATGTTAACTTTTATTACTGCACATTAAAATATCACCCACTTGCAAGCTAAAACAAACGTAATTTATTTTCTTTCAGGAGTGTAGGCATGGCTTATCTAAGCTGTCTATAGCACAGCAGTCAGGGAGTCATTAAACCTTAGATTCCAGACCCTGTCTGAATGCTCAGTAGAGGAGATTTCTCTTAATATAACTTGAGCTTTTGGAAGAATTATTTGTGCCTAAACAGTAAGGTCCTCAATGTTTTTCAGCCTGTTGGCTGATGCTAACATCTATTCTTTGTATGGTATGCTCAGGACACGAAGACCCAGTGTCACAAAACTCTGTCAGTGATAGAATCCTTCAGCAGAAGGAAAGACACCATTTATATAAGGTGATCATTCATGCCTCTCAAATAGGTACTGCAGCCACTTGTGGTATTCTCCTGGTTAGAATAAAGCTGCAGGCTGCACTATAGAATTATTCTAGAACCTTACTGCCTGAAATAAAAGGCCATTAGATTCACTCAGAGTCTGCCACAGGTGACATAGCCTGGAACGCTATCCAGTCTGATCAAATCCTGACACTCCAGCCCTCATCAAGAGACTCAGAGTTCCAGGCTGCCAATCAGAAAGTTGAGAATAGACACAGCCTTGTGTTGTTTACATTTCTCTTAAGAAAGTAGCAGTTAGCTTTTAAAAAAAAATACTTTGTTGTAGGGAGAAGTGGGCTGCTTCCAGCTGCCCATTTAGCTTAACCCCTAAAATAACCACACAGAAATTGTACTAATTAAATTACTGATTGGCCCATTAGCTCTAGCCTCTTATTGGCTAACTCTCACATCTTGATTAACCCATTTCTATTAAATCTGGGTATCACCAAATGATTGTGGCTTACCGGCAAAAGTCTAACCTAGGTCTGTCTCAGATAGGAGATTTATGGCGTCTGCTTAACTCTGATCTTCTTCCCAGCATCCTGTTGTATCTACTCTGCCCACTTAAGTACTGCCCTATCAAAAGGCCAAGGCAGTCTCTTTATTCAACCAATGAAAGCAACACACAAACAAAGAAACCTCCTACTTATTTATATTTAAATAAAATCAGAGCACACACAGAGCACAGACACACACACAGAGACACACATACACACACACATACTATGGGGGGCCCACAGATGTGAGTCTGTTCTAGATTGACTAAAGGTCAGAGAATTTGAGCTTAATTTTACTCTTTCAAAGTTCTTGACAGCAGGTGTGGCTACAAACAAAAGGTCCTGACCTAGACTGTGGTTAATTAGTAGTTTGGATAAAGAGGTGGTTCCATCCACCTGGTCCAAAGGTCAAGAATTCAAGTCTATTCCTTATAAAGTGTTAATGAAGTTTGTTGCATCCTCCGTCCCCTTTTGGAGTGAAGTATATAAGCTTGTAGAAAATAAACACAGGCAGCTTTAGTATTCCCTGAATTTCCTTCCCTCTCCCTGTGCTTTTCTGTGTTTCTGCCGCTTATCTCTCTCATATCTGTTTCTTTAGCTAAATAATTCTAATCCTCACATTCCTACCATGGAATGCAAAAATTTTGTTGATGCTGGTAACCACCAACACACACACACACACACACACACACACACACACCTTTCAAAAACCTTTAAAATAATAATATGGCCCTCTTTCTAAACCATCTATTCACGGAAGCCTACTTTATTTTGTTTACATTACAAAAATATCACATCAATTTGAGAAAAATCTCAAAATATTTAAGTTGTTTATCTCCAATGATGTTACAAAAAGCATCTTTATTTCATCAGCAGGTTTGAGATTTTCAAGTTTTTCTTTTCCATTCAGATTTATTTATTTATTTACTTATTTACTTATTTATTTGGTTAGTTAGTTGGTTGTTTTTTTTCCAAAACATGGTTTCTCTATGTAGCCCTGGCTGTCCTGGAACTATCTCTGTAGACCAAACTGGCCTCAATCTCAGGGAGATTTACTTGTCTCTGCTTCCTAAGTGCTAGGATTATAAAGGCTGTGCTGCCACCACCACCCAGCCCCCATTTAGACACTTTTGAAAAAGCTGTCTCTAGTCTTCTCTGGTTAAAAAAATTACATAGAGTCCCAACACTCTTACAAAAAAAATCCAGATACAATTTTAAATTCAAATTAAAGAAATGAATGTGAGAACAACATAAAAGTATATGCTCTACTATGTTTATAGCAGCATTGTTTGTAATAGCCAGAACCTGGAAACAACCTAGATGCCCTTCAATTGAAGAATGGATGAAGAAAGTATGGAATATATACATATTAGAGTACTACTCAGCAGTAAAAAACAAGGACTTCTTGAAGTTTGCAGGCAAATGGATGAAAATAGAAAACACCGTCCTGAGTGAGGTAAGCCAGACCCAAAAAGAGGAGCATGGGATGTACTCACTCATATTTGGTTTCTAGCCATAAATAAAGGACATTGAGCCTATAATTCGGGTTCTTAGAGAAGCTAAATAAGAAGGAGAACCCAAAGAAAAACATATAGGCATCCTCCTGAATATTAACCTTCATCAGGCGATGAAAGGAGACAGAGACAGAGACCCACAATGGAGCACCGGACTGAAATCTCAAGGTCCAAATTAGGAGCAGAAGGAGAGAGAGCACAAGCAAGGAACTCAGGACCGCGAGGGGGGCACCCATACACTGAGACAATGGGGATGTTCTATCGGGAACTCACCAAGGCCAGTTGACCTGGGTCTGAAAAAGCCCGGGTTAAAACCGGTCTTGCTGAACATAGTGGACAATGAGGACTACTGAGACCTCAAGAACAATGGCAATGGGTTTTTGATCCTACTGTACCTATTGGCTTTGTGGGAGCCTAGGCAGTTTCGTGGATGCTCACCTCACTAGACCTGGATGGAGGTGGGTGGTCCTTGGACTTCCCACAGGGCAGGGAACCCTGATTGCTCTTTGGGCTGACGAGGGAGGGGGACTTGATTGGGGGAGGGGGAGGGAAAGGGGAGGCAGCGGTGGGGAAGAGACAGAAATCTTTAATAAATAAATAAATAAATAAATAAATAAGGGAAATTTATAACTTATAACACAAAAGGCAGAGCCTCCTAGTAAGAGGTCTGTGTTAAGTGATGTGCTGACTGAACTCCAGTGAGCAGTAGTTACCAACCACTGGCAAGGGAAGATCTTCACGCAGATCAATCAATACTTGGAACTCATTTCCCTGTGCAGGACTAGTCCAATTAAGCTGGACCCTCTTGGGACCAATAGCATTCTGTTTGTTATTTCCAGTCCTCTGGACAACCAGAGATAAATGAGTCCTTCATGTAAATGACTCACATTTTAAATAACATTTTTCCCTTGGCATAACTGTTTCTAAATATTCTAATCCATGTACACAGTGTATAATTCTTACTTTTGTTTTCTTATTTTCCCGTGGGATTTTCATTCTCTGATGCATTGTGTATCTCATTTCTTCCATTGTCTCTGCCTACCCAATAGCACTGAGGTGCAATGACAGCTAAGATCCAGTTTGCTAATTTCCCCAATGATTCTCCGGCATTGGGCATGATGGTAGACACACAGCATAGTGTATGACAAATTCAGTGAACCAAAAGTACACACATTTTTATAGCAGGATATATAATATGACTGTTAAGAAACCCAGAGTGGAGGAAACGGAATAAACGTCCTTTAAACAGAATCTTTACCTATAAGGAAAATCAGATCAGTAAATTAAGGGCATCAGTCTATGAGCCAAAGGAAGCTGTTGGCCAAGAAAAAGAATATTGATTTACATTAAAGGTACATCACATAAATGAGTAGCAGCAAAGAACAGCAGACACCAATTTGAAAGGAACTTGAGCTGACATAATATAAAAATTACTTTGAATTCATTTGACAGGTTTCCAATGTGTTGTTGGCAGCCAGGGGGTAATTTGTGCATGGAATTGACAGACATTAGAAAATGATTCATTCACTAGAAAACTTAATTCCTCCATGATTAAAAAAAAATAGATAATCTACCTGAATTCAGTGCTCTTCTCTGTCACTTCGACTCTTTTGGCATAGAGAAGTCTCATACGAACTATCCAGGATGGCCTATTTATACACATGTAAGGGAAACTTTGGAAACTCAATATTCTTTTTAATCAGATGCTTTAGCTTAATCTTGAGGAAATAAGATGTCCTGTGATACAATGTGGAAAATATCCACTACCAATTTTTTTTACTAATATCTGGACACTTTTGGCATTCCTTAAGTTTAATATTATCATTTCATTACTTTTAACACGGACTCAACCCTTAGGAAGACCAGATGGTAAACTAGAAGCAATAGATTTATTTTAATATTTTTTCAAGTTTTATTACTTTTACTTTTATTTATTGTATTCGTGTATATGTGTGATGTGTGTGTGTGTGTAAATACCAAATGTGTGTATACACCTTCAAAAGCTACAAAAGGACATAGGATCCCTGAAGCTGAAGATATAGGTGGTTCTGAGTTGGTTGACATGGGTGCTGAAAACTGAACTCAGGTCCTTTGGAAGATCAACAAAGACTCTTGGTCTCAAACAATAACTTTAAGCTAAATAAGATATAACAGAAGGAGATAGAATATTTAAAATAAACATAAGACTACACCAAAGCAAGGCTTTCCAGGTACACAAAGAGCTAGGGGAATAGTGTCTTCGAACACGGTGTTTAGTTGAAAATGCCACTGCAGGAAGGAAGGTATGGCTAGGTCCATAATACACAGACTCTGTATTAGTTAGAAACGCACCAAAAATTGAAACTTTTGCTTTAAATGCATGCTACTTTGCAGTTGCCAATACAAAACGCTCGATCTGAGTTACACAATTAATCATACAGATTTCTTGATCCGTCTGCTGATCAAGAATTTAATTCCCCCAACGCTTGGACAAAGAGCAATATTTCTTACAGTAGTTATCGAATGCACGAATGTTACTATTTTTACTGTTGCTGCCTCAAAACGCATAGGAAGTTCTCATACATTCAATCGTGACCATATCTGGTGGTCTGATGAAGGGAAACATTTTGTATAATTTTGTAAAACATCACTTTTTATAGTTTAATTTTGACTTTCAATTCCATTCTATTTGATACCAAAAAATCATTTCTCAATCCAAGGAGATTCAGTAAATTTAATTTTTCCACTACTCATGTGAAATCTGTTGCAAGCTGTTGACAAAGCTCGTTCCCACCAGTATGACTTTGCTCTCCAACTCTGTCGAGTCCCTGTGTGTTCTCCCCACTGACTCATCCTTGTCTGTCATCCCTCACTTGTGTATCTTGAAATACTGCACTGCAGTTTGTAGGAGAAAAAATACTGCTGCAGTGACTTCTGCGTTCACCCCCCCCCCAATCGTAGCTATGGAAGAGAGAGGCTCAGAGCCTGCTGCTCCAATTTCTTCCAGAGTCACAAAAGATCCCACTTTTTTTTCAACCAGATCCCATCAAAGTTTATTTTGTGGAATTGGTTAGTCATCTGAAATTTGTAATTAAATCTACTTCTGCTTTATTTTATTTTCCACAAGGAATTTTAATTTAATTCTCATTTCAACCCTCACCCAAAGTTTTTCAGTTTTGCCTAGTTGTTTAAAAAACACATATGCTGCAAGTTTCCAAAGCAAAAGGTACTTGGGTGCACTTGAAATAGTCTACTTTAATATTTCTTTTCCCCTTCTTTGAATTGTATTGTGCAAAATAATTATGCATATGAAATTATATAAGTATGTATACATACATACTTGTGTTAGTGTATTAATAAAACTGAGCAATGCAAATGACACTTGTGTTTTGTGTCACGCATGCATAAATTGGGTCACATGTAGAAACACAAAGTACACGTGTGTGAGCTTCTAACCTCTCTCAAGCAAGGAGATAGGCTTTCTTTAAGGTCATTGTTTACTCCATAAATTTTAATAGCTTATTTTGCATTTCAAAGACTGTAATTTTTCAGTATTTCTATATTTTGTCAAATAGATCTATAATCTTTCTACAAACCATTTTATCGTTAGATGAATTAGATACTTTAAAAGGAAATTGTTGTAGTAGTGTTGTCTATAACACTGAACTTAGGAAGGAAATTTTTATTCTGCTTACAATTTTAGAACCGTTTCGTCATACTGAGGAGTTTACAGAATAATATAAAAAAACATTTAGTTAGCTTCAAAAGGTAAGACTGTCATATTTTTGTTCTCTTTCCTTCTTTCATTTTGTCAAATTTCTGATGTTATGACAAATGTGAAAATCGAACGCATTGATCATAATGATATTGCTAAATATTTTAAATTTATTCAAAAAAGACAGTCTCTTATCAAAAATCTCTAATATCACATGATATGAATACCTAATTATTTATATCTTAATATAATTATAATTTATAATATTGTATTTATATATAATATAATATTAATATAATCTTATATAATAACATTGTTGAATTTAATATTTTTTTTCAACAATCCAGTGTGTATCAACAGCCATTTTGTAGAATATTACTTTAACTGTGAAGATGTGTTGTACATGTTTATGTTGCTGAGTATTACTTTAATATGTAAAGACATGTTGCTCATATTTATGCTGCATGAGTTTCCCTATGTAAAGATGTGTTGCTGTTTCATCTTGCCTGAGGCACCTGATTGATCTAATATGATGACGAATGACTAGTAGCTAGGCAGTAGAGAGATAGCTAGGCAGGGATGGTGGGCAGAGAGAATTAGTAGAAGGAGGAATCTAGACTCAAGAGAGAAGAGAACGAAGGAGAAAGAAAGGGAGAGGGAGCCATCCAGATCCCAAGTTTGGCTAACTTGCAGTGAACACTGGCCTCAGTGATTAACCTTTGTAACAACTTTGATTTGCTTTCTCTCTAAGAATAGAACAATTTAGGTCTTTCACAATTTAATGTTTAGTTTGGTAGGATCTGCTCTTCTTAAAGACATTTCAGCATCTGTTTCTTGGGCATTTACTCTCAGACTGAGACAGTGGCATTAATTTCAATTGATCCTATCTCAGATCTCTGTGGCTGAAACCACCAGGAGGTGAATCATGAACTTCTCATCTCCCACAACCTTGTGGAATAATTAAACTTGGTAGGTCACAAAAGAAAACTAAGTAGAATTAAAGGAAATTAAATACAAAACCCTAAGCCTTTTGGGTAGAAAGGCAGTAAGAGCAAGACGTACTGGACATCTGCAGTGAAATCATGTTTACCAGACATGACAAGGCCATCAATAAACAGTTTTGAAATGTGGGGGTATTATGGATTGTTGTTTCCTTTGTGTTTGGTGATCCACAACTTTTTACATAGAAATATATTCACATTATAGAAATTTACAAAACAGTTGAAATAGGAAGACAAAACAATGTTAGTTGATTCTGTAGAGAGTGTGCTTTATAAGAAGATTTTATGAGTTGGCTTAATGTCATGTTGTCGGAACATAAAATCCAATGAAATATAATTTAGGCTTCACCATAATTAATTGATTTACTTTCTTGTCCCCAGAATAAAATATATGAAACTAGGAAGGGAACTGGTTGGAAGAGGAAGGAGTTAAACAGAAATGGGAAGCTAAGTTAAGGGATGTGCATGTTCAAAATGCATTATACAAACATATATGTATGAGACGATCAAAGAGTAACTTTTTATAAGCAAAAGAAAGAACAAAAGCATTCTGTCTCTCTGTACGCTACTATTTCTGATTCCTTAGAGAATTCAGAGTGAATTTCATATAGACCTACGTTGTTGAACACCTGCCTATTGCCCTCCATGTGAAATGTCAGGAAGATTTTTTTCTACCTCTGCATGCTATTTCTCTTGTCCTAAGCATTTGATTTGGCAAATTTCTTCTTGTCAATTCTTTCTACCTACCTTTGAAATGGAAATAATTTTCCCTCCTTCAGCTCCTCCTTGGGACATTGGGAGCTCAGTCCAGTGCTCCAGTTGGGTCTCTGTCTCTATCTCCATCCATCTCCAGATGAAGGTTCTATGGTGATATGCAAGATATTAATCAGTATGGCTATAGGATAGGGTCATTTCAGGTTCTCTGTCCTCAGCTGCCCCAGGAACTAACTGGGGACATCGCCCTGGGCACCTGGGAGCACCAAATCTCTTGCCAACCCTAAGATGGCTCCCTTAACTAAGACTGAAAAACCATGGGATAACAGGACTCTCTGAATATGGCGGACAATGAGGGCTGCTGAGAAGCCAAGGACAATGCCACTGGGTTTTGATCCTACTTCATGTTCTGGCTTTGTGGGAGCCTAGCCAGTTTGGATGTCCACCTTCCTAGACCAGGATGGAGTGGGGAGGACTTTGGACTTTCCACAGGGCAGGGAACCCTGACTGCCCCTCGGACTGGAGAGGGAGGGGGAGAGGAGTGGGGGTGAGGGGGAGAGGAGAGGGAGGAGGGGGGAAAAGGGGACGGGGAGGGAGGTGGGAGGCGGGGAGGAGGCGGAAATCTTTTTTTTCTTTTTTCAATAAAAAAATTATATAAAAGGAAAAAAAATTTCCATAGCAACTTGGTACTGCCTAGCACCCTACGTTTTGCACCCTCTGCTACCAATAAATAGTAGACTAAAAAAAAAAAAAAGAAAGAAATGGAAATAATTTTCAAAAACCTTCTGTCGGTTATATCTCTACACTGTCTTTTCCAGGACCTGGAGCCTTGTATTTAAAATGTAACCACCAAAGCAGGCAGAGCCTCATGTCTCAGGCTCTATTCAAGGGTAGAATTAACTTCAATTTGCTCTATGTTGTAAAATTGCCTTCTGCAAGTAAGGCCTGGATATTTTCTCAATCCCTCAGACAAAGCATTGAATCTACAGATTGAAGACCTTCCAAATCCAGCCCTGATGGGACCCAGTAACAAGAGTTATCTGAAGATTCTCCTTATCTCTGGAAATAATATGGGTTTAAAACCACTTTTATTAATATTGAATAATTTCCAGGTGGGAAAATACTCCACTCCGCATTTCGGATAACTCATAGGATGGCTTCACTGTTTCCTTCCATTTTATGCCACTTTGTCTTCATTGATTCTGTGTGAAGAGTTATTTTTTGTGATTTTTAAGTAATTCATTTTACTTAAGATTTTGTCTCCTATACTTAAAGAGTATCACATGAATTGTGTGTGTGCATACACATGTGTGCACGCACATGTGATTATACATGGAGAGACATATAAGATACATGATGACATATATGGTATTGTTTTCACAATTCTGTATTGGTCCTCATCAAACCTTTCAACATAATGGAACCTCACTAATTGTTTTTATGTCTGACTTATGAATATGTTACTAAAAGCTGCAGTTTGCTTTTTGAACTCCTATGACTTTTGTCAGATCTATTTCCCTGTATTCATTTTGTGCTTTATTATTTATCATGATTCTGCCTTTGTTGCTTTTATTTCTCACATTTGTCTCATATTGTTTCATTCTATTTTGTTTGGCTTTCTTCGGGTCATGTGTGTAAGTAGATTTTCATTTGGGTGATTTTAGGTGACATATTTGATATTTTTCCTGCCCAGGGAGTTGGTTTTGTTTTTGCAATATGGGAGTAATTTGATCACAGAGCCACATACTACTGCAAATTTATCTGTTTACTTCAGGTATATGTTAAATTTCTTTTAATGGTTATAGTATATTGAACATTTTTATCATTGGATATATTTTAATTCCCATAGCCTGCATTCTTCTTACAGTGAACAACCATTGTTTTCTATTTGCTTTGAAACATCATTGTTCTAGTTTAGACATACTATACAGATATGGTGAACATTACAAGAGCTGGCAGGCTGCACCATAACAGACAAACACAGGAGACACAGCTTCTTGTTTTGAATTATTGAAGAGCTTCCTACAATATAAATCAGTCTTATACAGAGCAATACTGTCCCTGTTTCAGTTGATTTACCTAAATTTTACAGAGTAAACAAGAGTACAACACGACCAGATGCAGTTACTCCATAAGGCCTTGAATCAATTCTAAATTTTTAGCTTCACCCACAAGCACCACAGGGAGCTTCCATGATTGTAATGATACTGTCAGGATGTTCTTCCATTCCATTGGTCTAGTTCTTTGAGAGTTTTATGGTTAGATATAAGATTTTGTCATTAAAGATCAGCTATGTTTGCTGAATACACATAGGGGGAAGGATGGCTGAGAAGCAAACTAAGAACCATGTATGTTCTGTACCACAAGCGTGGCATGAGAGCAAAAGTTACTGTTTCTAAAGCAGCCTACATCTTTATAACATGGTTATTTTATTGTGGTGGAGGGTTTGGACTTACTTATAAATTAATAACTAGAATGTAAAACTATTGTGCCACTAAACCTGACTGTCTACTTGATGGATTTGAGGAGCACATAGATTATCAAAGCACACATATAAGGGTGTCTATGGGAGTGTTTATAAAAATGATTAATAAGGGTAAAGACCAACCCTCAGGGGTGGTAGCTTTACTACCCATTAAGTTCCTCCCAACATCATGAACAATATAACCTTGGAAATTCCCCTATATAAGCTTGGGAAGATGGAAAGAAAGGAAAACCCATTTTACAGAGTATTCAAAATTTTGATATCAGAGTCAGGTCACCATAGGCAGTTGGCTCTGCAGCCTTGAAATTTTTACTCAGTATATACTAAAACTCCGTTTTACATTTATAATCAGAGGAAAACTTCCCTAATCAAGCTCATGATTATTGCAGTGTCCTAGTGAAGAATGAACAGCATAAAAAAAGAAAAAGAAATTCTTTGGCACATAAAATTGATTCTTTACATGCATTATATTGCCCTCAAATATCTAATCTAAATAAGAAAGAAATCATGAATAAATAGAACTTTTTGAAATCAGCTGTTGCAGAGCAAATAAGCCAATTGTCTAGAAAAATTCATTTCTCAGATTAGTACATTTCTTTATGATGTCATCATCTACTCTTGATAGCTTTATACAGAACTGAGATTTTTAATTGCCTTGATAAAACACCCTGAGAAAAGCACCTTAAGAAAGGGGCTGGGTTATTTTCACTCATAATTCCAAGGTGCACTTCATCATGTCAAGGAAGTTATAGAGCAGAAGCTTGAGGCAGCTGGTCAAATTGCATCCACAACCAGGGAAGAAAAAGAGCAATGAATATGGGTGTGCATTTGGATTTCTCCTCTTTATTCTGTCCAGGACACTGCTCACTGAATAGGAAACACCTATAGTTAAGGTGAATCTTCCCACCGTAATGAACCAATTATAAACAACCATTCAGAGGCAAGGGTTCAGTGTCTTATCTCTTAGGTAATTCTAAATCCTGTCTGTTTAGTAATGAATATTACTCATCTCAACACTAACTAACTCTTGACATCCAAACATGTCACTTTTAAGCCAAAATAATTGATATCTTATCCTCCTAGTCTTATGACCTGATATGATGGTAAAATACGTACAATCACACTTTAGATCTGCTGTAATGGGCCAGAGAGATGGCTAAGTAAATAAATCACTCACGGAGAAAGCTTGAGGTATTCTACTAGCTAGGCTTCCATTCTTGTGCTAAACTACCATGGCCAAGACTTACAGAAGTAAGGAAGGGGTTTAGGTGCATTTATAGTTGCAGAGGGAGAGGAGCCCATTAGCATCTCAGCAGGCACACATGGCAGTAGGCAGGTATGGAGGCTAGATGAGAAGCTGAGGCTCATATCTTCAAACAAAGAACAAAGCAACGAGGATGTGCTAGGAATGGTGAAAGACTTTGAAACCTCATAGCCCACTGCCATCACATATTTCTTCCAGCAAGACCACACCTCCTAAACCTAATAAACAGTACCACCAATTAGGGATTTGATATGTAAATCAATGAGACTATAGTGGACACTTTATTCAAACCATCACAGGACCTGAATTTGGATTTTCATAACACACACAAATGCCAAGTGGACATACTATTCTTGTAGTTTCAGCCTTGCATGGTTGAGATGAGATCACCAGAGCAAGGTGGTTAGGAAGACTAGGCACACTGACATGCTCTGAGTTTGAGAGATCTTGTCTCATGATATAAACCAGAAGAGTGATTAAGGTTCATTCCCAACCCTAATACAGGGCCTCAAAATTCTTGTGCATACATAAACACAAATCTGCATATATGCATCAAACAGGGGAAAAATGGGGAATGGAGTCGGGGAAGGAGATGATGATAGATAGGTAGGTAGGTATGTAGGTAGACAGATAGATAGAGATAGAGATAGATAATGTGCGTCTCCATAATATATAACAGTACCAGTACCAATAAAAAACTGAAGTTGCTTTTGAGACTCAAGGTGACCTTTAAAATTTAAACTCCTATAACATAAAACAAATGGCATCTTTCCAATACAAAAGACACAGTAATTATTTTCATTGCCAAGAAAAGAGTAGAGTTATAGAAAAGAAAGGAGACCAGTATAAAAGCAACAGGGCAAAAGACTAGTTCTGTGGCTTTCAGTCTGTTAAGTTCGCTCATGATGAAATCATCTGGGCACCAAGAGGCTTGGAATGACCTACTGCAGCTCCTCTTTGTTTGAAGCACAGGTGGTCTTATTCTTTGCCTAACACCACTCTATGTATGCAGCTTTCCTGAATAGCTAGTTTGTGGCCCTGTAAGGCATCCTCTATGGCTCCAGGGATTGAACTAACAAGGGCAGAAAGGAAATGAAGAAATGTCTGACACATACACATGGATAGAAAATCTGAGAGCTGTCGTGATCCTGGCTCTCAGCTGGAGAAAAGCAGCACCCCAGATTCAGTCTGTTTGCTATACTCAGTGAACAAGGAGGCAGAGTTACTGCACAGTGCTGAACAAGAAGGCAGGCCCAAATATTCTTGGTAGGAGTAGCATCTGAAGGGGGGCAATCGTCTGGCTGTAAATACAGGAGGACGAAAGCTAGGGTAGATATTTTCTACACACACTATCAACACCCATATATGGACCAGAGGCAGGCTTTGTCATCTGTCCGAGCTTCAACCATAGGTCTGAGATGTTGCAGTCATTTATGTAGCTGTGCCCATGTCAAATAATACACATTCATTCAGGACTTGACTCACTCCCTACAGACCTGGCATCTTTAGTGCCCTCGTGTCTCCATTACAACTTAGGCTTCATTTTCACAGCTTCACAGTGTTCTTCAAAGTCTTTCTTTCAGGGACTCCAATCCCGACATGCACAGCCTGCATTTGGCAGCTCTCTGAATCCATGCAGCGAAATTCTCTCACCCCATCAATCTGTATCTTTTGTGTGTGCAAAGCCAGTACCACACAGACTATGCTGCCAAATTATGTTACAATCAGAACACTGAGCCTACTTGGACCATAGCTGTAGTGATTTCCTTATGCTTCAAAGGCAGTGTCTACAAAATCACTTCCTTCAACAGCCGGTTTTGAGTAGAGAAGCCCTTATTCATCATCCTCAGTTCAAGGCTTTTCTTTTAAAATGAATTTATATTTTCATGACTTAGAGAGGTTGGTAGACAGGACTGTCCCTTGAGAGAATTTTTTAACTAAGGAAATAAGCTTTCCCAATGAAGAAAATAAGTTTCTATTTATCAACTACAAATGCTTTAGTGCCTGTATTTTTTTCTCCACATATTTAAACTTGCTCATGCAACTATCCTTACTGAACATTCTTTAAATGTTTCATGGCATATACTTTGCATGGCTCCAGTGATGCCTCTGACTAAGTCAATGGAGGAACAGAGACAAGTCAAACACACAGGCACAGACAGAAAAAGCTGGGTATGGGTAAGCACTCTGTTGGTGAAG
The DNA here is from genome assembly GCF_014885135.2 of Alexandromys fortis. NCBI lineage: Eukaryota > Metazoa > Chordata > Mammalia > Rodentia > Cricetidae > Alexandromys > Alexandromys fortis. Next base: position 6,309,109 of record NW_026067929.1, on the reverse strand, counting down.
CAACAACACCCCAAAAATCTCAGTGTTTTTATCATATAGTGTTGAACAGAGGTGGGTTATGGCATACAGCTCAATAAGAAGATAGGGTATTACACAGAGATACAAAAGAAAGCAGGGTTTATAGTACCCAACTGGATCAAAGACATAGGCTTAGCTAATCTTGAAAGAAGCATTCTGTGCAATGAACCAGTCTTTAAACTATAAAAATCCATGAGAAGAAAGCTATAGTGAACATTTTCTCACAACTATTAACATCCACACAATGATCACAGGGAAAGATTGTTGTTTTCCCATGGGTTAGAGGCTATGGTCTTGACCAGGCCTGTGTCAAATACACATATTAACATAAGCATTTCACTCACACAGGACATCCTGAGTTTTACTCATTCTATCTCACTGTAGAACTGCCTACGGGCACTAAGAATTAGCCATGGCATGGCTGAATCCTGTGCTGTCTTGACATTCACGGTTAAAGGAATCTATCCATGACATTTGTTTTCATTTAGCCTCATTAAATTTCTCAGGACACATAATGCAATCAGATTCTTCAACAAAATACAGCATGAAAGGTTTGAAAATCAGTCCCTGAAAGAGACTTTGTTAGCCCCTGAAATATCATGAGTTGGGCATCTTCCATACTAATGAACCATGATAAAGGCAAGTTAAGAAAGATAATGTTTTGTGGCTTCTGGTTCCCAATGAAAAGTGCTTAATGGTGGTTAAAGCACGGCAGCAGGCAGCTGGAGCAGGAATCGGAGAGATCACATTTTCAACCATGTTCACAAAAAACAGAGAGCAAAACTATGACCTCGCAGATTCCATCCCCAATCATTTATTTCTTCCAGCAAGTCTACATAACCACTCCACACAGCACCAACAACTGAGACCAAGCATTCAAATGTCCTAAATTGGGTGGCAGGGGACATTTCTCTTTCAAACAACCGCATCCGTTATCCTTGTTCCTCTTACCAGTCTTATCCTCTGGGTCCCAGCAGGACGCAACCCACAAGACTTGAGTAGTCTTCAAGGATTTCTCTACTATGGGCTTCCAAACTCATGGAGATAATGGAGGCAGGAGCCAGAGGCAGCTGGTGACTTAGCATCCACACTGAGAAAACAGAAATCAGTGCCAAAGTTCAGCTTTCTTCCTGTTTTTATTCAGCCTAAGATCTCAGCCCAAGGAGCAATGCCACACACACACACACACACACACACACACACACACAATTATGGTGAGTCTTTCCACTGTAATTAGCATAATCTAGATGATGCTTCAGAGATGTATCGCCTAGGAGATTTTATTTGCTGTCAAACTGTCAATCAAGATGAAACGTTACAGTATAGTCTGATTTTCATCATTTTACTGAAAATATTGTAGTGAGTTCAGTGAATTCTCTTCAATGGTGTATGTGCCATGCCTCAACTCCTATATAATTACTTGGCTATACACGTAAATCCCTTTATGGGAAAGAGGTTAATACAATTCTCAACACACGATATTAAAATATCGTCATAAGATACCTACAGAAATTAGCAAATACTCACTTTCCAATTCTCTAACATCATAATTAAAACACTGATTTATCTTGCCTTATCATATAATTTTATGAACTTCAATAACTTTGTTCTATATTAAAGAAAGTAAAATTGCCATCTGTAGTTTGTTTTAACCAAAACCCAAACAAAATATATAATTCAAACTAACATTTCGTATTATGATTATATTGATATATTAAAACTGGACATCTTAGAATAAAATACAGCCTATGTGGAAATTAATATGAGGAAGGAGTCAGTACAATAAACAATTTCTCTTCATTTATTCTATTTTTTTCTCCCTCCTGCCTGCACCCTGTGTGTATGCATCTTAGCTGAGTGGGAAAATGCATTGCTCAGCATATACTGCTGAAGGCCACAATGCAACTGATTGGAAAATATTCTACAAATGACAAAACATATTCCAAACTAATTTACTTTGTTTGAGGTGAATAATATCTTTGTTTACCTAGGACATTTTCTGAAATGTCTTTTCTAGATTGATGTGTCTTCAGAGAAAAGGAATCAGAGGATAAAATGGGAAATGCCTCCTCAGTAGTTTTGTGTGGAGTTCAGCAATAAGGACTAGGTTTACAACCTTGGTACAAACTAGACAAAAGGAGATAGAGGTGTTGGAGAAGACTAAACGATGGCCACACTGAGTTGGGATGCAGGTAAATAGGAAAGGAGATGAGTTTGCAGGAATTGTGGCCAGTTCTATAGACCACATTGGAAGTGCAAACTCATCAGTTAATATCTAGAAAAAAATGGCAGCTCAGACCAAAGCTTGTCAGGTGTTTTTCTCAGGCCAGTAGTGTTCCTAAAATAATTATAGCATCAAGTAGTGCTGGATATATAAATGGGTGAAAAACTGCCTTATATATCTAAGACACTCCATTAATGGCCTCACAGATTTGTAAGTAATTTGTTTGTAAAACATGCTACCATATGATCCCACAGCTTTCTGATTAAAGAAATGAATATGTAAATCTACACAACAACTGACCATTTTCATGAATTCAAACATTAGAAGTATTATTACAGTCTAATACTTATTGCTAATGAATAAGACAGGACAATAATGATCATGGATGGACTATTAATACAAAGATTAACATAAGCAATTCCAACAAAACATATTGCCTGAATGAAATCAGACATGAATAAGCGTAAGATACATGCACCAAATAACAGTTAAAGTAAAACAAGTAGAAAACTATGAAAGTTAAAAATTTTCTATACCTTAATTTTGTTAGCCTTTAAATCTACATGCTTCTGTTTGTCTATGTGCTGTGTAGGTGAATATGCTTTATGTCACCTTGACACAGCTAGGGTCATTTGGAAAGAGACCTCAATTGAGAAAATGCCTCCACAATATTTGTGTGTTGGCAAATATGTAGGGCACTTTTTACATCAGTGACTGATGTAGGAGAGCGCAGCATAATTTGGATGGTCCCAGGATATATGAGAAAACAGGAAGAGAAAGGCATGGGAAGTAAGCCAGTAGTTAGTGTCCTTCCATGGTCTCTGCTTCAGTTCCTGTCTCCTGGTTCCTGCCATGAGCTCTTCCCTGATATCCCTCAATGATTGATTGTTACCTGAAAGTGTAAGCAAAATTAACTCTTACCTCCCCACATAGCTTGTGACCATGGTGTTTCATCATAGCAAAAGAAACCCTAACTATGACAGTATATAGAAATATAATCCATGTTACAAAAGTTCAGAAAAGAATATTAGACATACATATTGACCAAATGCTGCTATGATTCAATTTATAGTATTTAAATAATTTATTACAATTATCACAAGTGATATATATTCCACCTACATTCAAATATCTCTCAAAAACTGTTAGTAATATATACAAAATTTACTGTTCATTCGATGAGGTATATTGGATGGCTTTTTTCAAGCTCCTACTTGAATTAAACAAACTTTCTATTATTTTATAGTTAATATAAGCAAATATATTTGAGATCTGATCCAAGTGGGTCTTTTGACTATTGCTTGAGGAAATTCAGAATTCCAGAAAAAAAAAAGATAAATCTCAAAAGTTGTCTATTTTTAAAAGCATAACTAACAACAGAAAATGTGAGATGCCAACCTCAGTCTAGTAATATAAGCACACTGCTTTATGTATATTGACTAGTAAAGTGGATTTATAGGTTGTTATAGAAACAGGAGCAGCATGTAAACTATTGACAATGTTGTTAACTAGATCCAATGGGAAAATTAGCTATGTTTTCACCCTTCCCCAAAACGGCAACTTAGAGGAAGCTGAAACAGACTAGAAACTACTGTGCTAGAAACAACTAGAAACAGTTGTGCTAGAAACTACTCGAATGTATGTCAGTGATTTCTAATTATACTTTAAGTGGTTTGAATAAAAATGGTTCCCATAGGCCAGTAGGGAGTGACACTATTATGAGGTGTGACCTTGTTGGAGTAGGTGTGGTTTTGTTAGAGGAAGTGTATCACCAGGGGCTAGGCTTTGAGGTTTCATAAGTTCAAGCCAGGCCTAGTGGCTGACTGCATTTTCCTGTTGCCTGCTGATCCAGATGCGGAACTCAGTTCCTTCCACAGCACCATCTCTGGATTCTGTAAAGTTTCTTTCTTTTTTTTAATATTTATTTATTTATTTATTTATTTATTTATTTATTTATTTATTATGTATACAATATTCTGTCTGTGTGTATGCCTGCAGGCCAGCAGAGGGCACCAGACCCCATTACAGATGGTTGTGGGCCACCATGTAGTTGCTGGGAATTGAACTCAGGACCTTTGGAAGAGCAAGCAATGCTCTTAACCTCTGAGCCATCTCTCCAGCCCCCCTGTAAAGTTTCTTATCATGATGATAATAGGCTAAACCTCTGGAACTGTAAGCCAGCCCCAATTGAATATTTTGCTTTATAAGAGTGTCTTGCCATGGTCATGGTGTTTCTTCACAGCAATGAAACCTTGAGACAGGCACAGAGGAAACTGTCTACATATTTTTCAGGTTGCCTTTTCACTTTGATGCAAGGTTTGATTTTTGCCTGTCTGCACTCTAATTTCCTGATAGAATCAAGATTTCTTTTTTTTTCTCAGGTTGACCTATATAGAGTGAAATCTGTGGGATGAAAAAAAAATCTAAAATGTGAAGATGTATCATTCTTTTAATACTATCTCTAAAATACCTTCCTAAGGGAAAGTACTTTCACAGATATATAATACAGTACAATTGACAACAATGAAAAGCTGAAAATAATCTAAACATTCAAGAGCTGGTATCTGGCTAGGAATCACAGGGTTTCTATTCAATCAAAAGATAGACACATTTGTATTAACAGTAAAATTTGCCTTCATAAAATATTTAAAGGAGGAAATATGCTTTAAATAAATTTTGTGCATATATTGATGAGAATACAAAATAATAAAGACCTAATACATACAGAAAGAGATAAAGCAATAAACATACAACATACAAAGTTGTTTACACATTGCTCATGCAACTGTCAAAGTCTGAGGACTACAATCACCTCTATGGCAACCCTGCAGAGCAAAGAATAAGACATGTCTAAGCTTTTAAAGAAAAACATGAACAACCTCATTGAAAATGGGGCCTGTTATTCTGCCATCAAAACAGAAATTGCTGAATTAAAAATTTAAAGCTAGATACAGCTACACAAATACATAAATCAAGCAATTTAGGGGCATAGGCGGGAGGCTCTCCACACATTTGAGCCAAACCTGGTCCTTCTAGTGAGTTCTAGGCCATCCTGGGCTACATAGTAAGACCTTGTCTCACATAAATAAATAAACACAGTTTAAAAATCATTTGATCTCTTTATATAAAATATAACTTGTTGAAGAATTTTCACTTTCTTAAGAAAATGCCCCTACTCTTCCAACTCTCCAATTATTTGACAAAAGGATTTCATTTCCTTGTAATATTGTAATTTAGAGTATCTTTGTATAAAAATCCATTACATTTATAATGACAGAGTTTACAAAGCTGTTTCTCAATGAACCTACAGTCAATAAACAATCACACAAACAGGCCCATGAAGAGGAAAGTTTAGTCTTCACATAGTCACATGAGTGGCTAACAGTTTTATAATAAATTATTCTTCTCTATCTCTTAAAAATGTTAAAAATCATTACACAAAGCACTTTTTAAAAAGTATTGATTCTATTTTTTCCATGTGCCTGGGATACCATTTTATCCTGACTGCAGAACTCTTTATTGAGAACAGGTCCTCTGTGCTGAATAAAATAGGCAACTGTACTCCATAACTGTCTAGTGTAATAGATATGCCTATGGAGATGGAAAGGGGGGCTTTGGTTGGTGATATCAATTGCTCCTCTCTCAGCACCTCTTGGAGGCCTCTTCTAGGAAAAGCCATTCAGACTTATATGCCACAGTCCCTGACCTCAAGGGCACTTGGCCTTAGAGGAACTTGAAAAGGATCAGCTTTATCAATGATAAGTCCCAGCAGCTTGCAGGAGCACCAAAATGAACTCAGCTAGCAGAAGAACTAGTGTTAATTAAGAGCCTGACCTCTCCTTCTTCCCTGTTTCTGTTCTACAAGGCTTGATAATATTCTGTGAGGTTTACAAATCAACTGTGTGTTGTGAACCTAAGGAAGAATTCTTTTTACTATAAGTGAGCAAAGGAAGTTTAAATCAAGAGATATAAATAAGTCCGCAAACAAAAGGACAGACAATCTTAAACAAAGGTGTATCTACTTAAAACTCAATAAGCTTTGGAATTGGTTAATCTTTACTGTCAACATGATGGGATTTAGAATCACGAAGAAAGCATCTTTGGGCATGTTTGAGAAGAGTTAACTGCATTCAGCTAATTGAGGTATGAAGACTTACCCGAAATGTAGGTAGTGTGATTTATGGGTAGGAGTCTCTACTTGGCTAAAAAATAAAGTGACTGAGCACAAAGATTCATTTCTTGCTGAGTCCTGACTACGGACGACATGTGCCCAGTTCTCTGTTCTACAACCCAAGAAAAAACATGTCCCTCGGAACTGTCAGTCAAGACAAATCCTTGATCTGTGGGTTATTTCTGTCCATATTGTCCTGCAACAATTAGACACGTAGGTGTCTGTTTAATGGCGGAGAGAAACCCAACCACAAAGGGGAAAGGTAAACTGAAGTGTGATAACGTAATCTCAGAAAATATTTGTAAACGTTTCTATCTTCTGTCTGAATGTAAATCACAATATAATTGAAATAAAACAGAAGAGAAGATTGACTTGATTAGCATTTGCTGAGAATCTATAGTCCTCTATTGAAAATAATACATCTTTTTAAAAATACATCAAATTTTATACATTCATATGCCTTAGATTTTCATGAGCAAAAAGGAGTAATTTTTTTCTGTGTGTTGTGCTTGGAAAGGGTCATTCTTACAGAATGTCTCAGCAAAGCACAGTAGGGTGTTCAATTAAATATAGTTAAAAATAATTTCAAACCCTGAAATTTTGTTTCAAATAAATTTGACTTATTTCTTATTCCATTATTTTAAGTATTTGTTTTGCATTGAGACTTAATTGCAGACACTAGTGCTTAAGTGCATCGACTTTCTAAATTCACCGGGCCCTTTCCAGTACACAATCTTCTGAAAAGTTTGTCCCCTTCTCCAGTTTGTACCTGAAATTTGGGGAGAATAGAGGGACTGTAAACCCTTCCTTCTGACCTGCCATCTAAATTCCTGTTACGTTTTGAAGGGATGATGGTATAAAATCATCACACTAGCCATAAATATGGTATTTTGAAACCATAATTACAGAGAATCAAACCATAATTACAAAGATGTACGTTTTAATTCTCCCAGTCTTCTGAGTTCTGAAGAGTACATTCCAGCCATGTGAGACCCAGACAGAATGGATAAGGGTTATCAGAGTGTAAAACATGAACATAGAATGTAGAAAAGTCCTAGGTATGAAAAGATAAGAAATATCTAACTTACCTTAAATTTCTGAAACATGGGATTAAAAAGAGGAGGGGGGCGGGGAGTAGAGACAAATGGTTCACAGTGCTCTCTGACTTCTCTCAGTGAGTGAAATTGATAGAGAAGAAGGCTAATGACAAAACAGTCATGTTGTCCATGACATCCGCAATGGATATGACTGTCATAGAGTAGCACAGAGACATAGTTTCCCTGTGGGCAGGCTGTGAAAGACCTGATTAAGCTCCACAGAATGAGAGATGGTTAATTTGACAGACCAATTAGTGGAAATTACTTGATAAGAATTTTTGAAGGTCAACCAGTGTTTCACATCAGACCCAGTCAACACATAAAGAAAGAAGATGTCCTCCCCATAGTGATATTTCATTTGTATTTTAATAAATAAAACTTACGTGAATTTTAGAGAGTAAAACAACCACACTAATCAGTTTTATAGATCAATCAGTGGTAACACACATCTTTAATCCCAGTAGCCACACCAGTTTGCCACAGAAACCAGGCAGTAGTGTTGCACGCCTTCAATCCCAGCACTACAGAGGAAGATAAAATTGGAGGAGACAGTTCTCACACACACAATCTCACTCTGAGATTTGTGGAGGCAAGATCGCCATTTTGGTCTGTGGTAGAGGTAAGAGCCAGGGACTGACTACTTTGTTTTTCTGATCTTCAGGTTGAACCACAATATCTGTCTTTCTGTTTTTATTATTTGTGCTACACCATCCCACTCTAGTTGAACATCATCTAATCTTGGAAGGAAGGAATAAAGCAAATAGCAAAAAAGGGAGAAATTTGTAGGAGGGTCCACTTGTTTTACCTGGCTGCCCCAAACCAAAATTACCACACAGAAACCATATTAATTAAAACACTGATTGGCCCATTGGCTCTGGCTTCTTCTTGGCTAACTCTTATATTAATTTAAGCCATTTCTATTAATCTGTGTATTGCCACGTGGCAGTGGCTTACCAGGTAAAATTCCCAGCATCTGCCTCTGGCGGCTCCATGGCATCTCTGACTCTACTTTCTTTCTCCCAAAATTCTGTTTAGAGTGGCCCACCTAGCTCTGTTCCCCTACAGCTATGCTATAGGCCCAAAGCAGTTCCTTTATTAACCAACGAAAGCAACACACAGACAGAAGGACCTACACCAGAAATTCGGCCATAATACACTTTCTTCATGTTGGCAAAGGATAGATCATGCATCCAGCCTTCAGATTGTAGGTTTTAACAACCCCTATATGATTGTGAGGTTTTCAAAAAAGACTAAACTATTACATGGATTCTACTGTGTGCAGTGTACAACTCCTGTCTGTGCTCTATGCACTACCATACAGTTCCCGAGCTTCAGGCAAGGGGCTGGCGGTTGAAACACACAAACACATAGAGACACAGACCTCTAGTCACTGGTAAGAGGCCCTTTATTCAGTAGCACTATGGAGGCTTATATACCCAACAGTCAAGTGGGCCAACAGGTGAAAACCTTATCCTCTGATCCTCAAGACCAAGGCAGCACGTGCTGGTGAAGCAGAGCTGGTAAACAACTTTGACACAGCTTTCAGTAACTCAAATCAAAAGGAAAGGAAAGATCCCTAGCAGGGAAGAGCAGCTGGAGGCCAGGACTCCAAATGGTCCCAACATTGTGCTTGTAGCTTGATAGTGTTGTGTTAAGAACTTTAGGCTTCCTTAACTTTTCCCTTTAACTCCTTTATGCTTGCTTCCCTTTATCCTCTTCCCTTGAAGCCCCTTTTCATCACCACCATGGCCCTTTACTAGTTTATTGACTTCTATAGGAATGCCAACAAAAGCATATTTATACAATGTCTAAAATCTAGCATCCACAAATGAGTGGAAACATAAGACATTTGCAGTTCTGAATTTGTGTTCTATCATAGCTGATAATGTTATAATTTTATTTTTCTTTACAACTGACTAATATAGGACTGGGTAAAGTGCCACATTTTCAATATTCTTTCAGCAGTTTAGGGATATCTATGTTGCACCCATTTTGACTATTATGAATAAAGCATCCATGAATGTGGATGAGCAAGAATTTCTGTATTAGAATATCAAGTCCTTTAAGACTATGCCAAGGAGTTGTATAACTTTCTACATGGTAGAGTCAATTCTAGTTTGTTTGTTTGTTTTGTGAAGCATGATTAATAACAACTCAGAAACAGATACTAGGGTTCAACCTGAAGATCTGAAAAGCAAAGCCTTGACCTCAGTTGGAAATGGCAATCCTGCTTCCAAGAATCTCAGAATGAGACTGAGTCTAAGAACTGTCTCCTCCTATTTTATAATCCTCTCTAGTTCTGGGATTAAGGGTGTGTACCACTACTGCATGGATTCTGTGGCAAGCTAGTGTGGCTACTGGGATTAAAGGTGTGTGTCTTTGTGGCTACTGTACTTAAAGCTATGTGTTATTGCTGCCTGGTCTGTAAGGCTGTCCACTGTGGCTGTTTACTTTTCTCCTCTTTATGATTTTATTAAATGTATCAAAGAAGTCAAAATTAGTAAGTGAATATTGAACACAATATTTTCACATTTCTAAAAGCACTTTTTTTTCTCTCTCTCTTACTGGATTTATTTAGACTGACTAAAGAGAAAGCTCTAACTAAGCTCCACATTAACAGAAGAGATGTTCTAGTGCTCCTGACTATGTTCAGTATAAGCATCAAAAGAATTTGAATGTATTTCTAGGATTAATTCACATATAAGTTCATTAATTAATTAATCAAATTGGTTAATTGTCTAATAAATTGAACAATTAAAATAATGACCATAATGACCTTGAACCTGTCAGCTTAGTAAGAGAAAATAAGAATGGTCTAGATATTTACAAGAATTTTAGACATATTGGCATTTGTCATATACATAAAGAGCTGCAAGTTTACTGAGTATTTCATAAAACTTCCCTTAAAGAAACAAGGCTATTAAACTAACAGTCGATGTAGGCCTGTATTTTCTGAAATCCAAAAGCTGAGGCAGGATAACCCATCAATTTAAAGGCTGCCCAGGCTATAAAGTGAGACTTTATTGAAAGAAAGAAGTAAGGAAGAAAGAAAGGAAGGAAGGGAGGGAGGGAGGATAGTCAGGGTAGTACCCAAACTGGTGAGCTCCTGGTTCAGTATAAGAACCTGTCTCAAGGTATATGGTGGAGACTGATTGAAGAAGACACCCAAAGTTTGCTTCTAGTCTATACTCACCGTTTGGCACACGTGCATACACATTCATACATATATGCACACTCATACACACACAAAGGTTTGTTGTTGGGCCCAAACATCTTTCTTGGGGAAGGGGTGAGAAGGTGTGTGTCAGTGACCTCAAGACCACCAAGAGTCAGGTAGAAGGCATACAGCAGACTCTCTTATTTAACAATGGGGAGAAACTCATATACCTTCCCAGAACCCAGGCATTCTGATCTGTTCACATTGTGTGACTGCCTCACTTTGACTAGACACCACCAGGACCTCTGGCAACCCCAGGCAGACTCCTATGGTCGACACTCATCCCACTCGTTTGAATCCCTAGAGAAGACAGCACTGCCATGTCAACACTGTCTGATTTCTAGGGGGGAAACCTCTGATTATTGCTGAGTTGTCATATTTGGAAAACAGAAAACTTGAAAATCACTTATTTTTTCATAGAAATTTGAGGCAGAGACAATCATGAAAATTTTTTTGATTTTTGAAACCCATGATCTATACCATCTTTTAAAAACATGTTTCTTTAAAATAATTTTTATATTCATTATAACTTTTATGTTAGTAACCTTTCAAATTAGATTCCAACTTAACCAGACATATTATAAAAAAAAGATTTTAACACTTAGATATACAAATAAGGCACTTTAGAGGGTGCTTACCTAGAGAAGAGTGTGTCGTTGTTCACAAAGTAATTTTGCTACAGATACCTCTTGCTTCAGGGTGGTTCAACAAAAAGAATGTAACTTTTGTTTCCTACATAATTTTTCTATTTTGACCTTATTTGCACATTAATTTGTGTGAATTTTCAAAGAATGAAAATCTCTTAAGTCTTGACCAAAAATTTAGTTTTCTAATTCATTAAAACTTCTCATTAATCTTTGAGAAAAGAAATTCAAAAGTATTTTTCATGATAATATTCCTTCTGAATGGTGACAGTGTCATTATTTTTTAGAATGGAAAAATTATAGCTTTCCACAATACATTCAGAGGCGACTTTTAAAATCACATTTAATCGGCTGTTTTTGTGGTAATTTTCATCATTTATCCAACTCTTATTTTAAAACAGTTAAAGTCCTTCTTATTTTATCCAGCATGACAGACATATTTCCAAATGTAGACAATAACTACACACACACACACACACACACACACACACATATATATATATTCAGCCATACATAAATATATACACATAGAAATCCTCAATTCGAAAATAATTGAAATAATGACATGTTAAACATGGGCTCATTTGAATTAAGAAGTAATCCCAATCTTGAGGTCAAATAAGGAAAGCAGAATAATCCAAACATACAGCACTGAGCACAGAACACAGACATGAATGCCTTACCACTGCATGCATGTATGCAGGCTGACAACTGCTGCAAACGTTTCAGATAGAATTGCGAGAGGTTTGTAATTATTTATAGTGTGATAAACTCAGGATACCATGTCAGTTCATCAGCTATTATATAAATGAGAAGCAATATGAAACAGTATTTCACAGGAATGTTCAGAGTGATAAAAAAATATAAAAGTATTGTTCACCCCTAACTTATGTGTTCATGGAGACAAAGAGTGTCAGGATAATTAATTAGAAGAGACACTGCATTTAGTCTGGACTCTCTTTTTCCTATAACTGACTCTAATCTTCAGAATATTTTAAGAAAAATGAAAATACAAGATTGTTAAAGATATTATGATCCTTAGTAAATACAAACTATTCTTTTTATCTGGAAATTTATTTATCATTACATAGACCCTAAAATCATATATGTGATTTTTCCTAAATGTTTTCACATCTATTCATTGTTCATAACTATGTATCATCTATGTGGTAGCCATTGTGTTACCTCTAAGATTAAAAATTAAACATTAGTTGCTAATCTCAAGTACGTCATAGTTCAACTTATATGGACATGTACAGCTATCATTACAGGAAAATGTTCTTTATTCTTCTGCAGAGCAGCGTAAAGGAGCCCTGGGAATAGCAGAACATAAAAATGGAGCTATCTTTAATTGAGAAGCTAGTTTTGACAAATAAGACCTTTGAAAATCAAGGGCAGAGAATTTTCATTTGAGCTGAAAATTATAGTAGGGAGAAGATCTATAGCTGGGGCAAACAGACTTCTTAAGGAACGATAAGTATTTATGTATTTCTAGCTCACGTTATATGAAAACTAATTACTGAGAACAGAGAACACTAGAAAGAAGATGTGTGTGTGTAATACTATGTAAACTGTAGTGTCCACTTTCATATTGATGAACTTTTTATCAGTTTATTTGTAGGTGTATATGGGTTCCACACAATTAGATGAAAGATTTAAAAAGCAATTACTAAAAATCTTTCTGCGGGTTGAACTCTGAAATGCAGACTGTGTTTCTAGTCTTTGGGTTTGGCAACTGTTCTAGAACAGGCCATATTATAGAAGTGCATGTAAATACAATAAATCTACAAAGAGATTTGTGTGTGTTATTGGCTTTAGCTGCCTGGAGAAACCTGGCTGAAATGTTTGATGATCCTACTTTAAAATGTTCAACAACAATAATTGACGATAATTGAAATAATCTCAAAAATACTTTGCCTTACTTTTTTGTTAAGGAGCCTACATTTGGTGCACACCTAAATATCCAAAAGATCTAAAGAATCATTATTTTAAATTTATGTGATTCCTCATTCATTTAAATAAATTCAGTGATCCATAAATGACCACTCATGCCTATTTTAGTTGAAAGTGATCCAGTCCAATTTTTTATTAACTTTGTTTCTTTTGTGTTCCTTTCTGTGTAACCCAGTTTCTGTGTTAGCTTAGCACTTATTTGATGCAAATATTCTTCTACCTCCTTTTGAGCAGGACCAGAGCTTGTGCTTATAGACACAATAAAGCAATGAAAGCACATCAAATTATAAGGTAATAAAATTTTAAACCCACAAATAAAATTTTACTCTCTGTGTTGAGAAGCCACGTTCCATGTCCTTTGTTGAATTACTAAAATGGCTTTTTAATGTAAATTCTTCTTTCTATTTCCCTCTGCATGCTGCATTAAATTAATCATTGTAATTTATATTTGATGAAGTGATGTTAAAATGTTTGCCAATGAAATACATGAGTAATAGAGCACAAATCCAATTGTTCTTTGTATAAGGTATATATTATTATAGAAAGAACGCTATTGCTCATTAAGTAAAAATGTAGTATGATAATTATATATTCCTGGTAAGAAAATGCTACAAAACCAAGCAAATATTGATATAGTAATACAGTATATAAAATCAGCCTCTACTAAGACAATATATTTTGCCAGAAAAACACACACTTGTATGTGTTTGTGTGTGTGTGTGTGTGTGTGGATGTGTGTGTTGTGTGTAAATGACTAAAGAGCTTAAACAATTTTACTTAGTTAACCTAGTAATAATAATATTGAAAATCTTACATAGATTCAAATTGAATTCTCCTTACCAGAGTAGATTATATTTGAAAGTATTATTAACTAACTACACATATAAAGTCAATATTCCAAAGCAACAAATACGACTGTGCATTTGAAGGTTTGTGACTACCATTCAATTTTAAAAAACATTATTATGAATAATTTTTTTCTAAAGGATACACAGAGAAACAATAACTTAAAAGAAAGTCACAATATCGTATTGCCTTTGTTATTCTAGTATTTTTAAACCTAGACTAGGCATTAATTAACTATATATATCATTAGTGTATTTAATATCATAAATGGACAAAAATGCTTATAAACGAGAAACAATGAGAAATACAGAGACATTAAAACTTGATAATATGTCACCATCAAACCAGTATAAAACTGGGCTACTGACTGGAGTGGAGTTAATAACCTGGGCATGAATACTTTTGGGGAAACTTGTCTACTTACATTTAATTCCAGAATGCAGGAGACCGAAAAACTCAGTGTTAGCCTCACTAAAACAGGAGACAAGTCATTTCAAAAATAAATGAATATAAATTAAATAAGCAAAGACAAAATTTCAAGGCTAATGATCTGTACCACTGGAAAAATTACGGTTGTTACTATGCGTGCACATACAGCACAGAGTTTGACATATTACAGAATTAATCATTTGTCTGTTCTATCTTTCATTATAATCAATCTTGCCCTCGTGTGCATCTAAGATTCTGGTACAGGGACAATTGTCTGCTTCAAGAAATGACAATGTGATGGTTCAAGCCTGATTCTTTCTTATGATACATCCTGACCTCATTTTCTCCTCTTCCAAGTCCTGCTAGACCCTCCCCACTACCCTCTGCCCCAAATCCACGCCTGCTGTTCCCCTTCAGAAAAGAGCAGGTCTCCCACAAGGATATCAACCAACCCGGGCATAATAAGATACAATAAGGCACAAACCCTCAGACTAAGGCTGGGTGAGGGAACCCAATAGGAAGAAAAGGGTCTCAGTAGCAGGCAAAAACTCAGAGACAGTCACACTATTAGGAGTCCCACAAAACACCAAGGCATACAATCATTAATGCATACGCAGAAAACCTAGTATAGACCCAGGCAGGCTTCTGATTGCCTTCAAACACTTCTGTAGTAACTTCCTCATCTCTACCATCAATATGCTCTGCCGTTGACACTGCTTGTTAAGCATATATCTATAGCTTCAGATTACTCAAAGATTACTTTGAAAATTTTTTCCACATGATGTAATAAAGATCACCTTCCATAACTTAGTGGTTGTATTGTGTCTTCTCATATTTGTATAAGTCGTGTATTTTTCACCTGTTTTTCTATGTGCTATAAGATAGGACTATAATTTTCTTTTTATTTTCAGCCAAATCAAAGCAAGCTTTATTCTGTGCACAGCAGAGCCAGTAGCCTGGCAACTGTCCCACCAGCTGATCCCAAGTAATCACACAGAGGCTTAATATTCATTTTAAATGGTCAGCCAAGAACTCAGGCTTGTTACTAGCTAACTCTTATGTTTCTATTTATGCCTTGTCACATGGTGTCATACATCTTACTGAAGATTATAATTTTCTCCACATAATTAAGACAATAACTACAAAAATAAATAATCACTTACTCTTAAGCTTTATGAATTTCTATCAAGGAATATGAAGAAGTATGACTATTTCTAAAGGCCCTGGTGACATCAATTTCTATTTAAATTTTAATTATTGAGTCAGTATAACATTACTATAAGGTTTTTGGCTACATAAGATGCACTAATAGCTGGAATAGTGCTGGCTGTCTTCTCCCATGGAAGTTTCAGTATCTACAAAACATATGTCTGTAATCACTGTCATTACTGTATGTATTATCTTAAGCCCATGTTTTAAGTACTTATTGTTAGTTCTTTCATCAGTTTTTTTCTTCCATCTTCATAGGAAAACCATGACTTTTGGCTGAGAATGTTGATACTAAGATAAAAGTCTGCATTTCTCAACTTCCTGGACACTGGGAAGGTGTCTGAACACATTCTGTAAGTACTCTAACTCTGAGTTAGCAATAGAAACTGTACCTATCTTTTCTCTAACTTCTGAGGGGCAGTTCTGCCATAGTCCTCATTTTGTTCCTGATTCATTGCTTGTTCTTTCTCTTTTTGTGTCATTTTTACTCCTTTTTAATAGGATCAGTTTGACTTAGCCAATGTATTTTAAAATCTGCACTCTTCTCAAGTCTTCCAATTTTCTCTGTACTTGTGAACTTTTTTCCCTTTTATTCCATTTCTTTTGTTTGTTTTCAGTCTACATCCATCATCATCTCTTTTAATCTTTTTCCTTAAGAAAAATTTTTTTGGTTTATACATACATACTTTATGTTTTCATGATACATTAAGGTGAGCTTCTATTTTTGATAAAAAAAAACTCTATAAATTTTTCTACATTTATGTTCTTTCTCATTAAATGATTTTTATTCTTTCTTTGAAAAATTTTTTTATAGTTATTTATTTATTATGTATACAATATTCTGTCTGTGTGTATGTCTGCAGGCCAGAAGAGGGCATCAGACCTCATTCCAGATGGTTGTGAGCCACCATGTGGTTGCCAGGAATTGAACTCAGGACCTTTGGAAGAGCAGGCAATGCTCTTAACCACTGAGCCATCTCTCCAGCCCCCCTTTCTTTGAAAATTTTAAACATAGTCGTTTCAACATATTCACTTCATCAACTTCTCCACTTACCACCACTTTTTTACCTTCTTCTCTCCCCCACTGAATCCAATTTTTCCAACTAGTGTTGCTCTTGGGGCCTAATGTGTGATCAACCTGCCAGTGGTCAAATCATTAATAAATAACATACACTGACTCTCTCTCCCCAGCTACTACCAAATGCTAATAGCTCCTCAACAAAGGGTGGGGTTGCATGGCTACCTTGCTGAACTCTATTTTGGAATTTGTGTCTATGTTGATTTTCACAGAACTTGTTCATGGGACACTATTTCTATGAATCCATATATGCACCTGTTTTGATGTGTCTGCCAAACACTGCTTTCTTACAGTCTTCTACCCTTTAGACTCCTGAATCTTAGACTGTCTCCACACCCTCTTTTGCAAAGAACTATCTTTCATTTAAAAATATTTTACAAGTTATTACTCATTCGATTTCAAGATGTTATCAATTACCTTTATTGTCCTTTCATCACTGTGACAAGGTAGGAATATAATAATCTAAAAATGAAAATTATTTATATGACATTATTTAGAGTTGTGGTCAAAGCTTACTTGGTTAATTTTTCCTGAGCCTGTAATGAGGCAGTCTCAGAGCAGAGAGCAACTTAGGGGGACTGGAAAGCAGAGAGAGGGAGAAGGAAGTAGGGAAAAGATTCAGCCTTCTAGGGAATCTCTCTACAACATACTTGTTTCTGATAGCCAGCACCAGAAACTTGTCTCAACTACTTCACAATAATATTACCAAGCCATTGATTAATCTATGGATTAATCAACGTGTAAGAACAGAGTCCATGAGGCCCAAATGCCCCATAAAGGCTTATCAGCCATGGTCAAAACACAACTTTAGCTCATAAACCTTTAGAAATGGTGATTCGTGCCTTAATTACTTTCCTAAGGGAGTTGACGGGACATTGTGAGTAAACAGTTTATTTGGGCTTGTAGTTTCAGAGGGTGAGTCCATGCCTAACATAGTAGGTAACAAGGTAGCAAGAAATCACAAAGACATGGGGCTGGAGCAGGAGCTAACAACTTACATACAGATCCAAAAGCATGAGGGGAGAGAAGAGAGTAATTGGGAATAGCACGGGAACATAAAACTTCAAAACCTGCCTCAACACCTTATCCAACAAGGCCGTATGTCCCAGCATTTCTCAAACAGTCTAATAAACTGAGTAAGAAGCTTTCAAATATTTGAGCCCAAAGGGCCGTTATCACTCAAACTACCAAATTTCATAACCACACCATAATAACTTTAGATGTTAATAAAACATTAAGAGTGATATTCTCCACTGAATATAATTTTCATTGTACTTTCAGGGATTAAATACAGATCTCTTTATTTTTTTCCAGAAAAGTTAGAAATCAACTTATAACAAGAATTAAATTATAGGTTTTTGTAAGTGACCAGGGTGGCAAAAATTCCATGAAATAAATAATACTGATGTAGGGATTAGATAAGCATAGCAGTAAGGGAATCTAGTATTATATAGCACTGACATGATATTCAAATCTAGTATCACCATATAGATTTAAAAAGAAAAGATGATTTAGAAACACAAAAGAGGAGAAACAAATGTAGAGAATCTACCCAAGGCATCACAGCTGAGACAAGGGGCTTCACCCAGCTTTGAAGTTGGATGCTCATTTGTTTGGTAGACAAAGCACCCATGTTCTTCTGAGAGACACCAGATAATTGTCAACAGGATACTTGGAGCAAGATTTCTATAATCCTCTTTAGCTTGTATTGTGCCTAGAATTGGGCAGAAGACTATGAAAAGAGATTCTAACGCTACACTGTATCTCTCATATCAGCTTAGTTTGCTTTACTGGATCGTAAGAAATTTTGTTATTTTTGTCTTCAAATCAGAAGATAATTTAGTAATAATTGAATAATATAGTCAGAATTCACACAGAATGTTATGAATTTAAACTGATATTATTCTGTATTTAAATTATTAATTACCTCAAAACAGATAAGTGGGAACAATTACATTAGTACTCAAAATAATTTATTCACCTGTATGATGATTGAGATTAAAATTGTCATATTTGTAGAATCATGCCAACAATAAAGTTTATCTGATGGTATAATCAGAAAGATAGCATAATGTTGATTAAAAAATGTGTCAATTAAAAAAAATCATAGCTTAAGACAACAGCCAAGCAGTGGAAATAACTTAAGTGTCTATCACCTGATGAATGAATTAGAAATGATGACGTTCACACACCACAATGGCAATGTATTCAGCTACAAAAATGCTGCTTCTGACAACATGGATTAGACTGGAAATCATGTTCAGAGAAGTAAGAAAAAAGAACCAAGAGTCACATGATCTCACTCATCTGTGTGATAGGAAGAGCTGACCTCATAGACATTCAAAACAGAATTGGGGTATCCAAAAGCTATAAAGAGTACATGAGAGGTAGGGGTGGCATGTGTTGACCAATGAACAAAAATCTGATCGTGTGTGAGCAGCAAGTACCGTGTGCTTTGCACAGGGCTTTGCACAGGGTGATTACAGGTAGTAGTAATGAACTGTGTGTTTCCAGAAATGAAGAGGAGGTGCATGCACGAAGATACAGCTTTCAGCTGTTTTCAACAACACACAATGCACACATGCTTCTAAAGATCACACATTACCCGACTGCCGTGCTCGTCTGCACATTTTATGTGTTGTTTAGAAGATAACTATTTTAAAACTTAAAATATCTAGAGAGTATCTTCACTTCAGACTGCACATTAGATGGAGTAAAATAACCAAATACAGATGTTAAGCCATCTGGTGTTACTGAAAAAAAAAAAAAAAGAAGTCCTTTCAGAACTGTGATTGAAATGATCATTAATAAATGAATAAAATGGAAGTGAATTCATTATTATTAATTTATGTTTAACTTCGCATGGAACATTGACAGATTTCAGATCTCACTGATGTGACTGAGAGTGCTTTAAAAAGAAGAGAAAAACAATTTCTGGTGAAATATCAGACAATAGGACTTACTGGAGAAGCAGGTTAGAATAATGAGTTCATTATTCCATAAGTTGATCCCGCCACCCAGCCTGCCAGGTCTAGGTTTATACAACACTGGCATTTGCCCCTGTGCATTTCATATATGGATCCTCGACACTTCAGAGAGCAGTAGAATTCTCCTTTACATCTTTTAGACATTGAAAAATCCCATTCCTTTGGAATCTTCATCAGCAGCATTAATTGGGCGAGCCCAGACTTTCAGTCATTAGTCTTAATATTTGTTTTTAAAAGATAGAAACTATAAAGATTCCATTTATAGTCACTGCTCAATTGTTGAGGATAGAGTCAGAAGCATTGTGTGGCATAGAGATTGACTCAGGGACAAAAGAAAATGAGTATAATATTATACATGCAATTTAAAGTTTAAAGCAATGATGTTAACTGAAAGAAATGTTATAGGAATTCTAATCGTGTCAAAATAAACCCCAAATAAACAAAGATTTACATTAAAATTTAATATATTGGCTCAATGATAATTCGGGTTCTTAGAGAAGCTAAATAAGAAGGAGAACCCAAAGAAAATCATATAGGCTTCCTCCTGAATATTAACCTTCATCAGGCGATGAAAGGAGACAGAGACAGAGACCCACAATGGAGCACCGGACTGAAATCTCAAGGTCCAAATCGGGAGCAGAAGGAGAGAGAGCACGAACAAGGAACTCAGGACCGC
>NW_026067929.1:6135174-6288309 GCF_014885135.2 Alexandromys fortis | reverse complement strand
GGGGGAGGGAAAGGGGAGGCAGCGGTGGGGAAGAGACAGAAATCTTTAATAAATAAATAAATAAAAATTTAATATATACAATACACATCCTGCAATTAAGGCCCAGGGAACATTGTAGAAAGTGGTATAGAGATTTTTCTAAGAGCCAGAAGAATAGATGACGTTTTGCTGTGATGTTCTTGTGTGTCTAGAAATGTCAGAGAAGCTAAGCCATGAGCCTCAATAATATAGCTGCCAAAACAAGACCTGAAACATGAATGACATTTACAGATACATTAGTGTGAAGGGAGAACTTTCAGAAGGCGTCCACCCTTTACAAAACCTACGGAGAACTAAGGAAAGCTGAAAGGCCCAAGAAAATAGTATTACTTGGGAAAGATCTGTCCAATTGGTTGGTTATCCAATACCAAGAGGACAGCCCTGAATCTGCAGCCATACAAACAGCATAAGGACTCAGCAGATTACATTTATATACTTAGCAATATATACCTCTAAGGTTACATGAGAGGGTAGGAGAAAGAAAAGGAAATGGGATATATTTACAAATCTAGTTTCATTTCCAAAAGTTAAAAAAAAGTATTAGTAGAATGTTAAAAATTAAAAAAAAATGTGAAAATGTAATCAAATCTCCAATAAAAACAAGTAATGTCAATCATTTTACCCACTATTGTAGTGTTTAAACCAATGGGATATTTTTAACTCTTGCTTAACTGAAGGCATAAGCAGAAATCATAGACTCCAGATGAATAACGTAAGAGAACACTTGCCATGTGTCCACTGGTAAGACACCCTAAATTACGGAGCCAAGATAATTCTTCATAGGCTACACAAGCCTTATAAGTTTATTAATCTGCAGCTCCTATTTATTTTATTTTAATAAAGTTCATAAAATATTAAAGGTTTTTATCGATAATTAAGGCAGTGGTGACTTTTAAATATCTGTATGGTATATAAGGAATTAAAGGTAAGATTGTAATTATTAGAAATAAACTTGTAGACTCCAGCCAAGCTATACATGTAACAGTTTTAGTGAAGTTCAGAAGCATAACAAGAAAATAGAAAATACTGTGAACTTGAAACAATGTGTAAACAGGGAATAAATTTTCAAACCCAAGCGATTTGGTGCAGCAGTTCATTCAAGAACATCAACACTTAGAAAGGCTAAGAGATTGCTACGGTTTGAGTATTTTTCAGAATTCATGTCTTAGATGTTTAGTCCTCAAGCAGCAGTGTTGGGAAGCAGCTAGTCTTTATTGGAGATGAATGTGTTTATTGCAATGGGTATGTTCTCTCTCCATAAGGAAGTTATAAATGAAAACAGGTTCTAGGCTGTCACGTGAAAGTCAGTATCTATCTCTCCCTCACAATCTCTCCCTTCTCTCTGTTTCTTTCTCCTTCTCTCTGCGTGTTTTTCTTTCTGTTTCTCTCTTTGTTTGTCTCTCTGTGTGTCTCTGTCTATCTCTGTCTCTCTATATGTCTCTGTCTCTCTCTCCTATCACCTGACCCTTCTCATCCTCTAGTCTCCCCATCTGGGCCAACACAGCAAGAAAATCCTGTTAGATATTGGCACCTTAATTTAGCTTCCTGGAATGCAGAATGTGAGAATCAAGTTTATTTTCTTGGTAATAGTAACACACACACACACACACACAATGAAAAGATAAGTTCCCTGTGGAAAGTACAAAGATGGAGAGAACCTAGGCCCTGGAATAATGAAGCACACAGACAATCACTTCTCAAGACAGGAATTCCGAAGGGAAGTTGGATATCTGAAAAGACTCCTGAGACCAGACAGAGAGAAAGTGTGAGTGGACCAAAGCTGCAGTCCATCAAAGTCCTCTGAGCCTCCGTTTGGTGATATTTCTAACACTTGTACCTCCATCTCATGTTGTTCTCCAGCCAACAGCTGCTCGGCTTTTCTCACACTTCTGAGGATCAGTTTGCTTACAGGCAAAGATAATTTGGGGTGGGCCTTAGTGTTATGAACATGGGCTATATAGACCAACCTGCCCACTGACGGTGAGGACTGAGCTGAGGGTCTGTGGTACTGATGCCATGACATGCTTATTTGTGTTTCCTCATCTTTTTCCCTTCATGCCTCTAGATTTCTTTTTGGAACTTTCTTGAAGTTTTTCTTCCCCTGTAGAACCTGAGCACAAACAAGTATCTTCTGATGAACTGAAAGAAACTCGAAATTTCATGAGTGCAAAGGAGATAAATGCAAGTGAAATAATAATTAATGAGAAATTGTCTTTGGAGACAAGATGCAGCTGGCTGAAGTCAAGGTCTTCTAGAAAAAGAAGAGTGATGAGCCCTGTCCCGTTTTCTATAAACACGGCCCATTTCTGAAAACTATTCTTGACTCTCTTAATATCATTCACAGAAAACCTATGTGCCAGTCCTGGAAAGGATGCCCCAACGCAAACAGCTACTTCATCAAAGATTACTTTCTTTCCAAATGTCTTACACTAAGACTTGTAAAATCAAGAGTGTCAAGATCTGTGAGAACTTCTAACAAATGAAGCCATGTAGCCAATGGAGACAGACGCTGGAAACTTTAGCTGGTAAGACACAGCCACGTGGCAATACACAGATGAATAGAAATAGGTTAAATTAATATGAGTTAGCCAATAAGAAGATAGAGTAGTGATTTAATTAATACAGTTTCTGTGTGATTGTTTCAGGACTGAGCAGCTGGGAAAAAACTAGTAGCCTCCTTTACAGCAACACAGAGGAAAGAGAGAGAGAGAGAGAGAGAGAGAGAGAGAGAGAGAGAGAGAGAGAGAGAGAGAAAAGAAAAAACGAAACAAACAAAGAAAGAAAAGGCACTTTTAACAACAGTGAGGATCAGAATTGGGTTCCCAACATGGACATGCAAAGCTGGGTGGCATGGTGATGCGCACTTAAAATCCCAGCAGTGGGGAGGTTTAGATAGGAGAATCCTTTCTACTTCCAGATCAAACCAACATAGCCCAAAGAGAGAGCCATGTATCCAGTGAGAGCTTCACCCTTCACCGTCTCAAGATACTAAGTAGGTGACACTTGAGGAAAGATAAATGTGATTGAGTTCTGGTCCCTACATTCTACATGCAGGCGTATAGATACATAGTTACATATATATGTGAACATGCACACACACACACAAACACACACACACAAAGCACAAAGTGTCTCAATAGTCTTCTACATTATTCAAAACTATAAGAAGAAAGCTAAAGCAACTAATTTCCAATCTCAGTTAAATGACCACAAAAGAAAGTAAATTTATTTCTGAATTCACTTAAGAAATCACAGCATATTTTAAAGCAGAAAATTATCACTACGTTTTATTAAGTTGGCTGAAAATACAGAATTATATAAAGGTTGTATTACCGGGAAAATCATGTTGTTAAATAGTAAAAGCTTGGTCTTTGGGCTTTGGCTGAACTGAAATGTGGACGGAGGTGGCAGAGGCATTCCTTTTAGGACTCCGTTTTCCTGTTCTGCCTGTTCCATCACCATGGCAACCCTGATTACAGGCACTTGTCAGCTAATTGATATTCCACTGGGCTTTAACATATTCTTCCTTGTGCTATCAGAACATCGCAGGCTACTTTTTCCTTAAGTGAGCAGTCCCTGGGAGGCCTGGACTTTGGACACTGCCCCAGTTCATACCAAAAAGCTTTCTCATAATAGCACAGTTGGTTGTGTCACAAGTAGGAAGCAGACACTGCTTTAGGTCATGCTAAACAGTTGTAATATGTAACTATTTGTATGATACATAAGCATCTATCGTCCCACTTTAATTAGGAGAATGTACAAATGTTTCTGCAGGAATACCTTACTCTTTTCAGTGGGTCATACACATGCAAAATTGCATGTGGACTATGCAAGAAAACTTGGACTTACTAATTGTCTTTCTGCTGCAATACTCTTTATAAGGTTTAGGCCCATCATTTTCTATCTTTTACTTTGTTGTTTTCATTAACCTTGATTTAAAATTCTCTCCAAAATATTAGGACAGGCCTGCTGGTGTCATTGCTAGATTGTTGGCCTCGTGTGATAAATTATTGTCAACCTGATAAAATCTAGAATCAAGAATCACCTAGGACTCTGGGCATACCTATGAGGGGTTGAATTGATTAGATTAATTGCTTACTTCTCTGTTGTTGTGGTACAATATACCAAAAAGAGTTTGCTTTACTTTTGGGTCCCACCAACCAGCTCCCAAATAAATACTTGGAGACTAATTCTTACTGAATGCCCAGGCTTAGCTTGGCTTGTTTCTAGCCATTCTCTCCATCTTTCCTCATGCAGCCTCAAACTCTTTTATTCTCTTGAACCTAGATTTCACTTTTATTTTATTTTCTCTGCTTGGCAGACCGCTCCCCCATCCTTCTTCTGCCTAAATATTGGCAGTTTAGCTCTTTATTTGACCAATCAGTTGTTTTAGACAAGCAATGTAACACACCTTTGCATCGTTAAACAAACACTCTACAGCATAAATGAATGTAACACATTTTAAACTACATTCCACAACAAAAGTCCGTAGGTTGCCCTGGCTATTTTGGTGCCTTACCATACATCTCTCTCTTGGGATAATTCTATTTCCAGTATGAAGCCTTTGTGGCAGATGTCTCAAAGCTCTGGTATCTCCAACATCTTGGGTTCTCTATCACAACACGGGCTTCACCTCAGGCTCACAAAATTTTGATTCTATCATTCCCCAGTTAGTGTGATGGAATGAAATACCATGTAACATAAAGAGATCACTTTTTAGCTTCTTACTGATTAATTAAAAATATTTTACTTCAAATAAAATCATTATTAGAATGATTAAATGTATGTGAAAAATAATTTTACATATTAAATAGACTATTAAAAATTCAGTACTTTCAGGATTAATTTCACAAACATGGTACATCAATTTCTATATGTATGTTATATGAATTTAATTGTTTTTAATATAAACAGCCTAAAATAAAAGGTACTAAAGCATAATTTATATTTAACAAATAATATAGTTTGTAGTAATCCTTTGATAATTCTTGAAAAATAAATACTGCTTATGTCCAATATCATACTAGAAATTGTGTCTTCTGTGCTGAGTTTCTTTAACAAATATGTTTAATTCATCCCTGTTATTCATTAGTTCAAACTTATTGCTCAGTTGATTTCTAGTGCATGTCCTTGGCATGGTTCATTTGATGCCTCACTAGCTAGGAAGACACTTTCACACCATACCATTTAATTATTGTAAATAAAACTACAGTGGACATTTATCTACCTCTTTATATATTAATGAAATCTTTAATTGTTCTTTAGTAAATATGTTGAAGAGGAGATGATACAATGTGTATAATGTTAGTTTCCTGTCCCAGAAGTATTCTGTTAAATTCTGTTCATTTGCTTCTCTGTGAGACTTTTACAAACCTGAAATTGTTCATAAAATGAGAGGTACAAAGCTGGGCAGTTGTGGCGCACGCCTTTAATCCCAGCACTCGGGAGGCAGAGAAAGAGAGAGAGAGAGAGAGAGAGAGAGAGAGAGAGAGAGAGAGAGAGATACAATTACAATATTCTGAACAAAAACTGCACTTGTGAAGTTATTGAGTCATTCAGTCTCTAAAGACATTCTGCCAGTTTACTTAACTTTCCTTTAATTTTCTTCTGAAGAAATATATAATTTTCAAGGTGTAGTAGCTCAATATCTTATTTGTTCATTTAATATCATTACAAAGGTGAGTCAACCTCCTATTTCATCTGTTTATTGCTAGCAGATAAAAGTAACTTTCATATACATATTGAATTATTTTTGGCTTCGTAACATGTTAATTAAATATTTTCTTCGTAGAGCCTTTAAATTTTTACTTATGTGCCTATTTTGTGTCGTCAGCTAAAATTACTCATCCTCCTTTACCTTCTCATACCTTATTTTCTTTTACAATCAATTATAAAACAGTTCTTATACCTGCTAGTCCGGGAGTTTGAATCAATTAATCAGCCAAAACCTCAATTTTCTTCAGAATTTTCTCAGTTATAAGTATATGTTTCAAAACCTGATACAGGTTATTGGGTATTTGTCATTTTTTGAGTTATGATTTTAGTCATTTGGTGTTTATAAGAATGTGTTCTCTACCTTGTTGGTGTAAGGTTTAACCTTCTACCTTGTTAGTTTAATCTCTGTTAAATAATAAGTAACATCCTACCTTCTGTCAGAAATCCAACAGTGAACTCTATGAATCCTTTTTTGCCAAAGTTTATCCATTTCTCATTTTATTGGTTAATTTTTATCTTTCACATCCTTGTATCATATTGATATTTGCCTAATTTTTAATACCTTTAATTTTTCTGTTTTGTTTCTTCATTTTATTATTTTCTTCATTCCATTTTCTTGGGAGTTAAATATTTCATCTTTCTAGTTTCTCATAGTGAGTATATAGAATATTCATGACATTTTATTTTTATAAATACAAGTTATATAAATATGTTTCAGAGCACACCTGAATGAATTTACCTTTGCAAATCATATTGTGAATAAAGTTTAGCTACTGTGACTAATGTAACAAAGAAACTCTAAAATATGTCTTAATTGTCTGTAAAGATTTTTATTTTGGTTTAGAAGGCAATTAGCCTAGTAGACAACAGATGCATTTCCTTAAGTATGTATGTGCACCATGTGCATGGGCAGTTCCCAAGTGGGCCAAACAGGGCATCAGAGCATCTGGACCTGCAGTTAAGGCTGCTGTGAGCCTCATCATGTGTGTTGAGAACCAGACCCAGGTTCTCAGCCAAGTGTTCTTAACTTTCCTTGTAAGTGTAATTCAAAATAAACAAAAGTGTTGAGAAGCAAAACAAGCTGTTCATGTAAATAATTCTTCAACACAAAACAATCTAATACATGTACATTTATCTCTGTATATTCAATATGTGCTGTATTTATCTGGAGCATAGATGTTATTTTATAAAATTGAAAACATCATATGAAAATCGAATTTCTACCTGTTTCCTTAACTCGCCAGTGGTATTGAATATCATGTGTCAAGGAGTAAAACAGGTCAAATTTGAAGCTACTTCTCAAAAGTACTTGGTTCTTATTGACAGGATAAAGGAAGAACGTCAGCAGCGGTGGGGATTTTAGGGCTGCTCACAACTGACAACCGTCTCCATCTTTCAGTTGTCTCGTGTGTGACCACATGCATTTCACAGCTTCCTTTCCCAGTCGCCTGCCTGTACCTCTGGTGACATGTTAGGTTGCCCCGCCCAGAAATGGACTGTTCTCCTCAGTAGGATATTGCACTCATCATTTCAGAATCCAAATTTCCATGATGTAACAAAGCGCAGTCTGTTGCTATGGCGATGACCAGCATCCTGCAGGATGAGCTGCCGTGCTCACAGGTCGCTCATTGCTAGTCTTATTTCAATCAGTTCTCAAAGATCATTTTTGTTCTTCTGCACACTCCAAAGCCAGCATTACAAAATCTTTGATTACTGTCTCAAGCATTAACCAGTACACCGATGGGTTAAGTACACTGCTTTTATCCATTTGCTTTTTCCTTTAAATGTTCTGCCTATGTCTTTCATAACTGAAAATAAACTAAGCACATCTGACAAATTTTAAAATATGCTCAAAACTTACTCTTCACATGTAAGCTGAATTATAATGGGAAAGTTTCTTTTTGATAAGCTTTTGTTAATTGATATACACAACTTGAATTAGCATATCCTTTGAATTTTTCCCTTCCATACCTCACACCATCAAAGTATTACTTTGTATTTACGAGAGAGGTTTAGGTCCTATATCTAACCCGGAACATTAAATGTCCTTAAAACATTGAATACATGAATTTTGCTTGATTCATAATTCCGTTGTCATGTATGCCCAGAAGCTATCTTCAAAATATGTATTTTTGCTTATTTAAATATAAATATCAATAAATTGTTACTTTGAGTCCAATATACAGCACAAATAACAGTTTGAATAGCATTGGTCTTAGATTTCATAAACAAAATGAAACAAATGCATATTTTGATAGAAATTAAGCCATAGTGTTACTAGACTATGATTATTTTCTTAATTAGAGCATTTAACTTTTCTCATATCGTTTAGATTGGAATTTTTATCAAAAAAGTTTAACTAACTGATAATTTATTAACCTGTTCTATATACATAAGAGGTCTCATCCGTCAAAGCTAGATCATAAATTCACAACCGTGGATACTGAGCACCACTGGCATGCCTGTGGCTCTTTTACCTCCAATTTAATCTAGGATTCAATTAAATATCACCTGGTAATTTTGGTTTCTATTTAAAGCCTAGACTTCATTTCACTGAATAGAATGATTCCCTTCTTCCCAACATATCGAAAGCAGCAGAGCTGAAAGTGCTATTTAAAATTCAGTAGATAAGAAAAGCAATTCTGTGGACGATCTCTAACACTGTACACCTAAGTCTTCTGTAGACAACTGTTACTGTACAAGATGAGAGACTCACATGGCTTCAAAAATCACAGGTGCCTTATTTAATCTATGCACACTCATATGTCTTTAGTCTTGCTCAGGAAAAAGACTGAAGTCTCATTAGAGAGACAGACTTAATCTAATAAGAAGGAAGTTGTCTTTAGCAACTGCAGCATGGTCTCACCATGCCTATTCGTTATTTACAGGCAAACATGTATTTCATACAGTCATATGGCTTCAGATCATTCCTAAATTGGTCATGTAGGCACATATAGTGTAAATTCACTGCAATTCTCTCTCTCCCTCTTTAATTATGCTATTTTTAACCTTGACCTCCCCAAAAGCATTTTCCAGTTTATTTAATCACTAAAATTAAAAAATAATCTTAGTAAATTTATCATTTTATTTAATCGAAAAAAATTATTCGTAACAGAAAAAATCTGTGTTGTTCTTCTAAAATATTTATATTATTTAAGAGTTGTCTGGTCAAGATTTTATTAATACATAATTATGTTATCTTTAATTATTAAGTAAAGATAATTTGATTTCATACGTTCTCAGATGTGTCCCTTTTGTTTCTCTTTCTTTTTTCTTTTTTTTTTTTTTTTTTTTATTTTTTGAGACAGGGTTTCTCTGTAGCTTTGGAGCCTGTCCTGGAACTCCCTTTGTAGACCAGGCTGGCCTCGAACTTACAGAGATCCGTCTGCCTCTGCCTCCCGAGTGCTGGGATTAAAGGCGTGCGCCACCACTGCCGGGCTTGTTTCTCTCTCTTGGTTTACAACTGTAGCCATTTTTTAAGAACTGCATTGAATAAAATTAGATAGAAGAGGAAGATTTATCTCAGTTTTGCTTTCAATGTTAGCTATACATTTCTCCTACAGAGCCTTTGTTGTGTTGAATATGTTCCTTCCATTCCTAGGTTATCAAAGGCTTTTGTAACAGAAATTCATCTTAGTCATAGGCTTCTAGTGAATCTACTGTTATGACTGTGTGATTTCTATTCTACAGTCTACTTATGTGCTATAATAAATTTATTTTCATATATAAAAACAGATTTGCCTCTCTGAAATGTAACCAAGCTGTCTTCAATGTATGATCTTCATGTGTTCTTGAATTTCATTTGCAAATATTGTGTTTAGAGTTATTGTGCCTGTATTTATTTATTTTTATCTGTTGACTAAGAGTTTTCTGTCCTTCCTGGTTCCTACAATCATTAAGTTCCAAAGAAATCACACAGAGGTCTACATTAGTTATAAACTGATTAGTCCATTAACTCGGGCTTCTTATTAACTCTTATAACTTATATTAGCCCATTATTCTTATCTATGTTAGCCACATGGCTCAGTACCTTTTTCAGAGGGACAGGTCACATCCTGCTTCTTCCATGGTCTGGGCAGAACTGGGGAGAAATGAGCTTCCTTCTTCCTAGAATATCCTGTTCTCATTGCCCCACCTCTACTTCCTGTCTGGTTGTCCCACCTACACTTCCCACCTGGCTACTGGCCAATCAGCATTTGTTTAAAATATAATTGACAGAATAAAGACCATTGTCCCACACCATTGATCTACCCTGTACATTCTAATAAGTGATATCTTAAATACTCATTATTCTAGAAAGGCTAGTGTGTGTGTGTGTGTGTGTGTGTGTGTGTGTGTGTGTGTGTGTCTGTGTCTGTGTGTCTGTGTATTCATGTACAGCTGATGGGGTAGAAATGTCCACTGTTTTATTTGCCATTGGACTATTCTTTTTGTTTGTTTGCCTTGTTTTATGTTTCCTTCTAGTAAATGCTTCACTTAAGCTTATTTTTCCCACTGTAATATACAGAGAAAGTTTCTCATGGTAAAATAAAAAAACAAACAAATGATAAAATAAAATTCATTGACTGAACAGAGGTCCTGTTGATAGGGCAGTGTAGATGACAGTCCCATCACTCATTTGTGTTCCTGATAAGAATCAGAGACAAATTCACTAGGACACTGATCTGGAAAAACACAGTTTGCTGTATCTGAGGACTGAGGGTGCTATGAAGAAGAATAGGTGAGAACAATGATTAAGGAGAAAGAACAGAGATGAAGGAGAGAAAAGTGCACTGGTGAGAGGGATACACGGTAATGGGAAAATACTAATGAATAAATACTGATGAATAAGTGAATAGAAGAGCCCTCATAAAAGGTTGCTCAATCAAGATCTTGGCTAAAATTCCATTCTGGTACAAATCTGTAAATACAATAATTAGTAAGAAGAAACTACATTCATCACTACCCTATTCTTAAGAGAAAGGAATTGGAAACAACCCAGATGTCTCTCAGTAGAAGAAAGGATGAAGAAAATGTGGCAGTTTTGCACAATGGAGTATTGTTCGGTCATTAAATAAAGTGGTGAAATTCTCCAGGAAGTATATGGAATTAGAAAAAAAATCATCCTGAGTGAGGTAAACAAGATTCAGAAAGAGAAATACAGCATGTGCTTGCTTACATGTGGATATTACCTGTTAAGTCAATGATAAAACTACACTCTATAGAACTAGAGATTCGGTATAGAGTAAGGGACTAGGATGGCCAGATCGTTCTCATCAGGAAAGATAAGTAGAATAGACAGTTATTGAAGAATAAGAGACCTGAAAAGGTAGAATCAAGTGGGAGAGAAAAAGGAAATGGAGTACAAGGAAGAGAATATGGAAAAGACAACTAAAATCATGGATCACTTGAGGGGTTGTATGGAAACCTAATACAGGAGAAGCCTCCTAAAATATATACATATATGAACATAATCTAAATGGAATTATCAAATAATGGGGGAGACAGAGTCCCAACTAGCCATCTCTTGTCACCAAATGAAGTTTCCAGTACCAGGATTGGGTTACATCTAATTGAATTTAGTCAAATGTCCCATGGGAATTCCCAAACAACCCAAAACAATAGGTTGCTCTCCAGACTGTTGACAAGTCACCATCGCTGAATACAACACCCACACAACTCATTGAAATGGGGAAGTCTGGCACCTACACAGAGCCCACACCTCTATGTTCTAGCATCTGTGATACAGTAAGTTATCCTCCATGCTACCAATGGAAAAATGTAACCACTAAACAAGCCCCAAACCCTTTGATCTTCAATGTATTCTGCCTGCAAGATATGCTAGGGCAATAAGGTGCAAAACTTGATCAAGTAACCAACAAGTAACTGATTTGACTTAAAGCTCACTTCATAAGATGGAATCCATACTGGATCCTGTTCAAGTGGCTAAAAATCAGAGGGTAAATAGCCCAGAGACTTAAGACAAAACCAAATACTACTGTCCTAATATAGCAATAAAATAACTCCTAATGATATTCTTCTATCCTCATCAATCAGTTCCTTGATCTGCCATGTTGAGAGAAGTTGCCACTTGCGGCAAATGGGAACGAATACAGAGACCCATAACCAGACATTTTACACACACACACACACACACACACACACACACACACCTAAAGAGACCTTGCAACACATAGTTCGAAGTGGGATGTCTCCAGCAAATTTCCCTTCAGAGCTCAGGGAATCACTAGGAAGATAAGACAGAAAGAGTATAAGAGCCAGAGCGTATGGAAGACAACTGGAGAGCAAGGTCCTCTGAGTTAGCAGAAGCAAAGCTCAGATGAATTCACAGAGACTGAAGCGGCATGTGCAGGGCTGGCAGGGGACTGCCCAGTCCTCTCTGTGCATATTATGGCGTCCAGTTTGTGTTTTTATGGGATTCCCAAGTGTGCAAGAATGAGTCTCTGATTCTTCTTCACTTGGAGTTTTTCCTTTTGTTTGTATTGTCCAATTCCAATGTGTTTGTTTTATCTTACTTTGCTTTATTATTATCTCTTAGAAGCCCATTTCCATTCTAATAAGAGACAGAAAGGGGGTGGATTTGGAAGGGGGGGAGGTGGTGAGGAACTGGGAGGAGTAGAGGGAGGAGAAATCAGTCAGGGTATATTGTGTGAGAATTTTTAAAAAGCCTATTTTCAATAAGAAGACAAAATAGCAGTTGGAAGCAGTAGAATATCCTAAGGCATATTTGACAAAATACTGGTACCATATATTGTATCATATTAACTTTGAACATTTAGCAACTTTTACATAGAATAAATATAATGCCAATTGAATGCAATAAGAAAAATGGCAAAGGTCCCATGTAGAAAGTTCAGCAGAAAATGCCTGTAATTAAATTTCATTTACCATTTAAAAGGATCTTTAAACCTGAATAAATAAGCTTCCATAATATAAAGTGAGGATAATTGGTTGTATCTATTGATGTTATTTCAAAGAAAAGAATTAAGTAGGTACATAGATTATACTGTAAAAAGTCAGTTCCATGAGATAATATTTCTGCTGGAGGGGGCCTTCCAGATGGTTGGCAGAGATTATTTTAAAAGGAATTTTTCATTAATGTGAAAATGTGTTTTATGAAAATCTAATACACATCAAAAACAAAATAGCAACCTGTTTTCCTAAGGGATTATTTTATTAGAATTGGTGATTGCTTTTGATTTTTAGCTTGTAGTTACTGTATTGTTACCATATAGCATGCCAACCAAAGGAAGCAGAAAGAGATTTAAATTTTTATCATACCATGGTAGCTTATTTCATTTTCTTTATATATATAATTTTATTTTATTTTTTAAAAAAGAAAACTTTTTCACTTTGCATACTAATCTCAGTTCCCACTCCCTGCACTCCTCCCATTCCCTGCACCCCCCCACCACAACACCACACCCCATATCCACTCCTCAGAGAGGGTAGGCACATTGACTTGGGGAAGGTCCAAGGCCCTCCCTACTATATCTAAGCTGAGCAAAGTATCCCTCCAAAGAGAACAGATTCCAAAAAAAAAAAAAAATAATAATACAAACAGTAGGAATAGATTCTGGTGCCACTGCCAGCGGCCCCTCAGTCTGCCCCAGCCAAACAACTGTCAACCACATTCAGAGGGTCTAGTTTTGTCCTGTGCTGATTCCCTTTCTGTCCGACTGGAGTTTGTGAGCTCCCATTAGCTCAGATACACTGTTTCCGTGGGTGTCCGCCTCATAGTCTGGACCTCTTTGCTTATATTCTCACTCCTCCCACTCTTCAACAGGACTTGGGGAGCTCAGTCTAGTGCTCCACTGCAGGTCTCTCCCTGTTTCCATCACTTGCTAGATGAAGGTTCTTTGGCAACATTTAAAATATTCACCAATCTGACAACAGGGCAAAGCCAGTTTGGGGACCCTCTCCTCTATAGCTTAGGGTCTTAGCTGGAGCCATCCTTTTGGATTCTTAGGAATATCCTTAGTGCCAGGTTTCTTGCTGGCCCCATAATGACTCCATCAATCAAAATACTCCCTTCCTTGTTCTCATCTCTGTCCTTCCTCCATCTTGTCTATTCAGTTTCCTCAGGTTCTCCTCCCCCTCCCCTTCTCCCCTCTTTTTCCTCATCTGCCCTCCATTCTCCAGTCATCTCCATGCTCCCAATTTTGTCAGGTGATCTCATCTATTCCCCCTTACATAAGGCTCGATGTACCCCCACTTCATCCTGAAACACAAGTCATAGACATCAACTCAGATTGCAGCTGCAGCTGGATAGCAAATACAGATAGTCTTCTGCAGCAGCCTGGGCCCAAATGTCACCATGGCCCCAATGGCAGGGCAGGTCACCCAGATAAGTATGTCCCTGGCAGCAGCATGCCCATCAGATACCAACATGGTCTCAGGTGACTAAGCAGACAAGGTTTTCAGTGGTTACTGAAGCCATGAACATCAACAGAGAGACAGGTCATAGACATGACCTTTGACAGCAGTTCAGGCCTGATGTCATTGCAGCCCCAGTTGGCAGCACAGCACACCCAGACCAGCATGGCTCCAGTGGTGGCCGCACAGCCCTCTGACACCAATGTGCACGACAGGTCGGGACAGAGACCCCAGACATGCATAAAGCCTTTGGTGGCAACATGGGTCATGGATGTCAACCCAAACTTTGACTACAGTAGGACCATGAACCCAGACATTGCCTTTGGCAGCATTCTGGACACAGGAACCACCCTGTCCCCACATGGCAACAGGTGACCCACATAAGCCTGTTCCTCACTGCCTCATTCATTTCTTCAGTTCTTGTCTATAAATGTTTGTTTACGTTTAAAGGGGGAAAGGCTATAGAGATTTGAATTGGTATGGATCTTGGTTTATTGATACAAATTTAAGGTCAATTTTGTTATATGTATATTTCTGCTCTTGATTAAGGTATTGTGTTTGTGCAACTCATACTACAGAATCCTTCTCACATTTTGAAGGGATGTTGATATACAAACTCTTCTGTGGGACATATGAAAGTAGACACTGCTCTTGAGAGTTCCTGGGCATGGTTTAGATGGCTTGAAATACTATATTATTTTCATGTAAGACACACATGGATATATATATATAGTGACTTAATATGTAATAAGAGATGAATACTGTGATCCAATTATTAAATTAATTTGTGACTTTAGTAGACTCATCCTAAGATTCATTAATTTAATAGCAGTTATTTTTAGTTTTTATTTTTATCTAGGTGTGTATAGGTGGGTGTGTTTCAGAGTGTATGTTTTGCCACAATTCTTCAGATATCCATGGAGGAGAGAAGAGGGCATCATGTCCTCTGGGGCTTAAGTTACAGGTGGTTGTGAGTATGGAACTGGATGCTGGGATATAAACTTGGTTCTGCTTTAAGACCTCATAGACCCTAAGCTTTCTCTCCAGAGTCTTTTGAAAGTAGTTCCTAAACAGACAGAATTTAAATCAACACTACTCTAAATTCCTAGCATGTTTAATTTTCTTGTTTACCTAACTAGGAATTCTCTTTGTTTTAATTTTTAAAAATATCTTAAATTTATTTTTCTCATTTAGTTATTTATTTTACATCCCAATCTTGGTTTCCTCTCCCTTCTCTCCCTTATTTCCTCCAAGTACCCCCAACCTTTCTCCTGATTCCTGCCCCCATCCACTCCTCCTCTATTTCCATTCAGAAAGGGGCAGGCCTCCAATGGATATCAACACAGCATGGCATATCAAGTTGTGGCAAGACAAAGCACCTCTCCTTGGAGTAATTCTGGGCAAGGCAGCTCAGTAGGAGAAATTGGGTACTAAAAGCCAGAAAACGTGTCTGAGACAGCCTCTGCTCCCACAGGGAGTTCCACAAGTAGACCCAGCTGCACAACAGTCGCATACATGCAGAGGGCTTAGGTCAGTCCTTTGCAGGATCCTCCGTTGTCAGCTCAGACTCTATGAGCCCCTGTGAACATAGGTTAGTTGATTTTGTGAGTTTTCTTGTGATTTCCGTAACTCCTGTGGCTCCTACAATCCTTCTTCCTTCTCTTCAGCAGGATTCCCTGACTTGGGCCTAATTTTTGACTGTGGGTCTCTGCCTCTGTTTCCACCACTTGCTGCACGAAGCCTCTCTGATGACTATTGAACCAGGCACCAGTTTATAAGTATAGTGTAATGTCATTAAGACACATTTTATTGAATTATTTTTCATCTAGTTGTGTTTGGTTCAATCCTAGATCTCTGGTCCATCCAACCTCTGTGCCCTGGCCCTACAGGAACTGTCAGGGGCATACTTACTCTTGTGGCATGGGTCATTTTTTGGCTACTCCCACAGTCTCTGTGGCACCCTTTCCCCAGCACATCCCATTGGCAAGACAGACTAGGTCAAAGGTTGTGAGCTGTGCTGATGTTCCAATTCCTGCGCTGAAAGTCTTGCCTGGTCACAAGAGATGACCAGGTCAGAATACATTCCTTCAGTTGCTATGAGTCTAGGCTGGGGTCGTCCTTGTAGACTCCTGGGAGTTTCCTTTGCACTAGGTTTCCACCTGACCTTAAAATGGCCCTCTTTTTCAGGATGCTCCTTCAATACTCTCACCCCCACCCAACTCCCACCTGATCCCTCTTCTGCTCACCCCACCTATCCCCCTCCCCCATCCACCCACAAAATCTCTTCTATTCCCCTTCTAGGGAGAGGAATGCCATGCAGTCCCCATGTGGGCTCTCCTTGTTACCTACCCTCTATGGGCCTGTAGATTGCAGCATTGTTACCTTTTACTTTTCAGTTAATATTCACTTATGAGTGAGTACATATCATGTTTGTTTTGTGGGTCTGGGTTACCTCAATCAGGATGAGTTTTTCTAGTTCCATCCATTTGCCTTCAAATTTCATAATGCCATTGTTTTTAACAGCTGAATATCACTCCATTGTGTAAATGTACCACATTTTATTTATTTATTTTTATTAAAAATTTCCGCCTCCTCCCAGCCTCCCTTTTCCTTCCCCCTCCCCCCACTTCCCACGCCCCACTCCCCTCCCCCTCCCTCTCCAGTCTGAAGAGCAGTCAGGGTTCCCTGCCCTGTGGGCAGTCCAAGGTCCTCCCCACTCCATCCAGGTCTAGGCGGGGCTGATCTATTGGGAGCTCACCAAGGCCAGCTGGACTGGGACTGAAAAAGCATGGGATAAAACCGGACTCTATGAATACGGTGGACAAAGAGGGCTGCTGAGAAGCCAAGGACAATGGCACTGAGTTTTGATCCTACTGCATGTACTGGCTTTGTGGGAGCCTAGCCTGTTTGGATGCTCACATTTTATTTTATTATGTTTTTAGAAAACATGTTTTGAGCATATGCTTCTCCTCTTTAAATTCCTCTTAAATCCTCCTTACCTTCCTGTCTACCCAATGTTGTCTTCAATCTTGTCTGTCTGTCTCTCACCCTTCAAAAATAAGAAAACAACAAAACTAACTAAATAACATATCATTAAAACAATGATTATCAAAATAAAAAGCAAGAAGTCCATTTTGTATCAGTTAACTACTCTTGGGTATGACTAATATACTCACTTAGACTCGGCTTTAGACAGCTGATTTTCATTTCCCCACTAGGTGTCATAGCAAAGAGCTTCTTGCTAGGAATGGATTTCTGCTTCTCCGGGCTTTGTGTTTGACTGCTTTGGACCTATACAAGTCTTATGCATGCCAAATTTTGTTTTGTGGTGAGTAATTATTTTTATGAGAACAACCAATCCTGCATCAACAAATATCAAAGGTAATAAAGTTTCCAATTATAATATCTGCCTTAATCAGAATACTATTAGCCCTACAAAATGTCTGAATCAATTTATAGGAGGAATGAATGGTTTTCCGTGACTCATGAGTGCACAGAATTTGCTCCATGGTTACTTGGATCCATTGCTCTTGTGCCCATATGGAAGCAGAGCCTGTGTTGATGTCATACTGCTCACCTCAAGATGTGCATAAAGAAAGAAGGAAGAAGTGTCTAGGGTTCCTAATTTGGTTCAAAGTCACACTTCCAGTCTCTAATCTTTTGCTATTGCCAGTCTCTAAAATGATCCATTAACTTACAGTGTTATCATGAGCAGGAAAAGGAGATAAAAATCCAACTCATAACCATACCATTCTTAAATGTAAGAATATGACTATGATTGTGTGAATGGTTCTCCAATATTTCTAGTTGTTACCTTAAAAATAACAGTATGCTACAGGTTCCACATATTACTGAAGTTCCAGGACTGAGCTCAAAAGTGGGGGGGGGGGCTACTCTGAGGATGAATTCACTCTGAGGATACTGTCACATAGAAATTGTAGTCAATAATTTAGAGAAATATATGAACTTTAAATGTTAGGCATCTTCCCCATTGTGTCTCAAGTTGTAATATTTCTTCATAATGAAAATGAACTCACCATAATATTTTTAATATAATTATTTCTAAGATAAAGCATTACAAATATGCTAGAGGATAGCACCATCTCAATTCCTTTTTGTTTATTTTTAATTAGTTCCTTGAAAACTCCACACAAAGTAATTTTATTGCACTCACCACTGTCTCCCCTCCCAGATCCACCTCTCTTTTCTGCATCCATCAAGCTTTCCTTTTATCCAATAAATATAATATGTGCTGCCCATACATTCTGGAGCGTGTAGCTTTCCACTGGAGCTTTTTCAATGTACCAGGTGCCAAACCGTTAAAGAGAACTCAGTCTCCTTTTCCCAGGAGCTATCAACAACCAGTACCTGTTCAGCTAGGGGAAGGACTTTCTGCCCAGCCTCCCATCTGGGTTGGAATTTTGTTTAGACTGAGTCTGCCCAAGTCTTTTGCATGTTGTCACAAGTTCTGTGAGTTCCTATTGCAACTGCCCAACTGTGCACAGAAAACACTGTGCCTTGTGGTGACCTGCTGTCTCTGACTTTTACACTCCATTCTGTCTTCTGCAGTGATGCCCAAACCTGTGGTAGGGGATATGTGATACAGCTGTTCCATTTAGGGCCAAGCATGCCACCGTCTATAATTCTTAACACTTTGATCAGTTGGAGGTTTTTCTGTCAATCACATCCACAACAAAAAGGATTCTTAGATTGAGAGGTGCCCTGACCTATAAATATAATGAAAAAAATCATTAGTACTCAGTCTGATAGTGTCTCCATTTAACAGAGTAGTAGTAAGAGGTTGAATTTTCAAATTATTTTTATGAATTGTCATTTTACTCAGCAATAGAAATATCCGGTTTATTTTTCCACTCTACAGAAATGCCTATGGTGGGTTTTTTTTACCATGTTACAAAAACAAACAAAAAAAATCATTCTACTTTGCACTTCCAAACAACACCTCGTTAAAGGAAACCTAATGATAAAAACCAGTAGCTCTGCTTAAAATAAAAGCCAAGACAAGCGAAGACGTTTTTACAAAGAAACAGTCTGCATCTGATGACACTTGAGAGGTGCGGATGAAAAGTCGATCAATCTTCTAATGAATGAACAGTCGCCATTGGCCTCCCACGCTACCTTGTGCAAAGTAGCTAATGAGCAAAAGGGAAGCTTCTGAAAGCAGAGCCGTCAGCAGGTTTCCCAACTGTGCTTCCTGTCTAGAAGGCATTATAAATAGTACATGGCTGTTCCCTGATAAGGAACCTGTTTCCCTTCTTTTCCTACATTTAAAAGAATTTGGTAGATTTTTTTTTCTTTCTAGAGAAATAAAAATAACACGGGAAAATTAAAAATATATATTACTTGACACACAATTATACTTTCAGTTGTTTCACTTCTCTATGTGATATTCACAACTAATTTTATTAACAAGCTTTTTAATTCATCTCAAGTTCCCAGGAGAATATAGCAGTCTCTCTCTCTCTCTCTCTCTCTCTCTCTCTCTCTCTCTCTCTCTCTCTCGTGTGTGTATGTGAAGTTGGGGTGGGGGTATATGGGGTGCATATGGGTGGATTTGCTGTGGGAGGGTGAGGGTCTGGCGGTGGGTGAGGGTGAGGGGTAGTTTTATGTGTGATGTGTGTAGTGTCTGTGTGTGTATGTGTGCTCAGGTCAAAGAACTCTTATATATATGCCCATGTGAATGTCAGAGACCTACCTTGAATACTGTTCTTCCAAAGGTAATCACTTTTTAAAGAGGTATTCATTTATCTTACGAGAATTAGTGTGTTGCCTTCTTGTATGTATCTGCAGTGCTTGAGTGCTTGGTGCCCATGGAGGTCACAAAAGGGCACTGGATTTATGAATTGTCACAAGCTGCAATATGGTTTGTAATAACTGAAGCTGGGTCCTCTGGAAAGCAGCTGGTGCTCTTACTGCTAAGACATCTCTCCAGTCCCTCAACTTGCTAATTTTTAATGTATTTTTTTAGATCATAATTGCATACTTTGCCTCCTATCTTTCCTCCCATCCAAAAATTCCCATATAGCCATTCTCGCTCTCTTTAAAATTCATGGCCTCGTTTTTATCATTAATTGACTAATCTGGATAATGTTACTTATATGGACGTTTTCAGGACCCACCACTTGATACTATATAATCAGTTGGTGGGCTCTTCCCTAGTGAAGAGTATTTCCACTGTACTCAGCGTTGTTTCCTCTGTTGTTGGTTTGCTTGCTTGCTTGCTTGTTTGTTGAGAGAGGGTCTGTTTCTAGGACCTGGACCTAAAAGATGAGGCTAAAAGCTCCAGAGTATACCTGTCTCCACATCCCACATCCTCAGTGCTAATATTATGCCGTGCACCGCGGCCCCCGTCTGCACTCTATACACTAGAACCCAGTTCGTGAGCTTCGGGCAGGGGGTGGGAGGTTGAGAATACACACGCAGAGACAGACCGACACACAGACCTTCCACCACTGGTACCAAAAAGCCCTTCTTTAATAGCACCATGGAGGCTTAAATACCCTGCAGTCAATGACCAACAGATGAAAATCCCATCCTCTGATCCTCTAAGCTAGGCACAGCTTCTAGTAACTTCAATTACAAGGCTCTAGACAGGGAAGAGCAGCTGAAAGCCAGACCTCAATTAGTCCCAACAATATTACACGAGTACAGCTAATAATTGCTCACTAACAAATATTTCTTTCTCTCCCTCCCTCTCTCTCTCTCTCTCTCTCTCTCTCTCTCTCTCTCTCTCTCTCTCTCTCTCTCTCTCTCTCTCTCTCTCTCTCTCCTCTCTCCCAAATGTTGGCATGTATAGTAATAAACTATACATTATTAACTGAAAAGCAGAACATGAGTTCGTCATCTAAAAGTCAATTCCTCTCTGCTTCAAGAGCTTGTGGATAGGTGAGGACAAAATTTTCGACATTGCATAGTTATTTAATGTCCCAAATGGTATCTACCTACGCACATGAAAACTTCATTAACAAATGTTCATGCTTAAGTCAAACACACTTTAATATTTAGTTGTGCATAGCAATGTCTAGCCATAGACATGTAAGTTGACTTTGGGACCACAGAGAATATGGACCTTCCCCAGTGATCTGTCCTGAACTGATCTCTGGCTTCCTAGTGTGGAGGACCTAAGTTAGAAACTTGTGACCCAGAAAGGACCAACCAGACTGTTTTGAGTAAGTTGGTTTATAAGAGATTCTCACAGACAGATACTCCCATTTGTGGAGAATGAGTCATCACAAATGGAATCAAAATAATAAGATTATTTTTTTTTCCTCACGGTTGAGTTTTATTGTCTATATGTAAAATAAAGACAACAAAAATAATCTAACAAGAAAGCCTTAATTTAGAAGGAGAATTAGTTCCTTGGTAAGGATCCAACTGCTTGTCTTTGCCAATGGGGATCTGAACAAGAACCAAGTCGAACCTTCTATAACTTGAGTGAAATTACATTTGTTGGCAATTTGATGACTGTCAAGAGGTCAGGTGCCACTGGAACTTGGTGTTTCCAGTGGTGGGGCTTAGAAAAGGTTTTGTGCACAATGAGAAGTTCAGCTTTAGTCACAATTCATCAGATTTAAACATACCAATAGGAATAAATAAGCCAAACAAGAGAACCGGAGAGATCCTTCCTTATTTAAAAATCCAAGTGTCAATTTTGAGGTCGATGGTCACTTGCTGTAGTCACTGCTAGTGCGCAGCCTCTTCAGATCAGCCTTCAGTCACTGCCCCTTCTCTCTCTCCTCTCTCACTTCCTTCCTTCTGCATCTTTCCAAAATTCACCCGTTACTGTTCAACTTCTACATGGAATATTAAAGTATATTAAATGGCTTTGGCTTTCTTTTAAACCTTTCTTGTCTTTTTATTATATTTTAGGAAGGAAAGAAAATGCAGCCTGTTCTTGAGAATCTTAAATCTAGAGATTTCACGTCATTTCTCACCTATTTTTTTGCCAGCTCACACTGACTAAAATCTTACATTTCTGTCAATTCTTTTGTTGTCTTTTGAGAAAAATATCTGGAGACTTCTTCCCTTCTTATAATTTATTTTTGAAATTTTATATAAAAAGAAACTGTTCTAAAAGATCTCTACTTGTGGTTGAAGTGTTCTGTACCACATCACTAGCATAGGTCCGTGAGCAACGATGTTTGGCATATCTATGCTAATCATAGCTATATGTGTCAATCACACACACACACACATACACATGCACACACACACATACACATGCACACGTGCGCGTGCA
Source organism: Alexandromys fortis (assembly GCF_014885135.2). Classification (NCBI taxonomy): domain Eukaryota; kingdom Metazoa; phylum Chordata; class Mammalia; order Rodentia; family Cricetidae; genus Alexandromys; species Alexandromys fortis. Next base: position 6,265,922 of record NW_026067929.1, on the reverse strand, counting down.
CACGCACACACATACACATGCACACACACACATACACATGCACACACACACACACACACACACACACTAGCACGGTTGCTTTGGGTGAGAATGACCGAGAAATCTTGGGAAATTTGCAGGTTTTGAGTAGGCCTTGGTGTGCATTGTAGAGATGAACCTGTTGGTAATGCTGAGGAAAGCAAAGGTTGTATTTGGGGTATTTTTCTCTTTTGCCTACACTATAAAAAAATTTAAAAAAAAACCTGTTTTCCTCAAACCCATCAGCCTTCTTAAAGATGGCTCTTTGTTAGCTGAGTGGGTTTAGTAAATATGAACTTGAAGCTCACTATTATGTGCCCAAACCACCTCTAAATTACAAGAAATAATCGATCATTCATGCACATGTGATGGTAAGCTAGCTGCAGAAGCATTGGGAAGACTGCTTCTGATGGGGAAAGAGGTGATGGTGTATGTGTCAATGAAATAACCTGTTGTACATATGCTGCCTTGTGTATTCTTTGTTACGGTTTGATTGTCATACTCCTTTATCCACCTGCCTCTAACGAGACTGGGAGGTACCCAGAGCAGTCAGTTCATCTCTGCTTTTTCTCTCTTTATCTAATTGACTTGCTTGGCTTAAAGAAGATACTTAATTGACATTCCTAAATGGAAATATGGAAAGTAATTCTGAATCACTGCTTTAATCAAGTGTCTTTGGATTTGCTGACTTTTCAGGATTTTCTACTGAACATGGAACACTGAGAAGGCTGACTCTGCCTAGGAACACTTTCACTACAAATGAGATTAAAATGACCCCACCAATGTTGTCCATTTGATTGAACAGTGGGAGTAAAGTCCTCGTATCATTTCCAAGTGCGACTCAACAACACAATGCTCACCTCAAAGAGACGATCATGGCCCAGGAACAGATTTAGGGTACTACAATTTCCATGTTCCAATGTGGAAGCAGTTTCATGAAGTATTTAGTAAAAAACCAAAGTCATGAATCAAGAAAATTTTAAAGTATATCAGTGTAAACATCAGAGAGATCAAGTATAGCAAGGCTAAGAAATCGCAGGTGTATTTTCTGATGCTATTGGGTGACATTGTTGATTTTTAGGATAGTAGAAGCTAGTGGACTGATGATTCAATACATGCCCAAAGGTTTTTAACTGTTAGTAACAGGATATTAGGTCCAGTACAGAGGTAAGCATGGTGTGGCTAAATAAGAGACTAAATATAGCTCAATGGAAATTGTAATTAGACTCTTGTTTCTAGCATGCTTTTTATTGCAGTGGAAAACACCCTGACCACAAGCAACATGCAAAGAAAAAGGGTTTACTTCAGGCTACAAATTGGAATCTCTCATAGAGGAAAATCATGACAAAATCTGATGCAAAGACCATGGAGAAAAACTGTCCCAAAGCCTTGTCTCAATGCCAGTCTCAGCTGAGATTTAATCTTCCCAGATGAGTCTAGCTTGTGTCAAATTGACAAAAAGTAACCATTGTAGCCAGGAATGTGTGACAGTCCAACCTCCCCATTTCACTGAGTCAATCAGAACCACAGATACTTCTTCTTTCCAGGGATTCTCCTTCACAAAAGAGGCATCTCTTAAAGAAGCAAGAGACAGAGCCTGTGCAAGGAGACTATAAACATGTGAATGTACACTCAGTCTTTTTATTGTTTCTGTTATTTTCCATGTCTGAAAATCCACAGCTAAAAAGAATTTTATAAATATCATAGTTTTGTTTGCTTTGCTTTTAGCAGAATTCAAGCGCTCTCCCTACAACACTTTCTTCACCAGATAGCTTCAAAATCTGAAATTACCTGTAATATTTTCACCTTATAGTTATTTGCACAAATAAATTCGGCACCCACTTTCTTTCTAAAAAGAGTCAGTTTGAAATTCAAACTGAATTACAAAAGCCTGACTTGAAGCCACGGTTTCAGGTATAATTAGATAACTTTAAGGAATTGAATTTTGTTTCAGGGTGACAATTAAAGTTCTTTAGAAAGCATTTGCCTTATAATCTTGTATACAAAGTTCACATGGTTGCCTTAAGAGAAATAATGTCACCTCCTGACAAATACCTTTAGGTTGTCAAGAAAAGAGTTATTCAACAGGTATATATATGTGTGTGTGTGTGTGTGTGTGTGTGTGTGTGTACATACATATATATGTATATGTGTATATATATCAAACAATTAGTATTGTCACTTGATCAAAACTTGCAGGTTTCTGTCTGAGAAAAGTATTTTCCGTTGTCTAGATGAATCACTGAGCCATGCGTCATAGAAGGCAACTATAAAATCGGTAAGCATGCTGATTTCATGTCTGTTACGTTTCCAGAAGGCATCAGAAATATAATGTTTCTTTAACATTCATGATGTCTCAATTTTGCTGTTAGTAAGATGATGTTGAGCTTTATGATGAGCAATGCTGAAGTCCAAAGGAAAGCATACACTGAGAGAAGTATGAGCATGTGTTTTCTCCTTTGCAGTTGTCACGCAAACAAGCGCAATCAACTTTGCTCAGTATCCCCATTAGTTCTCTAAAGAAATATGATATCTTCTATTTCTTCACCTGGAAATCTGACAATTTAGCACTTTGAAAGCTTTGTTTGCATGACCGAGTTTTCATTGATTCGAAAAAACACACATGAGTACAATGTTTACTGAAAACCACAACCTGGACTTAGGACCCTGTCTCCCAAGATTACAGCTGTTTTACATGATAATTGTGTTCTCAATTGTTTATCTTTTAACTGAAGCTTAATAATACTTATTTTATAAGAAACTTCCAGCCGGGTGGTGGTGGCGCATGCCTTTAATCCCAGCACTCGGGAGGCAGAGGCAGACGGATCTCTGTGAATTCGAGACCAGCCTGGTCTACAAGAGCTAGTTCCAGGACAGGCTCCAAAACCATAGAGAAACCCTGTCTCGAAAAACAAAAAATAAATAAATAAATAAATAAATAAATAAATAAATAAATAATAAGAAACTTCCAAAGGTCGGGAAGACTGCCTTGAAAGCATATTTTAAATATTTACTGAGAGTCCTTACTAGCAGGATATCACATTTTCAAATGACTTAAGAACCATCATTCCTGTATAATTTCATAATAATACCGTCCAAAAATAAAACACAGCTTCAGATTATATTTAAATTTTCCCACGAGAGAATCCAGCGTCACTACAGTAAGACCAGCCATGCAGCCACACTTAATACGATGCCACGAGTTTCAGGTATAGATCTGAATGCTACTCAAGTACCAAATATAAGCCTCTGCTCATACATAGCTATAAATTAAAACAAAATCCATATTCTCTGCCATTGCACATAGGTGGTTTTCATAGATATGGCCCAAATTTAAACTCTTTAAAGAAATAATACATTTCTAAACAAATGGAGGGGTGAGTGAAAGGGAAACACATGGGCCCTTGGAAATCCAGAGCTTCTGCTCGTCTCCACTCTGAATCAATTAGAGGATTCAGCCTAAGCTACCTCTTCTATCTGAACAAAACCTAGAAGTGTGACGATATGAAAGCTATTCATTTAGTTAGAAGAGAAGGAATGATGAACCTTTACTCATCAACAATAACTCAATAGAAATAAATCCAAAGCATTTAAAATAAATTAATATAAAATGGATAATTAATTATTTGAACCTTGAATTAGATGAGTGACTAAATACTCAATATCAACAGTAGAAACTATACAGTTGGCCTATAGTATTTGAATTTAAAATAAATCTTCCTTCTAGTTAGAATGCCTTAGGCCAGAGCTGCACTGAAATATTGGAGTTCAATTGATATCTGGTTATGCAAATGATGTCCACCAGTTTAGACCGTAGTAGAACTTTTTCTCCTCTACCATAGTTAATATTTAAATGTTCATGGAATGCTTTCTTGCACTGTCTCTAGTAGCTTCCTTTAAAGACTTTAATCACGGACTCTACAGAGACAGTGAAGAAACTAAAGCTTGAGCTGGCTGCAGAGTTTCTAGCTGAAGGGAAATACGAGTTTGCACCTAATGTAATGCAAGAATGTGCCTGTGAATATGGATTAATATATAGATAAGTGAAGCTGCACGTGAGACTGCTTTCTTTCATATCATCATGAGATGCAGAAATTAACCTTGCAGAGAACAGGGCAGAATCTCATTCCCCAGTCTGTGATCTGAGCAGCTTCACTGACATGTTCCGCTTTTGTTCTTGGTTCAACGAAGTGCACTAAACTTGTTTGCAATAGACCGCTTCTTCACATGCTTAATCTGCATCCTTTAATAATAAGTATAGCATTTTTATATTTTTAAATTTATGAAAAAGGACATAATCTAGCACCATGTCTTATAGCTGTTCAATAGAGTACAGAGATGATATAAGTCATGAAGTAAATTCTCTAGTGATTAGCATTTGATTTATCCCTGTCTATATGAAATAGTTTGGGAGCAAATTATATTGACTCCAAGTTAGTGCACTACAATAAATAATTTAAAGAAATAATAATTAATATAAATATACAATAAATAACAATTTAAATAAATAGTTTAAGTAACAATATCAACAACATAGGTGATTTTTATGCCTATGAAATGTATTGGTTTCTGAAAACACTATTGTGTGCTTGAGGATTCTCCTACTCCACTCTCTACACACAACATTACTATCCAGTCAACCTTGCTGTTGCAACCTACTAGTCTGTCTTTATGTCTCACATTTACAAATATGAAAACAGTGGTGTTTTAAAAACCTAACATTTGGTTAGACATTTCGTTTGGTTGTTAAGCATTTCCTTTTTAATCCACAAGCACTTGCGTTCAGATCCCCAAAAGCAATGTAAAAGCTTGAGGTATAGCAGCTGTCTGTAATTCTAGTATTGGGAGATAGACAAGGGACCCTCTGAATAAGCAGATCAGCCATGCTACTCATATATACTCATATATATATAAAATATCTAAAGTCAATCATTTACCATGTTCCATAGCTTACTAATACAGTCATGATTAAATTAAATCATTTTAACATCTCATTTAAAACCTCTTATGATGTTTTTCTGACGGCCTAAACAAATTGTTGATGCCTAACAATGATACCTCTCAGTATCACAGGCTTGACCAAATATTGGATTTTTTCAATTCAGAGACAATAACTTCACACTCTATTCTGCCTATTTTAAGGCAAATCACTAATATTGATGAATATGTAATGGAATCCTTGGTATGTGGTTAGCAAAATTAACATTATGAGAATGACCCAAAAGCTTCCTGACATACACACACATGTGCACGCACACACACACAGACACACACACACACACACACACACACACAAACCTCTCTCAGAAATACTAGTCTGGATTTAACATACTTGTAAAATATGAAAATGTGACACTCTTCCTCTTCTACAGTCCTCTCTTATTCTTCTAATTACTTCCTCTATTCTTCCTTATTTTAGAGTTTTTATTTGTTTTTCCCCTCCATGTAACTTCTTTGAATCACAATTAAAAGACATAAAACATCACTTGAATAAATAGTTGATCATTTTTGACATTTGTAAACATGTGCTGCTTTTAAAAGAATAATATTCAGATTTTATTTCCTATCAATACACAAATGCATTAATTTGTTATCACTTTAAAATTATCACCAATACACACAGAATTACTCAATGGCATTTTCATGAATTCTGGCAACTTGTTAACATAAGACACCCCTCAACAGTTTCCAGTTCCAATTTCTTAGTTGGTATTTTTAATTAATAATTAACATATAACAGACAACAAAGGTCTTTGAAATGGTTAATACTGCCAACTTTATAGGACCTCTAGTTACCAAGGAAACAAGCCTCTGTACACCACTGTGAGGACTATGTAAATTAGATTAATCAAAGAAGGAGGATCATCATTCTGTGGGTGGCACATATTGTGCCCAAGGGCTGGGACTCCATAAAAAGAATAAAGCCCGATGAGCCCTCTTCTCCACTTGTTGACTGCAGATACAATCTGACCAACTATCCCACTCTCCTGCCGTGGTGACCTCTATCCTCTGAAACTGTGAACAAAAGTAACTGTGAGCCAAAACAGACCCTCAAGGTCGCTTCTTGTCAAGGTCATAAGACAAGTAACTAACAGAGGTTTCCTCACTTGCCTACTGGAAAATGGACTACTGAGACATTATCAACAACATTTAGAGTCCAGCAAACAATTTCAAGCCCCTTGTCCATCTATTCACGTTTGTATAACTGATTCTAGTTTCAACCAGGAGTTAACTGTTGACTTGGTGAAGTCCTCCACATCCCTGGAAATCCTTACTCTGACTCATATAACAGCTATCTGTGCACGTATTCTCTGGGTAATAATTTGCTCATGAGGTTGGGGCCATAGTTACCTCATCTAAAGATATAACCATCCTCCGCTTCCCAACTCCTAATAACAGAGTGTTAGAAGTCGAGGCTTCAAATATGAATACGGGCAAGGTGGAATTCACTTCTTCACCAAAAATTTGGTATTTTCTATACACACTCATCCTCCTATTTCTGCATGCCACGCCTCACAGTTCCACATTACCAGAGGGAGCTTGCTGCAATGTTTGGAAGCATTAAGTCAAAGTTTGATTTTAGAAAATAAATATTAACGTTTGCAGAGGAAAAGTTGCTGTATCAATTGATAGCACACCACATAGATAAGAAGAACGAGAACTGGGTATGGACTTATTTAGAGAGTTTATTTGTCAGGAAATGTTTTTCAAATAAAGAAGATCTGTAATTTTGAAAAAAAAGGTAATCTTTTGCAGAGAGGAGAAAATTTTATTAAAACAATTTAATAATGACCATGTTCCTATGGAGACGTGGTGAGTTAAAATACTCTAAGGAAATGGAGGAGCAGTAATGGCATGCAGCTGTTTTTCTAGGGAGAGCACACTGGCACACACCTTCTTTTCATTAACTGCCTTCCCTTGAGCTAATTTTCATCTCTTAAATATTCATAAGTTTGCATTGATGAGTAATGATAGACGTGTATGTACTTTCAGTTTCCTAAAATACATAAGGAAATATATAGTTGCAAGCATAGGAAATTAATACGGTACTGAATTTTACCCCTTGCGTATTATTTCCTGTGTTCATCTAGACAGAGAAAGCAAACAAGCTTTTGCTTAGTGATTAAGTAGTTTGGTTTTGTCTCTGTATGTCATGCAAATGCCTTTAAGGCTGCCTGAATGTTCAAAGTATACTTATAAGTCTATTAAAACACCCCAACATTGTAAAGTCAAATAATATTTTGGAACATATATCTCGGGTTGTTATCTCAGAGTTACACATTTAATGATTCAAATAACTATTGTTAAAATGCTTGCCAGAGTGATCACTACTGATTACATGATGGCTTAGCAGAGATGGGTGCCAAGGTTATTTAGGAGTATTATTATTTAGAAATTGAAGGAGACAGCAGGAAACACAACATAGAGAGTTACAAGAGAGGCGAGGTCATTAATAAACTTTGCATTGACAGGCCCCAAACCAGTGTGAGTTAGTGGAACTTAATTCTGTGTCTCCATGTCTGGGAGGCAGTGGTAAGCATGAGTCACAGGTCATAGCATTCAAAGGGCCAGGGGGCAGGGTGACTTTGTCATTTCCTATCAGGCATTAGTTGAAGGCAGTTACTAAGGATAGTTTCATAGTATCCAACCTGCTCTGAGCTTGACAAAATATGTCATCCGGCGAGAGAAAAAGGGTAAGAGAGAAGCATAGTTGTTGGCATTTGTGATGTTACACTGAGATGTTAAGTGTCTGGCACCCTCAGATAGATGGGGGGGAAGAAACGATTCTATGTGGTGTGCGAATTTAGTTGATGTTACAGAATAAAGCAGATCCAGAAAACTTCGGTAAATCCAAATGTGTTGTATCCTCTTAACTAAAAAGATTTTTCATTATAAATCTATATTATTCCTCAGTAAAAAGATACTAGAAAACAACATGGCTAGTGTTATCAGCTTGACCATATTAGGATTCGCCTTGATAACAACTCTGTTTGCCCACTCCGTGAAGGATTATTTAGCTTCTGGACTTGCCTATGAGGAATTTTTTGGTTAGATTTGAGGCAAGAAGACCCACACTAAAAGTGCACAGCATCATTCCTTGGGATTTCGTCCTGGACTGCATACAAAGGAGAATTCTAGCTCGAAATGAGAATCCTTAACTGTCTACTTTTTGACTGTCGATACAAAGTTCAAGACCCTTTAGCTGGGACTTCTTCAGCATGAGGAATTACACCTGGAACTATGAGCCAAAATGCTGCTTTGGTCAGAGTATATAGTACCTGGAAAAACAATGTAAAGCAAACTAGCTTGTAGGGGAAGCCCAGCCAATCACCTTGCTTGTAGGGCGGGGTACCCTGAGGATATTATTTACTTATAAATATTGCGGGTGTGCTCCCAGCCTCCCCTTCTTCTGTTTTCCTGTTCTCCGCGGGAACCTCGGTCTTGTAAGTCCTTCCTTTATTAAAGCTGAATATTTTATTATAATTTCTGTCTGCCGTTCATTTACACCGTAACACTAGCTAAGGAAATTAAGAAGTCCAAAATAATTAGGATTCCAATGAGAAATCTATAGCTACAAAAGTTACCATGGCCATTTCTGCATCATATAATTATTAATATAGCTTTGTCCATGAATAACTCTGGAGAAGTGTTTAGAATATATTGTTTCATACTTACTTTCCGCATACAAAAATATCTTAGGGAAATGTTAGCATCATCCCATGACAATTATTTTCAGCCTAATACTCTTTTTATTATTTTCTTTCTACACAGGAATGACATCACCATTCAGCTGCCACACTTTTCTATGGAGTTTCTGTACAAATCTCCTCATCGGGGGGCTTTTACAATCAGATTATGTTGTAGAATATTATTTTAAGATATGTTACTTTTGAGCCGGGCGGTGGTGGCGCACGCCTTTAATCCCAGCACTCTGGAGGCAGAGGCAGGCGGATCTCTGTGAGTTCGAGACCAGCCTGGTCTACAGAGCTAGTTCCAGGACAGGCTCCAAAGCCACAGAGAAACCCTGTCTCGAAAAAAAAAAAAAAAAAAAAAAAAAAAAAAAAAAAGATATGTTACTTTTGTTTATGCTCGGTAACATCCATTTAAGGATGCAAAGATGTGTTTGATTAAATAAAATTCACCTGTGGTCTGAAGGCTGATGAGAAGTTGTAGGGAGGAGACAGAAGGATAGGGGTTATAAGGAGGGGCACGAAAGAGTACAGACTTCTTGGGAGACATGGGGGGGGGGGTAGGTGAGCGGCTTGCTATTCAGCCTCTCTGGGAAGCAGGGCTCTACCTCAAGCTTTGAATCTTGACTTCTTTAGCAGGACAGAGATAAGATTACTTAGTAGTTTTGAAAGAGTTGGTGTTTGAGGGATAGATTTTCTTTAGGCAGCAGCTCTCATGGCCTAATGGCTGTTGGTAGCAGTGGAGATGCAGCTGCTGACAATGAGAGCCATAGTTTAAAAGGGAGACCGTTGAAAAGAGGAAAACAAGATTAAATGATCTTAATCTTTTTCTTCCCTAATAATTATGGAATTCATATCCTCGATTCAATAAACGCATATCTTTCATTATTCAACACATGAAAAATCTATTCCATCACAAAGAACTTTTATTTTCAATGAGAAGAAACTCACCAAATCCCAAGACAGCGAGGAAAGTCAGAGCGGAAGAAAATTCTTAGTTTTCTTGTGTTTTTCTTCTTTAGATGCTGTTCTGTGTACGGTTATTTTCTCAGGAGAGTTTGGTTTTAACTCTCAGCTTGAAATTGCTGAAGTGTTTCTCACATCTTGATGTTTGTATATTTAGTTTAGATTTATTTATTTCTACAAAGAAAAAGTAAAAAAGAACAATTAAAACCCACACACTCAGTTCTCTTTCTCACTCTAGGTTAGTAATGCCAGATAACAACCAGAAAGAAGGAATTTATCCCGTTCCACTAGTTTCCCCATTCTAAAATTCAGTATATAAAGCACATTCACTCTGTTTCATGTGATTGCCTCTGAAGCCAGCATGCCCTTTAGAAGACCGGAGTCACCCTGCTTAGAAAGGAAGTCCGTACCCTACCCTGCCTGTATTCCCTTCTCTTGTCTGTGACTGACAACCCAAAAGAGCAGTTTCCTGCAGTAAAGCGCTATATTGTGGAAACAGAGCTTCAGGCACAGTCAGTTTGTCCCAACCTTAAATAAGAGGGGTGATCACTAGGAGAAACACTTGAAGAAATGTAGGACTTCTTTCTATATGTCTAACTCTAGCCTAGGAAAAAGATACAAATACCCAATATAGAGGAGGTATCTATGTAGTCAGAAAAAGAAGCAAACATCTGACCAAACAGATGAAATTGAGTTTAGTAATTGTGGATAACTGAGGTTCCTAGCTTGCCAATGTTTGGATGGGCAGATTCTCTCTCCCACTATCCTGACACCATGCTAGATTTCTTTCAACTCATTTTCAGAGCAGTCTTATCTGACGGTATCAATATTGTTTGCAATCCTCTGGATAAACACTCCTAAATGAAGCAGATGCCATTTATCCAGAGAACCATTTGGCCTCCAGCCTGGTCTGAATGTGGGAACAGTAACTACTCAGTACTGTTCCCAAAGCAAACACTCAGACTCAGGAAGAGAAAAGCTGCAGGAATACACACCACGATCCCACGGGGAACAAAGCAGAAGCCTTTGCAGAGGTATTCTCAGGTGTGATATTTAAAATGAATCTCCTGGGTGCATTTCTTGGGGGTGAACTTGGTAGGACTTCTGAGCTTACTACCAGGGAAAGAAGTACCCTCTTCCACAGTGAGTGAAATTTCTACTTGCAGTAATAAAGATTACGAGGGAGTCAAATTTGAAGAGATTGTAGATTCTTGAATAAAAGAAGTCATTATCTATAATTTAAGTCATTGCATGGCCAAAGAAAATTATGATTGGATAATGTGTTTCATTCAAAACCACAACCCTTACCATTTATCCCGGGATATTTCACCATCTAGTTTTTAAGTCTCCCTAATTATCCAGACCTGTTGAAGCCGCTGTTGATTTGGGCATTGTATCTGGATGCAAAAAAAGACCACTGTTCTCTGGGGTTTTTATTTAGAGCTTGAATAACTGAAACAAAAGAAAACATTTTACCGCTCTCACTTTCTCAATTGTGAAAATCTTTGATCCATAACATTTGACTTATGATATAAATATTTACACAGTCTAATAGTGAACTATAACACATTGTTTTTAATTATTTTAGGTACTTTGAAAGACTAACAATTGGGTCAATATTTAGTGCAGAAGTGACATCTCTTGCAAATAACACAATGAATGATATTGGATGAGCAAAAGCAAATAATGTTTATCAAAGATCTCACACTTGCTCATGTCTAAATTTTCTCATGGAGAGACACTGACAAGTATTAACAAATAACTATTTCTTTATCTATGACTAAATATTTTTACAATCATGTCTATAATTTACTACAAGCAAGAATGTTACTGACCCAGCACAATAAAGCAAAATAACCCTTTGCTTCTCATGAAAAGTTTGAGAAACATTTATTCTGAAAAAAACTTTTATTTTCATTTTCATCCATGGTCTTTCCTTGGATACCACATTCATGAGATATTCCTTCAATTTGCAGGAAAACAAAACAAAACAAAACTCTGTTGCCAGGGAGCCCCTTTGGCCAACAACTTAATTAGATGTATCCCAATTCCATTACTGGAAGCTTCTTTGGTAGACGGAAGATCTTCACTTAGGACTCTTTCTCACTCACTATTTGACAATTCTGTTTACATCACCTTCATTTTAGGAGGCTTCTCCTGTACTAGGATTCCATGCTACCCCTCAAATGACCATTGATTTTAGTTGTCTCTCCCCATATTCTCTACCACAATCCCTTCCCTTCTCCCTCCCCACTTGATCCCCCCATTCCAGATTCCACCCATCTATCCATAATTATCTATCCTATCTCCTTTTTTTTCTTTTCCTAACAAGATCTATATGTTTCCTATAGTCCCTTACTCTATATCTACCTTCTGTAGTTCTATAGATTACACCCTGGTTAACACTGACTTCACTGTTAATACCCACATGCAAGTGAATACATACCATATTTGACTTCCTAGGTCTAGAATACCTCACTCAGAATTATTTTTTTTTCTTTAGTTCCATCTATTTGCCTGAATATTTCAAGGTGCCATTGTGTTTTGAACAGCTGAGTGATACTCTGCGGTATAAATATGCCACACTTTCCCTTCCCTGCCCTAGATGGGATGTCCCCTCAAATCCCTCGTCTCAGTCAGAGCTCAGCTTATACTGTGGAAGAGGAGGTAGGTGCAAAGGGTGTAAGAGCCAGAGGGGATGGAGGACACCAAGAAAACAAGACCCTCTAAAATTAATGTGAGCAGAGCTCATATGAACTCAGAGACTTAAGCAGTATGACCAGGGCCTGTACAAATCTATAACAGGTCCTCTGTGCTTATATCATGGCTTCCAGTCTAGGGTTTTTATAGGGTTCCTGAGTGTGTGAAGGAGTGAGTCTCTCATTCTTGTGCCTTCTCTCGGATTCTTTTTCTCTTGTTGGTTTGTCTTGTCCAATTTCAATGTGATAGCTTTTGTTTTATCATATTATATTTTATTTTGCTTTATTTTAAAAGGCAATTAATTGATTTATAAATCAATTAATGAAAGGCTAGCCACTAGGGAAAAGTTTAACAACTGAACTGTCACTTAGACCTTTCGAAAGAGAGAAAATCTCTTTTCTTCATTTGAGAGACACTGAGTATAACAACCACTCTAGAACAGGAATCATGTTCTAGAGTAGTTGACCAATATATGATTGAACTCCACAATTTTTTGTATACTTTTATTTGGTTACAGTTTAGTAGTTGGCCACTCCCACAAGTTCTGTGCCACCTTTTCCCCAGCACATCTAGCCGTCTGCATATATGTATGGGTGTGTAGCTTGGTCTTCTTATGGGATGCCTAACAGTGTATTGAGGACAGGGAGCCTCTGACTCCATTGCTTGTATTTGGGACTCTTTTCTTTCTACTGGGTTGCCTCGTCAAGCCTTAATATGTATTGTATCTTGTTAGCTTATGTCTGGTTGGTATCTCTGGGAGGCCTGCCCTTTTCTGAAGAGAAACAGAATAAATGGATCTGGGGGAGAAGGAGGGAAGGAGAGGGACAGGGAAGAAAGGGGAGGGAAAACTGTGGTCAGGATGAAACATCATATGACCAGTGGCATCATGCATCTTTGGAAGTGAAGATCGTTTCCTTTAACTACTAGATAACAAACATGAAATCTGAAGATCGGTTCCTGAGTTCTATAAGAAAGCAGGCTGAGCAAGCCAGTAAGCAGCACCCCTCCATGGCTTCTGCATCAGCTCCTGCATCCAGATTCCTGCCCTGCTTGAGTTCCTGCCCTGACTTCCTTTGGTGATGAATTGTAATAAGAAAGTGTAAGCTGAATAAAAGCGTTCTTCCTCCACTGTCAATAAAATAAAGTACTTCTGAGTGGAGGAAGCATTCTTCATGCCATGGTAATTATGTCAGGCAGTATTAAAAATCTAAAGTGAGCCTTACACTTTGATGCCACATATTAATAGCTGTGCCTTTTGTTTTGCCAATATTCATTCAACTCAACAATTTTCTTAACATTATGTCTTATACACCCAAAACAAAATTATATCAGATGCAAAGAATAAAATCTAATGTTTTAAAACAAGCAAAACCACAGTAGGAATGGCTCATGAACTAGAAAAGGTCTTTAACTAGTATTAGTTTGTGTATTTTTTCTCTTTTTTAATTATTACTTAAAAAAAATACCAGTCCAAATTCCCACTCCTTCCCCTCCTCCCAGTCCCCTCTCTCTCCCTCCACAGACCCTCCCCCACCCTTCCAACCCTAAGGGAGTAGCATGCACACTGCCCTGTGGAAAGTCCAAGGCCCTCCCTAGTACATCTAGGCTGAGCAAGGTTCACATCCAAAGAGAATAGGATCCCATGAAGCCAGTATATGCAGTAGAGACACATCCCAGTGTCACTATCAGTGGCCCCTCAGTCTGCCCCAACTGTCATCTCTCTTCAGAGGGGCTCATTTGTTCCCATGCTCGTTCACTCCCAGTCCAGTTAGAGTTGGTATGTACTCACTCATTAGTGGACTCTAGCCATAATGAAGGACATTAAGCCTATAGTTCATAAGCCTAGAGAAGCCAAACAGCAAGGTGAACACAAAGAAAAACATATAGAGATCCTCCTGGAAATTGGGGTCACCTTATTATTTAGTTTCTTCAGGATCTAGGTTTGTTGTCATTTCTTTATAACTAATATCCACTTATGAGTGAGTGCATACCATATTCAGTTTTTTTTGGGGGGGTCCGAGTTACCTCACTAGGGATAATGTTTTCTAATTCCACCCATTTGCATGCAAAATTCACGATGTCATTATTTTTTACTACTGAGTAGTACTTTAATGTGTAGATGTGCCACACTTTCCTTATTCATTCTTCAGTTGAGGGGCATCTAGATTGTTTCCAGTTTTTGGCTATTACAAATAATAACCTTGTGTATTTCTTTTTTGTAACTGATTTAAAAGGTAAAATTTATTACACAAATGAAACTTATTTTGTTATTGTTTTTCATTGCAATGCATAATTACCACAAGCAATATATATTATAGATCAGAATTCACTCCTTGGGGACCAAGATATCTGGAAAACACTTATAATATTGATTTCTAGTATTTGATATTTGATTAATTAACTCTGAAATGCAAGCTTTGTTTATTAAGAATCATGACACTAAAAGTATGGTATGTCTGAGTATTTCGTTTTGGTTTAAGTAATAATCAGGAAGCAACATTTGTTGTTCAAGAACTGGTGTGTCATATTTTTTCATAAACTACATAACAGAGGTGGTGGGTAAACTAAATAAAAATGTCAGTCACAAAAATGTTGAAAGTCTGTAGAAAAGTCACAGTAATTGAAGGTGGGAAGATAGCTCAGTCAATAAAGTATATAACACAGTCAGAGTCATGAAGGTTTTAGATGGGATGACCAACATCCACTTAAGAACGCCTGACATGATGACATGAAGGGATACCTATAATCCCAGTTCTAAATAAGTACAACTGGACAGATCCCTGTACTCCCTGGCCTGCCAGCATGGATGAACTGGCAAGCTTCTGGTTCAGTATGAAACCGCACCTAAAACAAAACAAAAGCAAAAACGAAAACAAAAATAAAAATCAATGTGGGAGGGAAGACTAGAGTGAAAATTTCTTCTGGACTTGACAGTTGTGTTTACCTGCGCAAAGTAAATCCAGTCAACATTCCAGAATGGACGGGGTGGAGAAAGGCTCCTGAGTGGTCCCCACCTGTAGCTAACTAGCTACTGAGATTATTGGCTGTTAGGAAAGCAGTGCCCATTTTCTTCAAGGGTATGGCCCTTGATAAGTCAGCCATGATCTAGCAGATAACCTCACATCTGTGCATGTATGGATAACATAAGTTGGTCTCTGTGATAAAAAAAAATTAAGATGCAAAATGGCAATTGAGGGGATCCAGGAAGAGTTTAGGGGTGGGGATGAGGTGTAAATGTCACCAAAATGCCTTGTATTATAAAATTCTCAAAGACTTGCCAAAATATTATAATTTTAAAAGAAGGTGGAAAGTGACTGAGGAAGACATTTTAATTTGACCTGTAGCCTTCTTATGCATGCAATGTACATATACACCTTCATACACCATTTATACACAGAAATGTATACCATGCACATAAAATCACCATGATTGAGCTTGATCACAGTTTGAGAGGGTTAATTTTCATGGTGAATTTGAATCAATCTAGAATCACCCAAAAGAGAGTTAATGAGGCACTGTCTAGATTAGGTTGGGCTGTGCTGTAGGCAAGCTTAAGGGTGGAGACTGTCTGATTGTTTCAACTGACTGGTGAAAACCCAACCTAAAAAATGAGCAGCATTATTTTGGGGGTTTGGGTCCTGGAATGTATTAAAAATAAGACAGTGATCTGAACAAAGATGTATAATGTCTTCTCTTTGCTGTCGGCTGTAGATATAACTATAAGTGCTCGCTTGGCTCCCCTTCCTTCACAACTATAGTCTGTAATTGTAGGCTAAAATACATACTTGCTCCACTTAGGCACTTTTTGGGAGCCCTTTATCACCGAAGTTAAAAAATTTTATAATTAGTGAAGCATCGTGACATGTGATAGTCGTTCGCACACTGTCGGTCACAACCCCTTGGAGGGTCAAACAACCCTTTCACAGAGTCAACTAAAACCATCAGAAAACAGATATTTAAGTGGGATTGTCAGCAGTAGCAAAATTACAGTTATGAAGTAGCAACAAAAATAATTTTATGGTTGTGGATTCTCCACAACATGAGAACTGTATTGAAGGTGACATAATTAGGCGGGTTGAGAACCACTGTGCTAAACTATCAGACATCACAGGTGACAGCACTTGGGTCAGAACCTCCTATCAGCTAAGCAAATTCAAAGCCCAGAACTCAGTAGAAGGAGTAGAAGGGAATTTTCACTAATGAATAGGAAAATGAGGCAGAGTGTTATCAGGTAAACTTTGGACAGCACTTTATAATTCATTAATAAATTAGTCTTCTAGATTGATATTCAAAATCATGCGATGACATGCTGATATTGTCATCCCCACGTGCATGATGAGGCCTGATGATGTAAGTGCTTCAGGACTTTCTACTGTATTTTTGCCAGAAGCAGTAGTACACTCCAAGCAGAGTTTGTCCTGGCTGGTTTTGTCACCTTGACAGAGGCTGGGGTCATCAGAGAGGAGGGAGCTTCTGTTGAGAAGATGCATCCATGACATCTGGCTATAGGCAGGTCCTTAATTGGTGGCCCATGGAGGAGGGCCCAGACCATTTAGATTGGTGCCATACATACTGGTAGTCCTGGGTTCTATGATAAAGCAGGCTGAGTAAGCCATGGAGAGCAATGCAGTAAGCAGAACCCCTTCATGGCCTCTGTATCAACTCCTGCCATCAGGTTCCTTCTCTATGTGAGTTTCTGTCTTGATTTCCTTCAGTGGTGGATTACTGATGTGGATACTTAAGCTACACAAGCCCTTTCCTTTACAACTTGCTTTTGACCATGGTGTTGCATCATACCAATAGTGATGCTAAGACAGAGTTCATCTTCTGAATCACCAATTGGATGATGTTAACCTCTGTTGTTAAACATGAAGAAATGTATAAAGTCATGTGTGTTGCTTTGGAGAGTAAAGACAAAGACATTACTAACAAGCAACCAGCCACCTGAGTAAGAAGAACTTGGTTGAATTCTCATAAAGTCTGAGCCTTGACTGGCTATATCCAGGAAGAAAAAGGTAGTCAGAGATTAGATTTCATCTGCTTTAGGGTATTCTATGTTGCTCTGAAAAATTCCTGGGCCTGAATAATGCATGAGAAAAAATATATTTATGTATCTCACATGCTTTGAGATTTAACAGTACCTGCCAGTGTCTGTTCAACTTATGATGAGGTCCCATTACAGATGGCATCAGATGGCAGACATGGAAAAGTGGCAAGGAGATTTGTGCAGAAAAGGGCAAATACCATGGTAACCTGACTTTACCAGCACCTGCTGTGCAGGCTAATCCAGTCCCAGGAGATCCAGATAGCTCCCAGGGTACTTAATCCAGTCTCTACAGAAAGAGAATTGTTTATAAGAGCAACCTAAGGTTTTTAAAGATTCTATCACATCTCAACACTGTTATATTTGGAGAAAAATAGGAATATGAGTTTTCTTGGATACTATCCACATCCAAAACACAATGCTAAAATAGAGAAAATATAATAACAGTGACTACAAAGATAATAATCATAATAATTACTAGCATTGTATAATTAATGATCTCATATTAATTAATATGCATTCCATGTACATATATACTATGAATAAGCACAACTATCTATGTGTAAAAATACATCTGTGCCATTGTATATTAACACATTTTATATTGTAAATATCATGTATATTCTGAGTATGCCATAGCATATTGTAATCACTATAATATAATAACTGTATTGCAAATAATTATCAGTGCTATGTATTTAAAGAAAGAATAGTCATTGATAGGAAATAAATGTATATAGTGACAGAGAGGAGCATGTGTGATCATTTCTGTGGCTGTGGTGTGGTCTGCTACTCATGTTGGTGCATACAGGCTGAGAGTCATCTGTCTCTATCTCTGTGACATTCTGTATCCATTCCTTATGCTCAAGTGAGAAACGTATGGTTTATTTTCCCTAGGAAATTACATGTTCCTTTAAGGGTCTCCATTACAATTGTCAGATTTGTTATAATGGTAAACAAATAAAACCATTTTTACTTGAATATCCACTGACCATCAAATAAAAATTTTCTTTGAGTAAACTATTTGTGTTGGGTCCTTAACTTAATAAACAAGAAAATATTGTACTTTTGTGATAAATTTCAATTGCAACAAGGCAGGTAAATTTTTATGTGTGTGTGTGTGTGTGTTTTTACTTTTATTAAAAGGCACAGTCAAAAATGAAGCAAAACTTAAGGCCTGAGAACCTGAGATAAATAAATAATTAATTTGGTGAGCTGGCTCAATTGTATTTGGAGTTAAGTTGTAAATTCAAAAGGTTTCAAGGGAAGTTGCTGCCATCAATTGCATAATCAAAGTCAATGTGTCAGTACTTACCATGAACTGCAGCGTGGTCCAGGGAGAGAAAGTGATAGGTAGAAAATGTAGGGCAGGTTCCTTCTGTAATACTAGAAGGCTAGTCAGATGTATTTCTCATCTTACCATAAGTAACATGTACTTTTTTTTCCTGCAAGTTTTCCTATACAGAAAAAATAAAATTACACCATACCTGCATGATAAACAATTGCTGAGGATTATAAACGGAGTCAATGAAAATGTCGGGTTGTAAAAGGAACTCAGTGTAAGAGAAAGAATTTCATTTATTTAATCAACTGCAAGTCAGCCAACAAATTAATTTTTTTAATAATACGCAATTTAGTAATAAAAGTTTAAGAATTTGGATAAAATAGGAAATAGAGAGATCCCTCAAAACATTCAGTGTACCAAGACTGAACCATTGAAGGACTAGATAAACTTACTAGACAAATCATAACTAGAAAGGTTGAACCAGTACTGTGGTTAAACATGTTTCAGGACTTTCCAGTGAAAGGACAGAGTAGAACTATGCAATAAGGTAATTTGTATAAATGTAACATCACCGAAGTCCTATGGAGAACCACATAGCCCGAATATTACAGATTGCAATTGTACAGTTGAAAAATTAAAGCAAAAACATCAGTGTCTACATTTTACAAGAAGGTAAGCATGAAAGATGGCACTAAACACTTCCTGGTCTGCAATTTAATTTTGCACGAATTTCATCTGTATTGCCAGTACTCCTCCCCACATTCCCTGAAGAAATCTATTCCCAAGGTGAAGTCTACCCATTCCAAAATAATTTGGAAAATGGTAGTGTAAGTTATTTTCGTTTTCCCAAATTTCCAGCAACAGGTAACAGCTGAGTTCTGAGGTGTTAATTAGCTGATATTATAATTCCATAAGACCAGCTGAGGTCTCAGGCAATTCTCCAAGGACTCCATGACACGAGTCACTTCAACAGCTCCAATAATAAACAATTCATACCCATCGCCAAGCTCTTCATCTCTCTCAGCTTATTTGTTTGGGGTTGTTTCAGTTTCAAATGTTACCTCTTTGTCATCTATGTACTGAAATGATTCCTTCATGATTACTCTACCTACTTTAACACACAAGTACCCTTAAAATTCAGTTTTTGATGGGAGCTGGAAAAATGGCCCAGGTTAAGAGCATTGGCTTCTCTTTCAGAGGGCCTCAGTTTGGTCTTCAAAAATATAAAAAGGGAATCAAAATAGAGAAAGTGTTCCCATCAAACTGGCCCTTAGGAAAGCCTGTGGAGTCTTTTCTTGATTAATATCACTGATGTTTCATGGCCCAGAACACTATTATTGATGCTATCTCTGCGTAGACCATCCTGGGAGGTATATGTTAGCTTAACATGAACCTGGAGAACAAACCAGCAGACAGCAATCCTCCATGGTCTTTCATTCAGCTCTTGCCTCCATGTTCCTTTCTTAAGTTCCTTTGGTGATTTATTTCGGGGAAGAGGTATGATTTGATTGTTGTAAGATGAAATATAAACCTTTTTGTGCACAAGTTGTTTTGGCCATAGAGTTTTATTATAGCAATACAAACCTAAGAGTGTTTGTGATGAGTTTCTCATATGAAAAAAATAAAATATAGACATTGTTAATGAATGAGAGGTACAAATATGATGTTTTAGCTATGATTATATCTGTTTTTCTTTTCTTCAAAGACTTGCTACATGATCTTAACAAGACAGAGGGTATGCTTATCTTATAAACATGCGAACAGTATGTTATTCATACACAGATATAGATAGATGCACTTTTTGTAATAAATACATAAGCAAAGAGATGATTTTGACTACTAAAGTTGAGAAATTTTAGGCTATTACACACACCTCTTGATAAATGAATGCATGGGTTGATTTATATTTGGATTAAATTTCTTAAATATACCTTATGAGGTAAGTATAATTTACTCCAAATAATGCATTCACAAACAATAGAAAAATAAAAGAGAACCACACAGCCTAGTTATCATATTTTAATTTAATTTTTCCCTTTTCTAATTTTATTATGGTACAAAGAATTTCTTTGATTTTTAGCATTTTTGTCTTCTGGTTTTTGTCTTTTTTAAAATTTATTAGATTTTTTTAATTTATTAGATTTTTTAAAATACCATTCCAAGTTCCCACTTCCTCCCCTCCTCCAATTCCCTCAACACACCCTTCCACCCCACCTGCCTCCAATCCTGAGAGAAGGTAAAGCACATTGCTTTGTAGAAGATCCAAGGCCCTCCCTACTGTATCTAGACTGGGCGAGGTATACATCCAAAGAGAATAGGTTTCCAAAAAGCCAGTAAAAGCAGTAGGGATAAATCCTGTTACCATTGCCAGTGGCCCCCCAGTCTGCCTCAGCCATGAAACTGCCAACCACATTCAGAGGGACTAGTTTGGTCCTATGCTTGTTCCTTCTAAGTCCAACTGGGGTTAGTGAGCTCCCATTATTTCAGGTAGACTGTTTCAGTGGCTGAACCCATCATGGGCTTGACCTCATGGCTCATATTCTTACTCCTCCCACTCTTCAACTGTACTTTGGCAGCTCAGTCCATTGCTCCAATGCAGGTCTTTGCCTCTGTTTCCACCAGTTGCTGGATGAAGGTTCTATGGTGATATTTAAGATATTCGTCAGTCTGGCTACAGGGCAAGTCAAGATTGGGCACCCTCTCCTCTATTGCTTAGGGCCTTAGCTGGAGTCAGCCTTGAGGATTGCTGGGAATTTCTCTAGAGCCAGGTTTCTGCCAAACCTATATTGGCTCCCTCAATCAAGATATCTCTTTCCTTGTTCTCATCTCTGTCCTTCCTTTATTTTATTGCATGGAATAATTGAAAAGGCCTTTTCCAGTGTGAGGCACTATACAGGGCTTTACCTGACTGCCAAAGAAGTGGAAGTAATATCTCAAGATGCAATGACTAAATTTTCTTTAAAGCCCTGGCTCTACAGCTTCGGAATGAAAGTGATTCATGGGTGAGAAATCAGGATAGCGTAATCAGAAGTCCCCGCGGTGCCATTCTTGACCTTTAAAGCCAAAGCACATTTGCAGAATGGGAAGCTGAGCAGGCTGTCTGTTTGCAAATACTGGCCTAGAAATGCTTGGTGTTTCACCCAGACAGCGCACCTTATCAATATTTCAGAGACTGATGGAACAGGTGCCCTTTGTGATCAAAGGTCAGTGAGAGGAAAGGAAAATGAATACTTAGAAGAAAGTCACCTTCAGAGTATGAATCCTAACCACTAATGTTCACAGAGGATTTCCATAACATTTTAGAAAAGGATTTTCTAGTATTGGATGTAACTTAGAAGCCTTAGAAATATATAATGCCTTTATAATTGTAAGAGCAGAATGGCATCCACATATACATGAATTCCACTATTGTGAGATTATACGGGTGATCTGATGAACATTTGTAGAACTGGGGCACTACAGTTCCAAAGCACATGGGTATAGAACTAAAAAGTTAGAAATTTAAGCCATCCCTCCATTTCATTCCTGCTTCTCACTCATCTCAATGCATTCTCCCCCTCTTCTCCAAACACATGCTTCTGGATGAAACGTGTGTCTTCCACTACTTCATCTCAACGCCTTCTCCCCCTCTTCTCCAAACACATGCTTCTGGATGAAACGTGTGTCTTCTACTGTCACAATGTGCATCTTAGTCTCATAGCCAAATCACCGCTACAGTTCTACACCTACCAGAATCTAACCTCAACTATGGTTTATGTTTCACATTCGTCTATCACCACAGACTGTATCACAGAATACAGATTAGAGTCTTTGTATCAAAATCCCATCCTTTCCTGAACTGATGTTCCAGGTATGGAAAAGGAAAACATAGGATTTGGATTTTGGTTGAATCAGTTTATTTATAAAGATGGTCTAGGTATCAAAGCCATTAATTACTGTCTCCACTAAATTTAGTCAAGCACAAATAGGATCAAAACAAATTACTAGTCTAGCACTTGCAATTATCTGAATAGATTTATTGCACCATTCAATAGGAGATTGATATTGATTAGCAATTTAAACAATTTAATTGTGAAAACACTCATGAATAGCTATGCCACGTACCCTTGTTTTAAAAGAATTGCCTAAGTCTTTGGAGGAAAGTGACACATAAATGGCATAAATGAGCAGAAATAATAAAAGATCAAATTATTAATAATAGCCAATAAAAGAGGCTGAGAAAAAAAAAACCTTACAAAAGAAGTTGAGAAGAAAACCTCAGGAAAAGTTTGTTACACCCACAACTTAAGAGGTGACGTTTCTTGGTAATGCATTAATCTTGATATAGACAAAATTTTCTTTTTCTTTGTTTTAAAACCATGATCTCACTATGTTGTTAAGATTGGGCAGAAAGTTGACACCATGGTTAGCTTTTCCTTTATGATACAAAGATAGACGTGAACTCAGGAAATAGCAAATTACTGAGCACTACACTAAATATAAGATGGGTAACAGATCGAGGAGTAGGATGATGATGGTCATGGTGATGAGGAAGATGATGATGGCAGCAATAATAATGGTAAAGAAATGAAATCACTGCGAGTAGCATCATGATCTCGTGATAAGATATAGTCCACCTCTTAATCTAGTGTCATATACTGAGGGCACTGATAGGATTGAAGGAGTAATATGTAAAATAATATTTCATAGCTTGGTACACTCAAATCTGCCTGTCTGCAAGCAGTTTTCCACTATACATTTCTGAGCAGTATTCATAAATAAATTTAATATTAGAAAAATTTGTCACTTCCAAACTTGTGGCATTGTGTCTCTTCTCAAAAGAACTTGGGCTTTAGAACACTTCAAGTTTCCAATTCTTAGCACAGAATATTCAACCCCTGTGTAGTTTTTTCTTTAAGGAAAAATGAATAAATTGGAGAAATTTTATGTTCTAGTGGGTTCAATAACAAATTGGAAAAGACTCATGGCAGAAGAACCCGTTGGAGCTAGAAAATAGTTTCCTGTTGATTCCTCTAAGAATCTGTTGCCTCACAGAAATATTCTGACCTTGAACATGTGTTTTCACAGAAGTTGTTAATTTTTATCAGTCCAAACTGTAGACCAATGCTCATCTTTACATGTAATCACCACCATTTTCTCTCAGCTTGTTTCCTGACCCCGGCTTCTTGATCGGTCAATGTCAGAATAACATGGTCCCTGCCCTACATTGCATGACCTGCTCCTTCCCTTTTATATGGATTGGAGCCTGTTTATCTCTTCAAGATCAAATCTTCAATCTATATGAAAGATTCCCCAGCCCACAAAAGGTGCTTGGCCTTCCCTCATCCATGATTTCAGTAGTGAAACTTAAGATAAATCCTAATGCAGCTCCCTGATAACTAAACTCATCCAGAAGTAGATGTTGAGAACCACTGATCTAACTGTCCTTACAAAAGTCTATGTAGACTCAACAGGCTGACCGGAAGTGTTTCCCAGTTGTATTTCCTGGCCTTTCCATAACTAATAAAAAATTTCAAGTATTAGCTTTTCTGTTGCTGAATTCCATGCTGACTTTTTATTCTCTTCTACAAGTGGTCTGTTCATATCACTATCTTAGCTCTCCAATGCTATGCTATTATATTTAGAGTTAGGCTATTCTAGGGGTTATTAGTCACTCATAAAGAACTGTCTATGAATAAAGGTTCATTTTGTTTGTTTTATATGTAAATGTTGCCATACATCCAATATATTTCTACCTTGGTCAGATTTCTCAGCCAGCAGAGTAAGGAAATCTTGTGCCATATGCTTATTTAATTAATCCAATATCAATCTCTGACGTTCCTGGCACAAAACACTTAGTTTCTAAAATGAACCATGATGTACAATTAATTGTTCTCCCTATAGATTAAAGATAAAATTCAGGGATTTTACAAAGATTTTGCTCTTGTATCATATATTTTGTTTCATATGAGACTGTTCTGTGCTAATGTGAATACATCTGGCAAAATAATGTTTTGAAATGAAAGAAAAATCATTTTACACAACATACCACTGCTTCTTTCTTGATTTTTGGTTAGATACCAAGAATTGAAGAGGAAAGTAACAATAAAAAAAATATAAACAGTAACCAACTACACAGTGCAAGTTTAAAATTTCTATGGCAAAAACAACTATATTTCATACTAACTACCTTGTTTGGATTTTAACGTGTTTGTTCTCTTCAGTAGAAGAAAGTTTTATGTCTTATATTTGTATGATCCTTGAAAGACAATAAAGCATTTTATTTTTTCATTCACAGTCTATAAAACTTAGAAGGGGCGTTTTTGTGAAGTACCTTTTATGTGTCTTATACAAGACTAACAATGGTTTGATATCTTTAAAAAGCAAACAAAAGCAATCACAAATGATGCTATTGTAATTATTACGCTTCAGGGAGCAATTTTGTGAACTGAACATGCCTCATGCTCCCTTGGCAGAGAGGAGTAGGCAGGAGAATCAACGAGACCAGGAGAGGACAATAGCTCTCCTTTGACCATCACTGCATCTCTCTCTGTCTTTAACGTCTCATTTTGTCACACTGACTTCCTTTGCCTCCAGTTTCTCTTAGAAGTCCCACACGGAGGATGCTGAGTCTGAGTCTCTACCTTATTCAGGCAGCATGTATAACCTAGAAAAATAGACCAGCATAGAGCTCACCTTTCAGGCAGGTATCTAAAGTCATGGATAAGTTTAAATATGTGTGTGTACATTAACTTATATTTATTTAAATATATATTTATATACACTAATATATAAATGTATATAAAATAAATGTATATATGTATATAAAATAAATGTACCAGAGGGTAAGAGGTTTATGTCATATCCTTAATTTGTAAGGAAAGTCATACTATGAGGAAGAGATTTGACCCCATGTAGATCCACAGAAGCTTTCTAAAATATACTTTATTTATATTTTTAAATTATCTTACAAAATTGCTGGTTTCCTTAAAGTTTTTCATGAAAAGTGTTCTCAAATACCCCATTCAGGCCAATGTCACAGAAGATGTGGTTACAGGCACTGAGTACCATGCGCTATCCAGAAGCATCATGGACCTTTCTATAGTCCAGCAAAGTGGAAGAAGAGAAACAGGAGACTCCATAGAGAAGCAAAAAGCCTTTCATACAACTAGGGCAAAAGTCAGACAGTCATGGGGGATTAAAGGGTGCGAAAAAAGGGACACAGTGCCAGGTGGCGGTGGTGCATGCCTTTAATCCCAGCACTCGGGAAGCAGAGGCAGGTGGATCTCTGTGAGTTCGAGGCCAGCCTGGTCTACAAGAGCTAGCTACAAGGAAACCCTGTCTCGCAAAACCAAAAAAAAAAAAAAAAAAAAATTAAAGAAAAAGGACACGGTATAAGGTTAAGTTCAATATTCTTCTGGTTTTAATTTGTATAAATCAGCTCTTAGCTTAGGGTTCTTGCTATTTCCTTGACTTGGGATAGAATAGTCATCAGGCCTTTGAATCAGGGCTCGAGGACCCAAGATCCAGCATTGAGAGTTTGCACCTGACAGCTCTCCATTCTTCATTCACCTCTTTAGTGAACAGGAAAGTTGCATAAGAGCATCTCAAACATATCTTGCTGGTCTGGAAGTCTCGTGCTTTTTTTTTTTTTTCTGTTTCAATCTTTTTTTTCATACTTTCTTTCTAGAGGTCAACACTTCATAAGGTCATTGCAGCCACATGTTTCTGAAAATACAGACTCATTGAAATAACAGAATTAATCAAGCCATAAAAATAGACAGAGTTCAACACGGTATTGAGCCTAAAAGGAAAAAAAGTGAGGGAGTCTATGATGAGAAAATTATACCTGACCTCACCTCTCTATTTCCTTTGGCTTTAGCTTTTATAGGATGCTATATTTCTGGAGGAACCATTCATATTTGCTGCAGGTAAATGCCTGTATTCTGAATTTATAGAGACAGGCAGCAGAAGGTCAAGGTACAGGCCAAGGGTAACTAAAGCAGAGAAACAGCGCTTGAGAGTGATGGAGACAAAATGCCAAGTGTGGATTCAGCGTGCACTGTGGCTGCAGAGGGAAGAAACAACTGCAGGAAAATAACACAGGCCTCACTGCAGACTCACAATGCAGAGAGAAGAGTGGCAGTTTCCTTTCCGTACCCCAGCTTTAAAAATGGTCCCTGGTTGAAGAAAAATGAGTTCTTAGAATTATAAGGCACTGTGCATGAAAACTTTTAGTTATTTAATTAGCTGACTTTATGAAGAAAAACACAGTTTTCTGCAATACAAAAATATTACCTGGACAAGAAACATATAGCAAGCTAATCTCTCCAGTGACATATTTTCTTTTCCCTAAAATAAATTATAATTTCCACTGGAATTCTTTGTAATATCCTTTAAAAAAGTAAGCAAATATAATCAACAGACAAACCAAGTGTTCTTTTATCAAACCTCTTTTGGAATAGAGGTACACAGCACAGATCAGGAAGTTTTCGTTCTGAGAAGCCACTGGAGGATGTAAATAAGAAAGTTCTCATTGTTTGACATAATAAAAAATTATTTATACTGGTTTCTAATGTTTTCAAAGCACACAGGAATAACTTCCAGCTTTGGTTTGAAAGCCAAATAGGCTTCTGTATATGAGTTCATGAACCCAGTGTGGTGGTCTCACGCATGCAGAAGTTGGTGTTTAACTTGACTGCTAACCTGCTCAAGGGATGCAGCTTGTGCACTGACAACGGATTTGGAGCTACCATCAAAGAAAATACGAGCATCTTTTTCTTTAAAGATATTCTTTTTCAGACCCAGGTTTGGTCTTTTTACAGAAATCTTTAATTAATAAATAAATAAATAAATAAATAAAATAAATAAAAAAGAAAAATAAGATATTCTTTACAGTTGCAGACTCGTGTAGTTAGAAGAAACAGCAGAAAGAGCAGGTACATCCTCTGTGCCAGTTTTCTGCAGTGGTTGTGTGATTAATAGTACAACTTGGAGGTCCTTAATGCCAAGTAGGGGACTTCTGTAAACTTTGATTTTATGTGTTTGTGTGCATGTAGTGTGTTTTGTTTATGTTTTTAAAAAATTATTGAGTGTTTCGTGCATAAATAGAATGCATTTATCAAAGCTACCCCTCCTCCCTCCACCCTAACTCCTCCTGTACCACCGCATCTATTACCTTCTATCTTCATACACTCTTCTGCAAACCTACTGAGTTCACTTAGTGCCTCCAAGAAACACATGCTCCCTCTCTTATAATTTCCTTGTCTCTTACAGTGTGTAATACAGATGTTATTGCTTAGGACTGGGCCTGAAACAGACCCTTGTTCTAAGCATACCATGCAGCCACCATTCACTGCGAAGATGAACATTTTCCTAAGAGTATGAGCGTAAACATTTAGAACACAATTTGGTGCCATGTCATCTTACCTTAACAACAGTGATGAGCCCCTCTACCCTGCAAACCAGCCTGCCCCAGCTGCAGGCCCTATGACCATCACCACCCCAGCCAAGTATTTACGACAAGTTTATTCTATTAAGTATGGATTCTGTCCTTAGGGTGGCTCTTAAAACAGGTGATTGCCTACTTGCCAGCCATGAACTTATTGCACCATGGGCATTTCTTGCCTCACATATTGACACTGCGGTTTGCAGGATTCACAACTTAGAAACACTGTTGAGGCCTCATCACCCTGAGCAACCTGTAGAGAACTTTCTGGCACTATGAAATCCAGTCACCAGGTCTTGTTTGAACTCTCAGCACCCTGTATCAAGGTGGTGTGGTATTCAGCTCCAGGCCTTATGTTCTAATTCCCATAAGCTATCAAGAGTAATGACAACAATTTGTATTGTTTAGGGAATACAGGGCCCCCTGACCGACAACTCAAATGGCATAGGTATTTTGTCAAGAGTGGCTTTTAAGGAAGACATGATAACTTTGAACTTTTGACATAAAGAACAGTAAAATAAAGAATTTGTGTTGTTTTAAGCCACCAATTTTGTGGGTATTTGAAGTTTAGTATCAGTAGCAAATAATACCAGCCTCTACACCTTCCATTTTGGACCAAGAAATGATGCATTGGCCTATGTCATGATCTACCTGGTTTGGGATGTTGAAGGATAACACACATACCGGGAGGCATTCTGTTTGTAGTGTTTTTCTACTCTGTGATATATTTACTGAGGACACACTATTTCCTCAAGTATCAGGAATGCTGGTTTGTGTTATCATTACATGTAGACAGAGATTGCTCGTTCATTTCCTGGTCAACCAGACCCGAATAATTGCACAGAAAATATATTAATTCCAACAGTGTTCTGACAATGGTTCAAGTGTATTTCTAGATAGCTCTTATATCTTAAATTAACCCATTTGTATTCATTTGTGTGTTGCCACAAGGCTGTAGTTTACCAGTAAGGATCTAGGGCCCTTCTCCTTTGGTAGCTACATGGCGTCTCTTTGACTCTGCCTATTCTCTCCATATCTCTTCGGATTTCCTGTCTACCTTTACTCTGCTAAGCCATTGGCTGAAACAGCTTTATTCATCAAACAATAAAAGCAACACATATACAAAAGGACATCCCACATCAATTACATGCCCTCCCCCAACAATAGCAGAAACTACAGAAATCTGTAGCTAAGATCAAAGCAACCAGAGCAAATGCAAACATCTTCCTGCCAATGAAGCTCACAACATACATCCTATTTATAAATTATGACTCCCATGTGCCTGTCCTGGTATTGTTTTCAGTTTTCCTCAGCAGGCAATGGGGAAATAGCTTTGGCTTCAGCTACAGCAGGTAAAAACATGCATTGCATGAGCAGGAGTGCCTGCTTATAAATTCCCAGCATCCATGTAAAAGCAAACAAGCAAACAGAACAACAACAACAACAAACTAGGGTGACTGCATGTATACCTGCAACCCCACCACTGTAGAGGGTGAATACAGGAAGATTCCTAGGGCTGCTGGCTCCAGGCTCAGTGTGAGATCTTGTCTCATGAAGGAGTAAGGGAGAAGAGTGATAGAGCAGAAAACCCCATGTACCCCATGTATTCCTCTGGCCTTCGTCGTGAAGGGTTACAGGCACACACATATGTACACTCAGCACACTTGTGTAAACCAACACACACACACACTACTTCTCCCCAACACATACTGCCTTTAGCTTATGTGTGTTTCTTCTACTCATGATAAGTAACTCACCACATATGTTCATATCTGATCATTAATGAACCCATAGATCATAAGAGCATAGTAAATGGATGGATTTGTTAATTAACATAGCTATAATGCAGACTTG
Organism: Alexandromys fortis; assembly: GCF_014885135.2. NCBI lineage: Eukaryota > Metazoa > Chordata > Mammalia > Rodentia > Cricetidae > Alexandromys > Alexandromys fortis. The sequence continues at coordinate 6,235,938 of NW_026067929.1, read as the reverse complement.
CTCCAGGTAAAGAAGCTTATATGACGTTTTGTGTGTTTTGCCTCAATATGCAGTATGTAAATGCAAATCTGAGTTGTTAATCTTTTTAATTCAGGAGAACAAGATGAGGATGTGGTTAGGTTATTTTTAAGGGACAGTCTCTAGCCTTGTTTCTTGGGTCTATGAAAGAGATGATCCTTGCCACTTGCCAAATCAGAGGTACAATGTACACACAGTCCCTGACAGCTGCCTTAGAGTAAAAGTCTCTCTATATTTGCCCTTCTCACTGTGCAGCCTGTGTTTCTACCTTGGCAGAAATACCTGCCATAGTATTTTTTGAGCTAAAAGACATTGACTATTGCATAATTATCAAATAACTTATCTCAGTGTACACTAAAGTGGTTAGCCATGCAGAAATTGGAAGAGGACTGTGTCAAGATAACGCAGTTTCTGAGAAACTTGAATATCTTACAAATGCAGAAAGTGATGCAGACATGGAAATATAGAAGCAATAAAAAGCAAACAGCCATCCCCAAGCAATATATAAAATGTTACCAGTGTTTAAGACTGGAATGTCAGTTAGAATGTGCTAATAATCTGATTTCCTTCTGGGTCTTCAGAAGGTCCTCTATATGGATCTATGGGTATGTGTGCAGTTATGTGGTAGTGGACTTTAAACCCTTAAGCCACTCTCTTACTCATAGTGAATGGTTTGTAAAACTCAGGTTTGCCTGTGAGAGAATAATTTGGTTATTCTGATTCTTGTTTGAGTTATACATCAAGACTTAGATTCTGACTATTATAAATAGTGCTGCTATGAACATAGTTGAGCAAATGTCCTTTGGTATATTTGAGCATCCTTTGGGTATATGCCCAAGACTGGTATTGCTGGGTCTTGAGGTAGCTTGATCCCCAATTTTCTGAGAAACCACCATACTGATTTCCACAGTGGCTATACAAGTTTGCACTCGCACCAGCAATGGAAAAGTGTTTTCCTTACCCCACATCCTCTCCAGCATAAGCTGTCATCAGTGTTTTGGATCTTAGCCATTCTGGCAGGTGTAGGATGATATCTCAGAGTTGTTTTGATTTGCATTTCCCTGATGACTAAGGATGTTGAGCAATTCCTTAAATATCTTTAAGCTATTTGAGTTTCTTCAGTTGAGAATTCTCTGTTTAGATGTATAAGATTAAGATGGGGAAACCGAAAGAGGCAGCTGACCATTCCTAGTGGGAGCTCCCTGAAGCTGAACTGGTAGCTGGGGTACCTGCATAGGACCGAACTAGCCCCTATGAATGTGGGTGACAGTTCTGTTGCTTGGGCAGTGTGTGGTCTGTGGGTCTATGGGAAATAGGACCAGGATTTACTCCCAGTGCATGAACTGGCCTTTTGGAGCCCATTCTCTATAGAGGGATACCTTGCTCAGCCTAGATATGGGGAGAGTAGTTTGGTTGTGCCTCAACTTGATATGCCCGACTATGTTGACTCCTCATGGGAGGCCTTGCCTTTTCTGAAGAGTAGATGAGGGATTAGGTTGGAGGAAGGTGGGAAGTGGGAGGAAGGAAGAGAGTGGAAACTGTGGTTGGTATATAAAATGAAAAAAAATAAAAAATTTAAGAATAAAGACTTAGAGCACAGAACTAGAAAGAACCTCACACTTAAAGTTATAATGATGCACCATTTTCTACATCAATACCCAATGCTAGGATTACTTCTATAAGAACTTATGTTCCAATATAACAAAATTTGCTTCTGTGTGATAAGAACCTCATCCATATATTTAATATCTAAATCTATAAGATTTTCCTTCTATATCTGCACCTTCCAATGATTCAATGTCTTGCTCCTGGTGAGTTTGTTTCATAACAATATCTAGAAATTCATCTATAAAATTTTTCTCTAGGCATTGATTTCACTATAACAACCATAATTAACTTGTTTGGTATCCATAATCTCCAGCACAGAGCATCCACACACAGATTTTCTTACAGAAAATTATGAATTATTTTGAATTACTATTTCTCTTATCAATGTTGCTTCTTTAGGGCAACATCCTTAACTGATGTTCATTGTTCCAGTGTATTCTCCTAATTTACTTAGCATAGTATAGACTTTTCATAGCGAATCATTCTATCCCATGAATTAAAGCATAGTTCTGCCAACATTTAATGGCAGAGTAGGAATTAGGTCTTCATTATAGTTTTATGAGGGTACTCCATCCATTAAAGGCATGCTTCTCATCCATAGCCCCATTGAGAGGTTAAGCACTCTGTTAGAGCCGAGGTTGTTTTGAAAGTCTTCTTGCCCTTAAAGACCACAATCAAGGAGAGAGCATCAGCACCTGCCCTCCCCACTTGATATTTGTTGCCAGGTGTATGAACAGAGATGTTTGGTTTGGAGTGTATTTCCCCCACAGTGAAATGCCTCACACAGCACATAAGCAGCGAGGCTGGGCATCCATGGACAGAAGCTTCCAAAATAATAAACATATTTCCTCTTCATAAGCTGACATTCTCAGGTGTTCTCTACAGCACTAGAAAACTGACTCACACACCCCCAGAAAATGGTGGTAATGTTACAAAGTCTGCAGACCATGCCCAATAAATTTCCATTTAAGTTCATATAAAACTTTAACCTTGATTTCCAGGATTGTTTCTGTGTCATGAGTTTATTGTTCATCCAAACTAGTATAGCAATATTTTCATTTAAAATTTTACTCATTATTTGCAGACCAAAGTTTACCCTGTATACTCCTGATCAATATTTATATCTTATGCTACTTCTTGAATTAAATAATTTAATGATTAGGGGTTGGGGTATCAGATTTCAAAGTGTGAATAACTTCCTGTATTTGTACTTCCTATGATTTTTCTAGAAATATTCAAAAAGCAAAAGAGATCACTGATATGCATAGTTTCAAAGACTGGAGCATGACCAATTAACATCAATTAATTAACATCAAACTCAGAGGAGTGTTGGTACTTGAATCATGTGAAAAGCATTGATCAGGAAATGAATCAAAGTCAAAAGCGTAAGTACGGTACCAGTCACCATGAAGCAATTATGGAATAGCTTATGCAAATGTTAAGGGCTCCTCTGTGTAATGATCACAGATCCAGAAAGGTTACTGTGAATTCAAGGACCTAAAGAACAGTTCCATTAAAGGAAACGAAGACTTTTTCAAGCTCCTAGACGTGTCTGACTGAGGCTTTGTTAACTTAAGAAAAGGGCAACTCCCTCACCTTCTGCCTAGGACATGACCATTCTGTCTCTTCCCTAGTTTGACAACTAGAAGATCTCCCAAAACTGACATGTGTCCCCTGAAAGGCAGCATCACCCTGAAATGAAAAATTTGCATTTGGATAAAATTTAAGAAAGTCTCCCAGATTCCTAATATGGGTTGGAGTTTCGTTGCTAACTCATTAGGTGAAACACCTGATCTATTGCCTCTGTGTGTTTATCCAGAGGCCAAGTCTACATTTGAAAGTACTGCTCTTCTGTTCTATAATGAACACCTCAGGAATTTCTCCATTGTTCCTTCCAGAGACGGTCTTGCTCCACATGGCCTTGCACATTGGGCACACCATGCAATAGACAGAACCCTGTGTTTGCCATTTGTGAGGACTGACTTCTTGGATCAACTTGACAGTGGTAAAGAAATCTCAAATTTTTTGACTGTATGTTCAGAGGGCATTACTAGCATTGTAATCAGCAGATTGAGTAAAGATGTTAGTCCTTCCCAATGACAGAGAAAGTGTATGTTTGCCATCATCTTGAAAATATTCATCTTCCCTTCCCCCAGACAAGACAACTCTGAGGACTCTGTTTTTTTTTAAAAAAAAAAAAAAAACATTTATACCAGCAGGACACTCTGTCAATCTATCAATATTAAGGTTGGGAGTAGTGGGTCTTATAAAGCCTTAAATGAGAGGAAAAATACTGCAACTAACACACACACACACACACACACAGAGCCTTGAATCACAAACCAAACACCATCATATCCAATACTTACTTACCATGCACATTTCATACAAACATCTCCCTTGAGGAGAATCCTTTTTTCCTGGACAACCCGAACTGCAGAGTGCTTTCTCCCAACCAGAGGACTGCATTTTCTCTACCACAGGTTCTCCAAGCCTAAAATTAAACTCAGAGCAAATAAGCTCTCATTTTTTATGGATTAAGACAAGCTTAAGGACAGACATCATTCAGTCCTTGATTTATGATCTGTCCTTCACTATGCACCACATATTTTATGAAGGTCTTTCCTTAACTAATAAATGAAATGTTCTGGATAAAGAAAAGAAGTTTTTTAGTTTAACGTTGTGATAGCCAAGGAAATGGAAATGGCTTCTGCTTAGTTCTTCTCAGGACCTCAAGGAAGATGGCATAACAGGGGTAGAAGCCTATGTGGAAAGGGTCACAGTAAAGAAAGAAGATTGGAGTCTAGAGAAGGGCTCTTTGTTCACCTACTAGTGACTCCTTCTAATGGGAACTGAACAAGTAGAATAATAAATCAGTCCGAGTGAAGGGCTTTCAGAGATCTAATGGCCTCAACCACCCCTCACTTCAGCACATGACTGACAAGCCAGGAGCCCTGAATATCACATTCTAGCAAATCCAACCTGCAGCGGTGCACATGCATCAGTCTGAGACCTCAATTCCAAGAACACCATTTGCCTGCATCTCCTTTGCTGATTTGTGCAACCATACGGTTTGAATGGGAGTAGAGAAGGTGTGTAGTTTCCTAAACACCCCTTTAATCATCTGAAAGGCTCTAGCTGTAAGCACTTCACAATTCCACCGATTAAAGGAAATTACAATTTTGTATTAAATAAAATGCATTCTCTATTCAAACTCTCTGATATAGGTTATCAAGACAAATTTTGTAAAACGTATTTTATGACATAGAATTCTATAGCTCAAATTAGAATTGAAAGAAAACTAAATCCAGGTTTTACCAATTCATTCTTTATTTGCAGAAGAATGAAGCATTTTCATTCATTGCCTTTTGGAAATTTTATGAAATTCAAGAAGAGGAAATGCATCATATGTATAAATATCTAGTCTAGAATAGTTTAGTCATGTAGAATTACAGTCTGGATTTAAGATAGATCTTATGCTCTGTTTTGAGCAAACATGACATATCATTTTATTTGTTTTAATAATTAAGTTTTATGATATTAAATCTATAATATTCAACACAATTATAAGAGAGTCAAGATGTACCTCTGGGAATGTAATTTACAGAATAGTAGGAAGGAGCAGATCTAAAATTCATGACTATTCAGCTGGAGGAAGCAACACTCCCCCATGAGACCACTATGACTCTGCACTTTCCTCGGCTTGGGGATTATATTTGCTTTAACTGTGCAATTTCTCTTGAAGTCCAAGGCTGGCAAAGGGTTGTGCTGAGAGCATGCAAGTCTTGACAAGTATCCACTCAAGTTGACACTGAGTTACTTAATAGTCCTTAAATATATTAATGTCCCTTCTAGTAAAAGAAAAAAGAAGGAAATATTTGGATTAGTTGGTAACATGAGAACTTAAATTTACTACGCTTGGAATATTTAATGATTTAAAGTTCCCCCTCCACTTACCATGACTTGTTAAATAACTACCACTTTACGTGAAACAAGTGAAGGCCTCAGCACCATTTATATAAATCAATGGCTCTGTTCAAGAAGTCTTAACACTCAAGTCCCCCAGGGGATTACAAAATAAGCAATCCTAGTCCCTTCCTTTAGTTAGCTAGCTACAGTCCTGTGTGGATATCCAGTATATTTTATCCTTTTAAATGTAAGGCCAGGAGGCTATTTGGGACATTGGAGTGGCTGTATAAGACTCACACAGTATTAATACACTCTGTAGCTGAGATCCCTAAGATGAATAGAAGAGGTATTTATTAGACATGTCTATTTGTCAGATTATTTTCTACCTAGTTTAGGAATTTTATTTTATTTAGTTAAGAACAGCATTGAGGTTCCAAGGATATCAGTAAGTAAGGGCACTAATTGCTCTTGCAGAAGACCCAGGTTCATTCATAATATACGTCAAGCTGTTCCAAGCTGTCCATGACTCCAGCTCCAGGGAAGCCGATGGCCTCTACTGACCTCCAACAATGTCCTGTTGCACCTTCTACACATACAAACACTCAGACATATATATGGACACACAAAATCAATATATCTTTATACAAACTTAACAATTATGCTTATTCTCACCCATTAAAGAAATAGATGCCGAGAAAGATGAGGGAATGCAATTAAGGCTGTATTATTGTATGGGACAAAAACTGGAGTCCCAATTATAGAGTCTGTCTCCACAGGTCCTTTTTAAACACCAGAATATCCGCATAATAAGTCAAATAATATTGTAATATGGACAGCATCAATTTTAATACATTTGAACACAACTAAGTGGACATTATAGAAAAACATTCTTAAGGAATAATAATTAGCTGACCATTGAACAATATTAATTCTTTGGTATATTTTCCTCACTGGGTGGATAAATATGGTGCAGAAACTTTATTTTCAAGTATTGTAACATACAATTACTCAGTTAAATTGTGCAAATAATTTTGCACGTTATGAATTTCTAGTTAATGAAAACAATTCCCTTCTTTCTCTTCATGAGACTTAAATTATAATATAATATACTATTAATATATATAAATTATAAAAGTATATGTAATAAATTTTAAAACCAGACTGTATATATTACATATATTAACAATGATATTTAGCAGTTTTGCTAGTTCTCTGTTGAGGCCGAATTTATTGTTCCTCTCCAAAAGCTACGCTGTGGTCCTAATGAATAGCATCTTAGAATATGAACTTCAGAAAAGGAGTCACAGCAGCTGTAGCCAGCTCAGGTTAGAGGGCTTCCTCTAAGACTAACAAAGGCCTTCATCCATTGAGCACTGTGCCCAATGGAAATAAGTGGGAGGAAATAAGGACACACACGGGACTGACACACACAAGAGCATCCAGTGTACTTTTCAGGGGAAGATTCTAAGTTTAAGGCAGAATGAGGCTTAGTATAGATGCTGCCTGAAGTTGTGTAACCTGGAAGATCCAAGGAAAGACTCCTCTAGGAAATGGGGAAGATTCTTGCCCCTACCCACACCATGACTGCAGACATCTAGTATCTAGTACAGTAAGAATTTTTGTTGATTTAAATTACACATTTTGTTTCATATTGTCATATAACAGGAAACTAGTAGACCACCCAAGTAACTCAACATTAGATTGGGTTTTTGAATAATTAGTTCTATTTCATGTACTTTCCTTAAGCAAATTTTAACCTAGATATAAAAACTATACATATTTATGAGGTCCAAGTGATGTTTTGTGATATGTAAATACTGTGTAGTGTTTAAATAATGTTAAATCCATTTACTTCCCCAAACATTTGCCATCTCCTTTTCCGCAAGCTAACAATCCTTTTTTTTTTTTTCTGTATTTTTAGAGCAGAAATTCACATTGGTACAGACTGTAGACACCAAGTCCATTCTATACACAATTTATAGTTCATTTCTCAAAGTTTCTCCAGTTAAGTTTTTAATGTCTTAGTGTGTGTGTGTGTGTGTGTGTGTGTGTGTGTGTACAAGAGAGACAGGGGGGNAGAGGGAGAGAGAGAGAGAGAGAGAGAGAGAGAGAGAGAGAGAGAGAGCTAGAGAGCCTGTAGAGGGAAGAAGAGGGTATTGGATCTCCTGAATCTCCAGTTGAAGAAGTTCTGAGTCACCATGTGGATGTTGGAAACCAAGCTCAGGTCTTCTGTAAAGACTGAAATTACTGTCCATAGCTAATCCATCTCTCCAGCCCAGTACTTTCATCCTTTTGATGACTCATCTTCATGGAATGAAAGGATCTTTTGAGGATTTTTCTCTAATTTTTGTGATGACTAATAATCTTGGGATTCTTGTTATACCTTTGTCCACATGTGAATTTTAAGAGCTATGTTTTCTTGCTCCATTGTCTGGTCTTAAAATATTCTATTTAGATACTGCTAAATGTTTGGGGTTTGTTTTGTGTATTACGGGTTTCACCTCTTGTCAAATATTTGGTTCACAAATTTCTTCTTCAGTTCCACAGATTGTCTCTCATCTTCCCGGTGGGAGGAGCGTTCTTTTACTAGGTGGAGTGTTTGATTTTTCTTGCTCTCATTTGTTGTTTATGCTTTGGTGTCTGTGAATTGGGGTTTTTGTCTCTTACATTTTTTTTCTGTTCCAATATCAGCAAGCTTCTAACTAGTTCTTAATGTTGCATTAGTACCCAGGTATTTTACATATATCTTTATTCCATTTTATAAAGTGTTTTTATTTATTTATTTATTTATTTATTTATTTATTTATTTATTGTGTCTATGACATGTATGTATGTGTTTGGGAAGGCATGACATGGTGTATGTCTCCTTCCATCTTTATGTGGGTATCAGAAATTGAACTCGGCTTATCAGGCTTTGTAGCAAGTGATTTTACCCACTCAGTCATCTTGCCAGATCAATTCTGACTTGATTATACAGTGTGCCATCTTATTTGGGCACAGAAATAATTCCTGTCTGGAATAATCTAACTTAAGCATTGAAAATGGTAGTCTAGTTTTTTAAGACAGATTTAAATGCACACTAAATTTTATCCACAAAAAGTCTGAAAATTATATCTTTTTATGAAAGAAATTATACAAATAATCTCATTCAATAATTTGAAATTTGCTATCTGACTATGTATTTCTACACAAATGACACTGTCTCATGATCAGAAATGAATGATACGTGGGACAATATTATCTGACCAAAGGGTTGACTTGCTCTAGTTATGAGAAAGGACAAATTATACATTATAACGTTAGACAATGGTAGTATCAGAAAAACCAAAACCAATAAATATTTTAAATGGATGAACACTATATTTTATAGCAGCCACTTAAGGACATGTTTTGTGTTTAAATTCCTTGTTAGACAACTTCAGTGTGAAGTTATTGGGAGTCAATGGCTGGAAGATCATGAGGGACTATAATGGAATATTTACAAACTTTATGTAACTGTTTATAAGAAGAAGCTCATGTTATTTAAAGAACCATATCAAAAGAATTGATCCTTACGTTAACATCTCATTGATATTCAGAAATGCAGCTTGTTTTGAACAAGGGAATTAATTGAATTGGAGATCAGAAAATCAAACTCCTATTTTAGGTATGCTGGCAAAAATATGCCTCTGTGTTCCTATAAATATGTGTGTAAGTGAGAAAGATGTGTGTTGCCTGATTACTTCAATCATGAAATTCAAAAATTACTGGGGATTAAAATTTCCCCTAAAACTGATTGTTCTGTTGATATTTGGATGAATGGTGCATTAGAATGAGGCAGCGTGTGACCTGAAGAGACCATCTAATAATCTTCTCTAGTTGTACACATAATGGAACAGCACACTCGTGTTGGTCAATAAAGAAAAAACAACTGTGTATGCAAAATTATCAAATAAGACTACTGGTCAGTTGAAAATCAAAAATGACCTACTAATTTCTACCTGACTCAGATGAAGAATGAAGACGTCATCCACTGATATAAAGCACCTTGGACACTTGAATCAACACACAGCAGTCTTGGCCTTCAGTCATAATAAAAAAAACACCAAATAATAGATTAATAAATCATTCCATAGTTACCAGGACTCTAACCACTTGACAACAGGGACAACAGAACACTAACAGGCAAGCAGGGAAGAATTCAAAGACGAAACTTTCTCAGGAACTGGTCCAGCCACAGTTATGAAAGCCACAGCTGCAAAGATGCTACTCTTTGCATGTTGAGAGGCCGCATCCTTTGGAAATGCTCTTCTCTTGCCCAGGTCTGCACAGACTAGCGCTTCCACCGCAGTGATGAGACCAAAGCAGGGAAAACACTGGGCTCATTCTCGGCTGTAACTAGTCAAGCAACTGTGATTATTCCTAAGTTGGAATACTCTACGGCAGCAGTAAAAAAAAAAGGGAATCTGTGCATAGTAACATGAATAGTAACTGCAATTGTTTATAGACTGCAACTAAATGTGGGCCTTATACTGATTAGGAAGTTACACACATGAAACTCTCCTGCATAGAAAGAATTGCAGTACGGGTTACACAATACCATCTGGGAACCATTACTATCTATACTGCAGAGTGATATCTGCAGCAAATAATGAGAACAATGTTGGAGGAGCTTCCGTAGCACTCAGAGGACAATTGCTATTCTCAGAGCCTCGAGCATCTCCACTCACTGCCACCAGTTTTCCAGAAATGGCCATGAGGAACGGTTCTCTTGTTTTCAACAAGTCACAGATACCCCTCTGCAATTTACCATTCTGTTATCATCTTTAGAAATTCTAAGTTTTTCCATGCTCAAGGTCAGTGTTGTGAATATAGTATAGAAAATGTGGTAAAGAATTGGGTATTTTGATTACTCAGCTTGTCTACAAACACCGTCTACCATTAGATTTTGTCGTTGTCAAAGCTTGCAAGGCGAACTTTCCCAACAGGAGTACTAATGATATCTCTGGACTGTCTCCGTGTGTTATTCCCAAAGGAATTCAGGGAGGAGATCCTATTGTCATCATTTTCTATGTGAACAAATTGCATCTACCAGCCTGACGTCACTCCTGGACTCACAAGTACACTCTCATTTAGTCCTGTGATGGTTCACCTTGTTTGTCAACTCGTAGAATTGGGAGGGAGCAAACAGGCAAACCTGTGTGCACACGTGTGAGGCTTTATGCTGAGGAGTAGATTAATTCTCTTGGCAGACAAATGTAGGTGGCACTATTCCTTCTGCTGGAGTCTGGGAGTAAATAAAAGAGCCAAAACTGACTGAGCATGGGGTTTGCGGCTCCCTTTTTCCTGACTTTGGATGCTATGTAACTAGTTACCTCAAGCTTCTGCCTCCCTGCTTTAACCACTGTGATGAACTACAAGTCAAAATGAACCTCTCACTCATTAAGTTGCATTTTGTTGAAATAGGAACGGCGGGGCTGCGTCCCCAAAACCCCGGCCGCTTGGCTAGCTTATGCCCGAAATAACACACAAACTGTATTCATTTAAGGAACTGCTTGGCCCGGCTAGTTCCAGATTCTTATTGGCTAGCTCTTACATATTGTTCTAACCCATTTCTAATAATGTGTGTAAGCACCCCAAGTGCGCTTACCGGGAAGATTCTAGCCTCCGTCCATCATGGTGTCTCTGCTCCAGAGAGCAGAGCTATTGCGTCTATCTGGGAGGGCTGAGCATGGCGTCTCTGCTCCAGAGCGCAGAGTCTCTCCGGGAGCAGAGCAGAGTCTGACCTCACTTCCTCTTCCGCCCAGAATTCTATTCTGTTTACTCCTCCCATCTATGTTCCAAGCTGAGGCCAAGCAGTTGGTTTATTATAACTTAACCAATGAAATCAACAGATTGATATATGACACTCCCACATCACTTCCCCTTTTTCTGTTTAAAAAAAAAAAAAAAAAAAAGAAGGCTTTAACTTAACATCCAAAGCTCTAGAAATGACAGAGACATCTCGCTGCCTGGACAGTCACCCAAAGTTCCTCTGTACCGTTGGGGCATCCATCTTCGGCCTACAGGCCCATAGTTTCCAGCAGACATTTCCACAATGCAGGAAATTTCAAAGGCAGTCACTATCTGCTTGTCCTGAAGAATGTCTTGCAGACTCTTTCATGAAGCAGGAACCCCGAAAGATCATCTCACCTTTAGGCAAGTTCAGCAGTCCTCTCTCTGCGGGTTCTCTGTGTCCAGTTTATGCAATAGTCCAGGCAAGAGCAGTTTCTTGCCAAATGGCTATCAAACTCCATAAGGATCCTCTTCGATGCCCATCTTCCTCTTGAAGTAGATTGGTGATGCCAGGAGCAGAGTGTCTCATTGTCATGAGAAGTCCTAAGTTATTAAAACATTTAAAATGCCATATTCTATAATCTTTGAAAAATATGAAGAATGCCTATCTAAAATATATGTATGCACATCTAGAAAATCTTAACTAACATGACTACAAACTTAACTATTATTAATGATTATTCATTAACAACTTATATTTCCTAATTATACATTACATTTTAAAATGAACTACACAACACAATACCTTAATCAAGATCAAAAATGCATATAACAAAATTGACCTTAAAATCCATACCAATGCAAATTATTCATATCTATATCATATCCCCCTTTAAATGTAAAAGAACATTTGTAAACAATATTTGGGAACATGGGCGTAGTTTTTTCTCTCCAAACTGCTTCCTGCTGAATGGGGGCGCTGTTAATTAGGTCTTTTGTGGTATAACCTGTGTGCTAGTTTCATCTCAGTTGGAAGTTGAGCGAAGCAATTTTTTGAAGGTATTCACAGCAACCGTTCAGGAGGGCGTGGTCCATCATACCATATCGGAATAGAAGAAATGAACAGGGTCTCATCCTCTGTGAAAACAAAATAAGAAACTCCTTTTGAAAGCATCACGTCCTTAGATCCAAATATCAAAGCCAAGGCATTAAAATCTCTACGTTGGATTAGTTCAGCAGCATTTATAAACAAATATCTTTTAGCATCTGTTGCTCCTTCCTCAGCATTCAAACAATTCAAAGAGAGCATAATAGCATACAGTATCAAGATTCTCTGTGTATTTTCCATCTTTGTGAGCTTTATTTTAACCTCTATTAAGTTTATTTTTACTTTCATTTTATATTCTCTGTATCTCTGTCCTGGAATAACTCTGTAGACCAGGCTGTCCTTGAACTCTCAGAGATCTGCCTGTCTCTGCCTCCCAGGCATTGGGATTAAAGGTGTTTGCTACCACACCTTGAACTCACAGAGATCTGTTTGTCTCTGCCTTCTAGGCACTGGGATTAAAGGCGTGTACTACCACACACAACTTCTCTTTTTCTTACTTTTTTTTAAGAACTTTTAACTTTTAGCTTGCATATATTTTTAACACACTGTAAATCATTTAAACATTTTCTTTATCTTTGAATCTCTTTACTGTATCTCTCTCTGTTTTTCTGACCACAGGAGCCTTTAAATTACTGAGCAATATGAGTAGGATTAAAGCCGTGGCTTTGCCAGCTAGATCCAGTCCATTCCTTAGCTTTCCAGCCTCATGGCGGAGATACAGGCTGTAGCCGCGTTTATAGGCACAATTCTATGGCGTTTCAAGGTCCCTGCCAGCAAGCGAGCTACAACAGACAACAGTCAAGTCCTCTCTCTGTAGCTGGCCCTCCTTCCTCAGTCAGAGTTTGCCCTGGCAGGACGGCCCAGAAAGCCGGCATTTTTAAACAGCACAACTTTTTTCCTGCTACGGCTGAAAACCGAAAAGCATGCGTTCAGCTTTTCACCAACACCGTTTAAGTGTTTCGTGGCAGGACCTCTTAATGAGCTGCAGGGTTTTGCAGCTGAAGCTGAGTCAGGAAGCCTCTCTTAGATGAGAGCGCTTGCTTGCCTCTAGCAAGCGGAGCAGACCCAAGAAATTTCTGCTACCAAGAAAACATGCTTCACTCCATTCTTTCCCAAGCTTTCTCAGGCTTTTTGTGGATTCAGTTAGCCACACGTCTGGGCGCCATCTGTTGAAATAGGAGCGGCGGGGCTGCGTCCCCAACACCCCGGCCGCTTGGCTAGCTCATGCCCGAAATAACAACACACAAACTGTATTCATTTAAGAACTGCTTGGCCCATGAACTCTAGCCCTTACAGGCTAATTCTCGCACCTGGACTAGCCCATTTCTAATGATGTGTGTAAGCACCCCAAGGTGCGCTTACCGGGAAGATTCTAGCCTACATCCATCCGGGATTGGAGGAGCTTCATTGCGTGCATCTGCCTGGGAGAGCTGAGCATGGCGTCTCTGCTCCAGCAGAGCTGTCGGGTCTCTCCGGGAGCAGAGCAGAGTCTGACCTCACTTCCTCTTCCGCCCAGAATTCTATTCTGTTTACTCCTCCCATCTATGTTCTAAGCTGAGGCCAAGCAGTTGGTTTATTATAACTTAACCAATGAAATCAACAGATTGATATATGACACTCCCACATCAGCATTTGTCAGCTAGATTATTCCAGAAACTTACTAAGTGGCTATTATAACAACCTACTGTCACCAAATATCTAATTGGGTTAAACAATAATTTCCACCCCAGTTTGCTAACCTGCCTTCTATTCTTGCCATCATGACAAGGTGTTTAATCTACTCAATGCATTTTGATGTAATTGAGAATCAACTAAAAAACTAGAAAGTGGTTTTCAAAAATGAAAAGTTTCAAGTATACTACAGATATTAGCTTATCACTGTTAGGACGATGTTGAGTCATGTATAATATGCTGAAAGCCTGCGGAAATTAGTCACATCTCAGCATAGCAGTCTTTGTTTAGACAGGCAAATGCATTCACCTGACCTGGAAGTGCTCAGAATAAAAATGTTCCTGCGTCATGATCATTCATCACTATCTAGTTTGTCTTGTTCAGGTTCTCTTCATCTCTCCTCATTTTAGGCCTCTCCTTTCCCCCTGGGTCATCAACATTTACCTGGAACTATGACTAGCAATGGGGTTAGACCTGGAAAAAAAGAGTTTTATATCCTAATCATTTTGCCCCATAATGAACTCTGGATCATAAAATTCGCTGATGTCATACTTACAAATAAGAGAAGCAAACAAGTGTGCATAAATGCTGAGATATGGGTACCGAGGTTAAATCCAGGTCACGATATAGAGAGCTTTACTGAATGACAAACACCCGGACCCCGCATGACTGAGAATATATTTCACACTGATTGAATGTTGTCTCAACATCACCTTTGTACAGACATATAACCATAACAGTTGCAAAATTATAAGATATCCAAAAGTCACTGTAGCTTATTTCAGGTCTGTATTTGGAGAACAATTTTATCACAGAATTTATGCCCCATAACCTTTCAAGTCTTCAAAACAAGATCAACATAAGTCTCTGTGGAATATGGCTTTATAATTTATGTTTTGATAATTTCTGAGCAAGCAAATTTAGCTGTCGGATAAGAAGTGATAAATTCCATGGTCCCGAAGAATTCTGCTCAGTTTGGTTCTCTCCACACTGAAGTTCCTTATTGATTTTTAATCTCTAGGACCCAATTTAAAATGAAATCTTCTTTGCTTATAATAGAGGTATGAAGAGAAAGGGCATGGTGCAATCACAATAGCACAGAAATGATCTAATCTCATTTTCCGTTTGTCATTTCCTTTAGGTTCTGGCAGGCGTGGAATCCCAGCTATCATGTAAGGATCAGGAAAAAATACCTTAAGGAACCTATCCTGGTGCAAAGTTTACCGCTATTGCTCTGGTCCTCAGTCACTCCCAAAATGGAATTACAGGGCTCAGAAAGCCCTCGGGTCTGAAAATAATTCTATGAATATGGTTTTTACTCTCTAGAAAAGATATATGAATTTACTCATACTTTTCCCCAGTATGCATTTAAGTTTATTTGGATGGACTTTTGTAAGTACAGGAGCACTAATTTGTTTTGTTTCACGGATTAAATTCTAGGTGTGGGAGATGGTTCTGTGGGTCAGAGACCGGCAAGGCAAGTGCTGGGATCCAGGTAAAAATGCCCACAATCTATAGAGGAGCACTGGGAGATATGGGAAGATAGAAGCGGGAGGATCCCATAAACTCACTAGCCAGCCAGTGTCGCTCAAATGACAAGCCACTAGTTCACTATAACAAATGTAACAAAATTAAATTATATACTACTGCAAAAATGCTAAGCCGCACGTGGCAATATGTGGTTTTAATTCTCATTTTCTTTTCAACTAAGTGCATAGCTAATCACATAACTTTAGAATCTCAGTTTTTACAATTATTCTCATTACCAAAGCCCCGTGGGCTCCAGCATTGGAAATGGATATTTCTGGACTTTTCTCCCAACTTTCCTCTGTATTCCCCATGAGAGCCCATGGCTTCACTGTGTTCATGAGATTAGGCTGGCTCTTCTCTGCCCTCTGCCATGACATCTCTGCACACAAAGCCTGGTCCCTTCCATTCTTGAAGAACTGTCTTCCTCTAAGGGAGCCTGCATCTTCCTTCAGCCAGAGTGAGGAGTCCCTCGCGGTCTCTGCAAACTCAAACTTTTCAATCTTTCCCCTAAGACATGTCCCAAATCACAGCTTGCATCTTCCACATTTAGACAATCAGAAGGAGCAAGGGAAAGGAAAAGGTGGCTGCAGAAGGTGCAACCAGGCTCAGATGCAGCTGTGGCTCCCTGTCGCCTCAGAGATCTAGGACGGTTACTTTCCCTACACCTGAGCTAGTTTGTTTATCTCTGAAATGCAGGTAACAAATAGTTTCCCATTTGCAGCCATCCTGGAAATGTTTGGTGCAATTATAGGTTCAGTGTATGATTCCTCTCTTCTCCACAGGCAGCTAATTTCTCCATTGAGTTAGTGGCTTCCAAGGGACTCAGACAAAGCTGGATCACCCCCAACCAGAGGGAGCCACGCAGAGGTTCCTAACATAGTACTTTTCATGTACTGACAAAGCAATATCACAGCGTTTACTCAATCAAATATAGATAAAACAAGAGATGTCAGATTTTCAAACAGGGACATTTGCAAATATTTTGTCTTCAAGCAGAAAAAGTTTAATTGCTTGCTGTATGACCTCATGTCTTAGTTATTAATATATTAGTAAAATTCTTTTACTTTCTAAAAGTACAAAATCTGTTAAAAACATGAATTATCCTTTAACAAAGGTGATTTGCTTACATTATAGGTAGAGAGGGCATTGATAGTGGTTGCACTGTGCAATTATAATTGAAATAAATGTAGTTAAATTTGAGCTCATTACATAAAGAGGGACTGAAATAATTTATCAGTATATAAGTTTTACAAATTGTACCATAAAATTATGGACAAATGCTACATTTTTTGTGATCCATTACTCAGAAGTTGAGAATAATATGTGTAAAGTTTTGTTTAATCAAATGTTTATTTTGAAACACTATAATTTATTTTGATTTTTATGAACTTTAGGTGTGTTTAATGTACTTTGAGCAAATCTAAGCCCAAGCTCAATTTTCACTCTCCAAATCCTTTTCTCTCCTGACCACCATGTTTTCCTCCCAAGTTAATATGTTCTTTAAATCCTTTGAATCCATTTAGTGCTGCCTGTATGTGCTCTGGTGTAAAGCCGTCTAATGGAACTAGGGCACCTCTCAGGAACTGCATCCCTAAAGAAAACTGATTCTCCCTCCCCAACAGCCAGAAATTACCAATAGCTCCTCCACTAGAGTGGAATCATAACCCGCTCCCCCAGCCACTTGGGCTTTGTCAGGCTTGCACCTGTGCAGGTCATGTACAGGCAGTTACAGCAGCTGTGATTTCTGTCAGGAAAACAAGTGTTGCTACAGTCCTCACTATCTTTGCTTCCTACAATCCCTCCAACCCCTCTTGCACAGCAGGTCTGGGGAAAGACATTTTACTAACAAATCTTCACAAAAGCAGTGGCCCAAAAGATCATGGAAACAATGTTACACCAATCCAGAGAGGTTTCACAGAGTGGAGACCTCTGTGTCTAATAGCAATCCAAGGACACTGGTACTCAGTGTTCAGCTTCTGAATGCATCACCTCTTCCTGTTTCCATGAGCACATTTCCTTCTCCCTCCTAAGGCAAGGCTCTTTGACTCACTCTTTTTAAGGGTATGTACAGCTGCCATTAGACTCTACATAAATATCTCAATCACATTTCAGAGAAAAGAATGTCAACACGAGGTCATTATTCAGCTTTACAGCAGAAATTCCACAATCATGTCTAATAGGCAGGAATACAGTTAAAAATTCCTAAAGTCTCTAATCTGAATGGAAATTGCACAGATCTGTTTCCATCAGTAAATTGTATTGACATGTCTGAAAAAATATGTTTAGGATTGTGTCAATAACTTATTGAACCTGCACCATCACTAGAAACAACTTTTGTTCAGAAACATTAGAACAAATGTCTATAAATCCTTCCTAGGCAAGCTCCTGGGAAGGGTGTTTAATCCACATTAAGAGAAGGCTTACATTGATCTTTGGAAACTATTAATTAGCAAACGCATTATTAGCTTGTTAACCATCTTCTTATTGAAGCTTTAGGACTAAAAGTTGGAAAATAGATAAGTGATAAAAAGCACTGAGATATAAGCTAGAAGTGGAGATAAAAAATTGCAGACATGAAGTTATGATTTCTTATTTTAATGAGATATTGGCCTGAAACTCACTACATAGACTATGCTGGCCTTGAACTAAGAGAGATCTGTCTGCCTCTGCCTCTCAAGCACTGGCATTAAAATGTGAGTCATCATGCTTAACTCATTCATTTTTTTTCTTAAGGAGTCAACTAGTTAAAATGCTTGTATCCATCAGAGAGAAAATATATCCCATTGCTGTGGGATAACCTTTCTCTATGCTGTGAATATGTTTTATTCCCATTGGTTAATAAAGAAGCTGCTTTGGCCTATTGCAAGACAGAATAATGTTAGATGGGAAAGCCACACTGAAAATACAGGGCAAAAGAAGGACAGAGTTGGGGGAAAGACACAAGCAGCCACCAAGAAACAACATACCAGCAGACCAGTAAAAGCCACAACCACATGGCAATACATAGATTAATAAAATGGGTTAATTTAAATATAAGAGCTAGTTAGTAATAAGCCTGAGCTATAGGCTAAAATGTTTTAAATTAATATAAGTTACTATGTGATTATTTAGGACCCTTTAGTCAGGACAGAAAAGCTTAGTCTCTGTTTACAAATAGGTAATGAAGGGGGGATATCTGTGAATAAGCCAGGTTTATTAATCAGGTACAAAATATAAAGTATACTCACAATACAGAAGGAGGCTGCAATGAATGTTACTGTTGTTTCAACTGCTGGTCCTCTCATACCCAATGGTGTTTGAGGAGATTCTGGGAAGTTCACCAAGCCACCACTGTCAGCAAGGCCTCCACAGTCCAAGAGAGAGCCTGTCTTTCCCCCTGGGGTTTTATGGGTTCACATTTCTCCAGAGAAGACAATGCCCATTGGGCCAAGACACCAAAAACAATTGGCTATCAGACTGAATTCCGACAACATCCCATATATTATAAAGTGAAGTAAATTGGGTCTCAAATTCATTTTTTGTGTGTATGTGATGTATTGTATGTGTGCATGATTAAGAGTCCCTGACTACTTATAAAAGAAAGAAAATAGTAGAAGAAAAAAAAGAATAAAAATGAAATGAGCAAAGCAGACAAAGACACGGAAAGGCAAGAAGTAAACAAAGAATAAAGGTCTTCCTGTTCTAATTAACTGGCAGTGCAACTTGCTAATTTAGAATGCAGGGACAAGACCACCGGCCTTCAAAGGGAGGATACCATCATCATTGGCTTTCTGCAGCCAAGTGTGCAAGAAAAAATGGGTTTCAGTGTGGGTAAGGCAGGCAATGGCCTGCTGACTAAGTAAAGATGTGCGATCTCATGCTAGCTGTATGCCAAGTTAATTTTTGAGTTCACTACATCCAAAATGTTTAGATGAATCATTTCTGTATATTTATGGTATAAAATGTGGCCCCATTCATGCTGGCAGAGCAGAAATATATTTCAATTACATATACAAAGGTAGAGACAACTTGTCTATCATGTCAATAAGAAATAATTTAAATAATTCTGCAACCAATGTACCAAATTCTGTAGGCATGACATTGATTTGAAAACAAGCCATGGTGAGCCACTCTACTGAAGTCAGTATTGTCAGATGCTACCCTTTAACTCATAGCAAATGGCGAGGAAGCTCCACTTAGAACACAATAGCAGGGAATTTATATGAGTGCAAGGCATTCTGTGTTCTTAGCATTCTAAGCAACTGCCATGAAAATGTCACATGACACAGTGCAACTCAAAACAACTGCATTTCTCTGGTTCACAAAATGAAATCTGAAATAAATTAACCTCAAATAAAATGTTCATACTAGTAGCAAGAGCAACTATAGTAACTAAATCTAATTTGTGCAAAGAAAAATGGGGTGTTTTTTTCTAGATGTTAGTAGCTTTACAGTAAAGGTAAACAGAATTTTACATGTTTTCAATCTCTCGTATATTACTTGTCAAATAATGATGTATTTCACAATTATTTGTGAGACACAGCTTGTCTAAATTTCCTTATAAGGTGCCTTGTGGGTTTCTCTATCCTACAGAAATTAAGGCCCCCTGTGTTTCATGAGGGAATTCAGTTAATTATTGGCAATTTATTAGAAAATCAAAATCTATATGTGCTAAGAAATTTTAATTAATATGTCTATTGAAAGTATGATTGAAGGATGAAAATTACAGCTCACCCAATTAAATGTTGGCTATATTTAGCAGGATTAAATACTTCTCAGTGAAAAATCAGACATTAGATTGAACAAGGACAGAAATACACTTTATATCTATACTGAGAAGAAATTATCCTATGTGTATGAAAACCACAAGGTGTCATATACAGTAAATGCATGCACGCTTCAACCATCACAATAAATACTTTAATTATATACACTGAGCTAAACAAAGTTCATTACTGCTCTATATGTATGTGTGCGGATGTAGATATAATTCATGAAGATAGAGGGAGTCACGAGAGAGGAAAAGATCTAAAGCTCTGGAAAACAAAAGAGAGTACAGATGACAGGGAAACAGAAGGGAATAGGAGGGGACAGAAAGGGGGAAGATCAAACGTACATGAAAATGTCATAATGAAGCCCATTAATCTGTATTTAATTCAAGCAAATGAGTGAAATGTGAAGGAGAAAATAAAGTTGAGACAGTTACGTGTGTGTTAAATGTGTTTATATGTAAAAATGTATATATATAATATATATATATTATATATATATATATATAATCACAAGCCCATTATCATAAAAACATGATTTCCTCATTTTCTGGAATGAAATCTAACTTCTGCTTTTATATCTGCTTCTTAGGAAAGGTGACGTCATCTAGCTTTGGCCAATTCTATTACTTCCCTTCATGTCAAAGTTCTGGGAGCCCAGAATATAAGCTCGGGGTGCTATCCTGTAATGCGTGAAACAATCCCACACCAGTTAGAATTTAAAGGGGTATTTATTTGGGGGGGTAAAACTCACAAAACACCAACCGTCAGGAAAGGAGCCTAATCGCTGGA
This sequence comes from Alexandromys fortis, assembly GCF_014885135.2. Taxonomy (NCBI): domain Eukaryota; kingdom Metazoa; phylum Chordata; class Mammalia; order Rodentia; family Cricetidae; genus Alexandromys; species Alexandromys fortis. The sequence goes on along the minus strand of NW_026067929.1, from coordinate 6,214,800 downwards.
GCAGGAGCCAGAAGCATGCACCGGAATCAAGAGAGCTAGCCAAGGCTTGCTGTTCTTTTTTAAAGATAAATAGACCACGCCCCAGTGGGCTGGTATTTCAGCAGCTATTGGCTGAAGGAGCGGAAGATCCTCCTGCAGCAGTCCTGTGTTTGTGGGTGCATTTTCATGTGTGTAGTCCATAAATACCGGTGCATTTTGCTGTCATCTCAAGTGTAGTGGTTTTACCTGCAGTCTCCATTCTGTAGAAGAGCCCTGACCTTTGACAGGACCCAAAACTTCCTGCCCTCAGATTCACCCAGAGCTCTCCAATTGTTTCTAACACCATGAAGGACACACAAACATAAATAGCAGAACTGCATAGTTATCAAAGATTTCAAATTTGTGTATGCTCAGTTTTGACGATACTTTTAAGAACAATCTTTTAAACCTTTTAATAGAAACATCACAGGTAGGAGGTTCTGTTTCCGTACCTGAAACACCACTGTCTTCTGATTCCTACTGGAATCAGAACCTCCCAGTCAAGAGTAATGTGCTCACACCAGAGACATGTCAGAGCATAATCCACCCATCTCATCTCCGTTCACGAGTTCATGTGCTCCTGACAATTTCCAACTTAAGTCATTTTTAAGGCTAAGTGAATATTTTCCTGAGACATGACTAAAACTTTATCCATGCCATAGGCATAATGTGTAAAGAATTATTTAAATTGTGGCACAAGCCCTCTTTGATTAAAACCCTCTTTGGAATAATACATTTTCTCCATAATTTGTATTCATTATTAGAATGAGTTTCTCTAAGTGTGGTACGTGGTGTGTATGTAGTGTGTGTGTGTGTGTGCCTGTATGTTAACAGATTCTGGGACTCAAGCTCAGGTCTTCAGCTCAAGCTCTCTTACTCACATTGTGAATTTTTCAAGCTTTTTAATGATTTTCTTGATTGTATATCATCCACAATTTCATTTTAATATTCACTACTCAAATCTATTTTGATTTCTTTTTATTGCCTACTGCCCACCAGAATAAGCTTAAATAATAGCCATGGTATCCAGGATAGCTTCTTATTGCTGGCATAATGGAAATATTTTATTTTTCATCATAACTGTTAAGAAATATCCTAGTTTTATTTACGTTGCTGCAATAAAACACCCTGACAAAAAACTTAGGGGACAAGGGGTTTGTTTTAACTTGTAATTCTAGGTTCTAATACAACATTGTATGGAAGTCAGGTCAGAACTGTCAGCAGGTACTTTCAAAGTGAAGAGCAGAGAGAGAACATGTATACATGCTTACCCATGCTCACCCTCTTCTCTATAGTTAGATAGCACAGGACTCTTACCTAAAGAATCGTCCCACATCAGTTAATACCAATAATAAAGACAATCTCCCATTGGCATGCTAACAACCCAGTGTGATCTAGGCAATTTCTCATTGAGATTCTGTTCTTAGATGATTCAAGATAATATCAAGTTGACAATTAAAACTAAACATCACAAATGTTTTATTCATTCCGTAAATTTATATGCAAGTTTGAACCGTCGAACACTATCATCTTGAGAATGCCTTGCCAAGAACTGATTGGAAAATCATCAGACATTTCTGACTTTGCCCTTACACTTTGCCTGCACATTTGCCTTCAAATAAGTTTGACTTACAGACCTCTAGTAATGCTACTTAATCAAAGTCTTCAAGGATTTTTATATCGGCTTCATCAAGGTTTTCTACAATTAAATATTAAGTGCTAGAAAAATACATGTATGTCAGTAGCTAGCGGGATTGACTGATGAACTGAACTGTAAATTTTACTGAAGGTGATTTGCCTTGCACTTTGCTCCATATTTGTGTTAGATTTAATGTACAAACCCATAGAGTGCCTTTCTATATTTTGTAATAAAATGGCATTTTTTTTCAGAGAGCCTAGCTATAGAACTAAAGTAATAATCAGCAGATGAAAAGGGCTTTTAGAGTTTTGTAATCTCACGCTATCAAGCACCTCAATTCAGTGCCGTAAGAGTTTGGATGTGACAAGTGAATTCTGATTATTCTCCCCATAAATATGTCAGCCACTTATTAAAATACACTCAGACAGACTTGCATTTTAGAGCATAATGCATAAGAAGTTTATGAAAGCGACATGCATTTCAATGCTAAACAATGCATAAATAGCTGAACTGTATTTTATTTTGCGTTGAAAACATCAGTTGTCTAAATACCCTAAATTGCCTTTGGGACGCCTCAGTGGTCTTCAGAATATTATGTACTGTGCTAAACTGATGAGTCTCTTGGGAGTGAAACTCAATTCATAATTCTCATTTGAATATAGATGTGATAATATTGTTCAAAATATGAAATTATTATGTGTAAATTTGGATTTTAGTCCACTTCCAAGAGATTTAAACAGCAGTAATCAAATCAAATCAAATAGTGACCAAAATCTGCTTCTGCTCATTTATGTGAGATAGTAACTCGATTAATTATCAAGAAAAGTTATACAATCATGTGAAATTATATTATAAGCACCTTTGTTGTTTAATTAATATCTCAATACCACAATTAAAATTCCCGGATTTTTTTCTATCAGCATTATACCTCTTTCTATCAGTATATATGTTTTTCCTTTTTCTCAGTTATGTATTCAAGCAAAGTACAAAGTAATTGATCACTGGAGGAGGGTTTCCTACAACGTCCTGTCTGTGTTTGTTTCTTCTCTCTCTGCAAAAAATATTTTCCTCTTCCCCAGTGTTTTCCAGACAAGCTCTTCCAAGTAGGCATGAATCACATATGTTTATTTATTCTAAAATGTTCTTATAGATGTTGTACAGAAACACTAGCCCCACCTACAAGATTTTGAATCTACTGGTTTTCTCTCAATGAAATGTGTTAGTGGTGGCATCACTGATTTCAGTAACTAAAGATAAATCTTAGATACCATCCTATGTATGCTATACATCTCTACCCGTCTTTCTAACTTCCTTTTATACCTAAAGACTAAGACTAACTAAATACTGTGTCCCATTTTTAAAATGGTGAAGGTGAAAATCATGACATATCACAGACATTCTCCCAAATGAGAAAGATGTACTAGGACGGAGGGTGCCCAGAATGAGATTGCAGTCTTTGGAAGTCTCATGAGACTCAGCCTTTGCCCCTATACATCCTTTACATCTTTGTATTCGTCTCCTTATCCAATTAGCTCCCATCTCCTCTTCTTGCAGCATTTTGATGTCCCTTCTACAGTCAAGATCACAGTTGTGTATTCCAGATGACCATGGTGGCGTCCTTCTTCATTTACATCAGACTACTCCTTGTTTCAATGCATCCTACAAAGGCGTTACATTGCATTCCAGGTTTAAGAACCCAGCCAGTCATTTGAAAGACCTGCTTCAAATTCTCCACAAATGTTTAGCTATCATAAAACTGTTCAATTCCCACATTCACATATGGATCATATTGTTCTGAATTTTTCTTGCTTATTTATTTATTCATTCATCTGTTTATCATTTATTTTTGTTCAGCTATATATTTTTCTTCACTCCCCTCCCCTCCTCCCTTCTCCACTTCTACCCTCTCCCATGATTCACATGCTCTCAATTTACTAAGGAGATCTTGTCTTATTCTACTTCCCATGTGGATAAGATCCATGTACATCTCTCTTAGTGTCCACTTTGTGGTCTAGGTTTTCTGGGGTTGTGAACTGTAGGTTGGTTTTTCTTTTCTTTATGTCTAAAAGCCAGTTATGAGTGAAAACATATCATATTTGTCTTTCTGGGTCTGGCTTACCTTACTCAGGATGGTATTTTTTATTCATCTATTTGCCTCCAAATTTCATTATTTTTTCCACTGTGTAGTACTCCATTGTGTAATTTTTCCACATTTTCTTAATCCATTCTTCACTCAAGGGGCATTTAGGTTGTTTCCAGGTTCTGGCTATGACAAATAATACTGCTATGAACATAAATGAGCACATGTCCTTGTGGTATGATTGAACATCCTGTGGATATATACCCAAAAGTGGTATCGCTGGGTATTGAGGTATATTATTTCCTAATCTTTGGAAAAATCGCCATACTACTTTCCTAAGCAGCTGTACCAGTTTGCACTCCCACCAGCAGTGGAGGAATGTTCCCTTTTGTGTTCTAATGACATTCTCAAATTAACACAAAAACAACAAGTTTCTTGATATATATGTGTGTGTATTATATTATATATATACTATGTAATAATTATATATACATTATATATATACTATATAATTCCACAGCACAGTAGAACATGTTCCTTCTCAAAATTATGCTGTGTTAGGATTTAGAGTATTGGGTTAAAAATACCTTTTAAGGTGTTTGGTACGAGAAGAATCATGATGTTGCTGATTAAGGATGATTTCTTGGACTTTCACAAGTGAGGATGGTTAATAGACTTCAATAAATTCATCAATAATTAAAGATTCAACTATGATCTTCATACAAGTAGATGATCTCTCACCTTTCCCAAGTGGTGGAGCACACAGGTGACCTTTCTGGGTCCATACACACCGAGTGCATCATTAAAATCCCTATAGTTTGGGATTTGCAATACCAAGCAAATGTAACCTGTCAAGATACCTGGTACTAGAAAAAAAATCACATTAATGAGCTCATCTAGCCTCTGATCATGTTATTTGTTATCTCCAAGAAGAAGTCACCAGGGAATTTCTCTTGCTAACCATAAGTGCATTTAGAATACCCAGTTTAAAAAAAAATTTTTTTTACCATACTGCTAGTTTGGAACCTGTTAATTTTAAATAATTCTTGCTGAAAATATTTAGACAGAATCATGTGTTTATTTATTGAGAGCTTTCACTTTCTTGGGCATATAAAATGCCAAATTATTTTTCTAATAGTTTAAAAAACTGCATCAAACAAAAACATATGACCCCAAGCTATTTCTCAGTTATAAAGATCTAGATCAGGAAGTCTATAGAGAAAAGAGGTATCATGGTCCTTGAGATAATGAACAATAGATTGAGACAAGGCATGTAACTCAGTGGAAACACACTTGTCTGATGTGTGCAAGGACCATGTTTTGGTGGTGGTGGTGAGCGGAAGAAGGAAAAGGATGACAAGAAGAAAGAGGTTAAAGAGAATAATATCTCCTCACTGAAAACTGTGGAAGAAATGAAAAAGAGGAAAGGAAAGCCCAAATGCATGATCTGCACAGAAGGGCCAACAAGGACAGGGGAGGGAATCTCTGCCTTGCAAACCTCCCATAGACTTTCTGAAGCAGGGTTCCCCAGACAGTAGAATATAGTAGTGGACATGTAGAGGATTTGTGGGAAGCAGGATCTGGATGCACTGATTGCCAAAGAAGACTAATTCATGTTAGATAGCTTAGTATGTGGGGGACAGGACACAGTGAAAGTACAAACTCCCATCCTGCCACCCTTGCATGACACACATCAAGGACACCCTTCAGTGGTGTGTACTGTAGTACATTTTTTTGTCTTCTTTGTCTAGATGAGTAAGGATCAGAAGAGATTTGTTTTCAAGATAGATGCTCAGCTGACGTGGGAATTTCAATCCCTGTTATTTCCTCTTCATCAGCTTTTTACTGGTGTGTTGTTTGTTACTTTTGAAACTTCTTTAGTGCTGAGAATATATGAAAAATTAAGATATATTTTAAGAGGAACACAATTAATAGTGGACTTCCAAAATGTAAATTAGTCTCTCATTTAGTGAATAAAGTAAAATAGGTTTTGAAATCAGAGCTTACAACATAGATCAAGAAGTTACTTATAAAAGAACTCAAAGGGGTAGGGGTTCTAAAAAGTTTGAACTTACAAGGCAAAGGTATTCCATATCTCTCACAGAAAGTGATACATGGTTATACACACTGTATCTCAGTATATGCTTCCAACTGCAAACATCTAAATAAAATAATAATGAATGCAAAAGCAAAAAATTATAAGCATTAAAGGTAAAGATAAACTTTAAAAAGCAGAAATAAATCAGGCTGCTTCCAAAATTTTATATAACACCATTAAATACTGTAAAAACATATGATAATATCTAAGTTGAACTAAAATGGTTATATTTTACAAATTTCTAAGTTGTTATGAAAAATGAAAGAAAAATTGGAGAGATGCAACTATTCCTATGGTTACTGAGAGTGACTTTGTAAGAATAAATAAGGACAATATTCTCCAACAAAGGAATAACAATAAAACCATGCTTTCAAAGACCTAGCAATAAAATTCAATTCTACTACTTACATGTTATACACAGGTGAAAATCATGGAGGGGCTTATTCAATAAAGTATGAAATGTTATAAAGCACAATCATAATAGAAGAATAGGAATGGAATTGCTAAAAGATACTCGGAAAGACAAACCAAAAAATTGTGAAGAAGTGGGTGTACAGGACTGTCTACCACACAGGACAGAACAAAACAAAAGAATATAGAAGAAGAGATAGAAAAAAGTAAAAAGCTAGAAGTTGAAGAGAGAGGCTACAAAATACTATTTTCTGGACATTATGAGGCTGATGAAATCATGGACTCAGAGCAGCTACTGTTAGCTGCACGAGATCAAGCCAGCTATTGTCATCGTAAGGAGGGAAGACCTACTCCAGGCTCTACCCTTTACCCAGCAGCTGTTTGTAGTGGAGAGAGAGCATCGTTGTTTTGAGGAAGTGGCCAGCAATAGAGGGGGAGGATGGGAAACCTATTGCTGGCCGCTTTCTCTGATGAGGGTGAGAGGTGCATTAATCTACAGGTATAACTATATGCCATCAGGATTTGATTTAATACAGTTTCCACTTAACAGCAAAACGGTAGTAGGTTCTACCCTAGGGTACATGATCTGCCCAGCCCCAGGTTTTCGCCATTATAATGGTGACGTGTATATTAGTTTCATCTTGTGCAGTAAAACCTCAATTCTAATAGAAAGTGTTTGGTTGCTATGATATTCCAACTACTATTGGACCAATACAGTAGGCATATCTTCTTCGGCTACTCATTATTGTAGCATGCGGGGTTCAAATCTGGATAAGGTTTATCTCCTGCCTCATGAGAAACACCTCTGAGCACTGTGAAAGCTACCCAGGAGAAATGATTTTCTGGGAAATTCTTGCTCTGTGATTGATCAGGCACATGGTCTCTTCAGCAATAGGGTTTATTGACAAGGTCTGGAGGGTAGCCAAGACTGTTGGCAATAGTCTGCAATGCTTGGGAGTCTGTGGGATCTGATTGGCCAGCAACTTCAAATGAAGAAACCCATTACTGGCCCTGGGATTGTTTTTGTTAGACTATAGTGTCAAGCAGAGTTATTATCACCCCATTATATGATAAATCTTATAAAATAATGTGTGTATATTTTATATATGCATGTTAAATCTTATATGAGTGTATATATGTACGCATGTATGTGTGTATATATGAATATTCTATAATAGTTGGTATCCACAATAACTTTTTCAAAAGGCCTTTATTGTTATTTATCCCTCCCTGTATTGCCTCTACCACCTGCCTTCCATTTCCCACCCCAATTTAACCCTTCTTGGTTTTAGCCCCTTTAAACTATTTCATTATATACTTTGCTCTAGCTTCCATCCCTCAAATACCACCCCCATGAATTTTTACTAAATTATTGACATCTCTCCATTGCCCAGCTGAAACATACACCTCTGAAAAATCGAAAGGTAATATTCACAAATAAAAGACTCAGTCTTGCAAAGCCTGTGTTTCTAGACCTGTGTCACCTCTCAGAGAATGATTGTGTCTACCTGCATCCATTTCCTTGGAAATTGCAATATTTTGTTTTACTTTGCTGAATAATATTGCATTGTATTTTAAGTACCACATTTTCATTATCTAGTCATGAGTTGATAAACATTGAGTCTGTTTCTATTCACTGATTATTGTGAATAGCGCAATAATAAACATGGATGGGCAAGTAGCTCTATTGCAGGATACAGAACTCTTGTGGGATACACCAATGTGTGGTATAATTCAACCACGTGCTATGTCTATCTTTAGATTTTTTTGTGGAACCCCCAGTGATTTCCACACTGTCTACAGCAGTTCACATTAACAACAGCACTTATTAAGTTCTCCATTTTCCTTACATCTATTCTGCATTCGACACCATTTGTGGTTTTTATCTTAAAACATTCTGACTGGATTAAGATGAAATCTCAAGGCATTTTTCACTTGCATTTCTCTGTTGGTCGAAGACACTGAACATTTTTTTGAAATGTTATTTGGCCGTAGGTTTTGTTCTTCTTGATAAATCTCTTTTAGCTCTATGCACATTTTTAAATTGGGTTATTTGTTCTCTTGAAGTATAGTCAGTGCAAAAAGACAAGTGAAAGAGACAAGGGGAAGCAAATTGGAGAGGAAAAAGTCAAAGTATCCTTATTGGCAGATTATGTAGTCACATACATAAAAGACCCTATGGACTCCACCAGAAAATGTGTACCGCAGATAAACACATTGGGCAAAGGAGCAAGGTATTCACGGTCTTCACTACAGTGATTTTCTCCACCCATAATTCTGATGGCCGTCTTTTCATGGTGTTCTGAAATTCTGCCTTGTGCTATTCACATTTGATTTGAACCTCCATTGATGCTTTCCAGATTATCCGGTCCTAGACTTTGTCTTCCATCCGTAACTCTGTTTTTCAGATCATCCATTCTGAGACAGTCTGTGCGCTGAGGCTTAAAGTTGGCTGACTAAGTTGTTCTTTTCCTGCATTGTTTGCTTGGATTTCCCCTTTTATCTTTCATTCTCCTCTTCGAGCAACAGCTGAAATTTATACCTTGCCTGCTCTGCAGTTTTTCTTTTAAAATCTAATAAATGCGTCTTTGTGCCTCCAAAAAATATCAAATTCTATTTTTATGTCTAGTATTGACTGCCTTACTTCATGTATTGCTTTGTCTGTGTCTTATTTGAGGTCAGTGATCATAGTTATAATTCTCTTGAATTCTTTGCTTAGTTCTTCCAGGTAATTTGATGTTCGAGTTTTATTTTGTTTTTTTTTTTTTTTTAAGTCAATTTTCTTCTTTCAGGAGTGGATTAATTCATATCATGATTGAAATGTTGATTTCCTCTCTTTGGCATTTGGGGATACAGCCTCTTTCTGAGGTCTGCTGTTTGTCAGAGACAGGGTGCAGTGTCTCTGCATGGAACAATTTTGTCCTCACAGTGTGGACTGGCAGTAACTATCAAGGCTGAATACGGCAATGGACTGCTGCAGTCAGCAATTGGAAATGCTCTGGTAAGATCTGAAAGGTGTGTCCCACATCTCTGCTTATGATGGTTTGAAATAAAATGAACCATCAAAGGGAGTGGCACTCTTAGGAGGTGTGGCCTTGCTGGAATGTGTGTGGTCTTGTTGGAATAAGGGTGGTCTTGTGGGAATAGGTGTGGTCTTGTTAGAAGAAGAGTGTCACTGTGGAGGCAGGCTTTAAGGTCCCCCACGTGCTCAAGACACACCCAGTGAGACAGACATTTCCTCTTTCCTGCACAGGATGGAGGTCTCTGGACTCCTTCTCCAGCACCCTGTCAGCCTGCATGCTGCCTTGACAATGGTTTAAACCACTGTACTCTAAGTGAGCCACCTCAATTAAACGTTTTCCTTTATAAGAGTTGACGTGGTCATGGTGTCTCTTCACAGCAATAGATACCCTAACAGAGACCGTTTCATGTACACTGGCTAGAAGAATGCCTTTGCATCTCCGTGCAATGTGGGAAACCTGGAGTACCCATGACAGGCAGGATTTGGGATCTCATTAGTCCTAAAGGGAGGGACAGAGACCAGAAGGAAACCCCGGCAAGCAGCTATTGGGTGATCAGAGAGGAAGGAAGCTGTTAAAAGGAACAAGGGGCATCTACCTATCTTATTTAATATTTCTGTAATTTTATAGATATATATGATACAAATTTTGGAATGAAGATTCCAATACTTATTGTTCCAAATTTTATTATTCCTTTCATAACGCATCATATTTTGAAGTTTTTTTCCTGACTCTTTAAAAATAAATTAGTCATTTTCCTCCCTTAATGTGTTTTACATATTATAGTTTAAATTAGATTTATCCATTTTCTTCATAGTAGGTGCACTCATTTCTTCCATATAAGACATTAATAAAATGCTGGTGAAAGAACCCTCAAGACCCAAGGTCTCTGCCATTTTGAAATTCACACACTACTGACTATCAGTCCTTGGGAGAAGATACCATGTTTCTCTTGATATTTGCAATACTGGATGTTTCCTGATGGGGCAAAGAGAAAAAGATGTGAAAGGAATCTTACCACTAGCTAAGACAAAATGTCAATTCATGGTCACCAAACATTTCTTGTTTATAAAATGACATGATAGTCACTTAATATATATTATCCATTTGTAAAATTAGCATTTTATCTAATTTTGCATATCACATATAAAATTTTGTATGCTGTTAAAAATTAAAATGCTTCTATTCACTCTCTGAAGCCTGCCAATTCAAAAGTTGAGACGAAACAAAATGCATGAACACTGAAGGATAGAATCCTGAGATCTGCAGTAGGCTATTGGGACTGCAACGTACTTGAAATAAGGCTTAGAACCTAAATTTTTCATTCAATTGCATATTTAATTATTTAGGGATTTTCTGTGGATCAGTCATGTCCTTTGTTATTACCTCCTCCTCCTAGTTGCCCTTTAGGTATTTCACATTTTTAATTCCTCTAGGAGTGTGGAACCTAAGGAAGCAGAAACACTCTTCCTCTACTAAATGCATTCTAGCAGAAAGGCCTCTAGTAAAAGGTTAGGAGGTGGAAACATTTAATCTACTGACCAATATGCGGCTAGGAAATTCACTGTGAATTTCAATTCATTCTCTCACATATCGCCTTATTGTCTTGGATAATCAGAGTTTTCTGTATGTTTACATGATTGATAAAAAGATTTGGAGCATATTGTTGAGAGGCTGAGATACTACAAGGAGCAGACATTAATAGGATTTGGTATTTACTACAAATAGCCACGTCTATTCATTTGGGAAAATAATCTAAAGCTATGTATGTATATCTCTGCAATTTCCATATTTCTTGAAATTTACAAAATCATTATATATTATATTAAATATTTCAAAAAAATAAGATGGAATAGCAAATTGTTCACTGAAAAGAACAATATAAAAGAGATCACCCATTTACCTAACATTTACATAAAATTTTCCTAGCTTCTTCCTGGAAGTTTGGATACAGACATGGAGAGGAAACCAAGACTATTCAGTATCAAAAGCGAGAATGTGATCAATTTCATTGTACTTTGGCTTTCCCCAAAGGTGGGATTTGTCTGAAAAACAGAACCTAAGAAGAGAGAGACAGATTTTTGCCACTACTTTAATCATAACCATAATTTAGGTATTGAAAAAATACTAGATACCTAAAATATTAGTGAATACTAAGAGTTCATACTCAATGAAGATAACGACTAACAAAATATGTTATAGAATTATAAACAGAATTACTACTTTGTACCTTGACTTTTTACAGCTACATAAAAATATTAAAATAAGACCAAAATATATTTATTAGAAAGTTTTAATAAAGCATCATTTAGAAAATTGTAGTGTATATGTAATCAGATTATAAAGACACATTGCAATTTCCATGTTAAGGATAAGGACACCATAAACACGGGAAGAGATAAACTTATAAGGATAAATTTATAAGGATAAATTTATAAGGGTACAGCATGGATCTCCACATTGCTAGAACAGTATTTTTTAAAATGCTTACTCTTCATAAGGAAGAAGATCATTTCAACTTAGGCAACCATAGCTAATAATCATGAAATGGGTGAGATGTCATGAGAGTTTGTATCTATCCGCTCCTTCAATCTTTACAAGGCTAAGAATTGAGTGCATTCTTCTCTAATTTTACATTAGATAAATGTGGATTAATTAAGCTTTGTAACTTGCTCCCTAACATTTGCTAAACTAGAAATGTTATCTCAGGCTTTTTGCCGAAAGGCTCAATACTCATAATGGAATATTGCTTAGAGGTAACATGATTTTACATGCCAATGAATCTTAAGTAGTCGCACGTTATTATCAAGAGTCCCACTTAGCATTCCAAAGCTTATCAGCTTGAATCAAGATGCATTGTTATTAACTGTGATTATCCTACTGTGGAACAGAATGTGAAACTAACTCTACACCTCTTCACCTTGACCAGTCTCTCTGCATCTCCCTCCGTCCATCTTGTCTACCCAAAGTAATCCAAAGCAGTAATCACTTTATACTTCACACATGAAGATGATCAAGTGGTGTTCTTCCTTTTGTGCCTCACTTCTTTTACATAATTCAGTTTGCTCCTGGTTTACATATGATATGCTGTTAAAACTTGCAGGGCTCCCTTCTTCTTTGTAACAAGCCCAGGACATGTTCAGTGAAATGTACGTTTGCTACCCTGTGTTGTTGGAGGAGGCTGCATGTTTGTCCCAGCCGCCCAGAACCAAAATAGCCACACAGAAACTGTATTAATGAAAACACTGCTTGGCCCATCAGCTCCAGCTTCTTACTGACTAACACTTACATATTAATTTAACCCATTTCTATTAATCTGTGTATTTCCACGAGGCTGTGGCTTACAGGCTAAAATTCCCAGCATCTGTCTCTGACAGCTCCATGGCTTCTCTCTGACTCTGCCTTCTTCCTCCCAGCATTCCGTTTAGATTTCTCCACCTAGCTCTGTTCCCCTATAGCTCTGCTATAGGCTGAAAGCAGTTTCTTTATTTATTAACCAATAAAAGAAAGACATAGACTGAAGGACCTCCCACACCAATTATATTTCTCACGTTGCCATAATTACATCTGTATGTATATACACATTAGAAGCAAGCTGTGAAATTGTTCATTTTACTTTAAGCAGAAATGAAAAGGAAAACCACATCATATAAACATCACTGTTTGCTGTTTTGGAAGTTATTTTATTCTTTCCCCAAATTAGAATTTATCAGGCTTTTTCTTTGATCTTGGAGAACTCTACATCTATCTTTTAGCATTGTTAAACCTTCAAGTTGTGTTACTTGATTAACTTTAATTCATTCAAAAGTATCTTTTCTTGGTTTTTCTTCTCAATGGGTTTTATTTGGGTTTCTTTGTAAATTTTTCAGTATGTCACCATATCTGTTTAAAGAATATGCATAGATTTTAGAGATTTGTTAACATTATAATCCAGATTTCTGGTGTTAATGGTTTGGTAGATTGAAACCTGATCTGAACAGAAAGAAACACACTTATCATTCTTTATCCCCACCTTCTAAAAAGTGCATGTGTCCATAATCACTGATATCTCCTTCTGCTGCACAGATACACATAATAAGTGCCATGCGTGAAAGAAATAACATCAGTTTAGTATTGGTGGAGTTACAACCTTGCCAACACACCAACTGCCTCTAGCATTTCTACTTGTAGCAGAGATAAAGAAAAGATCATCTAGTTTCCATACTAAGTATTCAAGGAAAAGTCTGTCCACCTACACACATGGGCTTCATTATACGTTTCTAACCAAATCCTGAAGTATATTGCCAGTGCCACTACCTCAGTGAAAAGATATGATGAGAATGGGTGCCTATCTACAAGTGGTGGTAAAATAGCCAGAAATATAATAATTCTGTCAACAAAATCATCCATCAACTGTGTCATCCCTGAGATAGCTTAATTTCCATAATCACTAGATTGCATAATCCTTTCTCAGTGCATAATTATCAAGTAGAGCCGAGCATAGCCTGGTCAGAACATGGTTTATCAGGTCCAGCCATTTCGGTGCCCCAGAGATGAGGCTGGTGTCAGACAGATGCTAGCTTGTTTCTAGACAGAATTAGGAAAATTAATAGAAAGCATGATATCTGTGTGTTACAGATTACATGATACATTTTGGTTATTTTATACATCATTTCCTCCCATCAGAAACATTAAATCCACCGAAATGCAAATCCCAGGAGATCTGCAGATTTTGATGTGGTTAAAAAAGATATTTAAACTTATTTTTCATAAATTAAATTAATAAATCATGGAATTATATGTGTTTAAATTTTTAAGCATTTTACAAATATAAAATATATGTATTAAAATGCTCAAAATATGTATGGTACCACAAAGTAGACTATTTACTTAAGTGAAATAGCTCATTGCATTTTATCTTGGAATCACAGAAGTTCATAAAACTATAAATATGATGTTTTGACATGACAGCTTACAGGCATCCCTTGATGGGACAGCAGCAGGTTTTGACATTTCTAATCAAACCTGTCAGCCCTAGTGACTTTTGTTCTTTCCTGGGGGCAGCATTTTCCTTTTAGATTTTTTCTCTCTGTCTAATATACAACTTTAACTCTGATTTTTTTTATATCTTCTTTCAAATATCTGTAGACACAATGGATAATTAACCACTTCTTAGATGAGTTACTGTTCTCTAAGTTTCACATGCAAATTGTGGTTGAGTTTCCCAGCTGGGATTCCAAACTAACACACTAGTGTTTTAGACCGATAGTGAGAACTAAATAGTATGTACGACAATTCTGGGAGGCAAGATCCTATGAGAAGAGATTGGATGCACAACTCAAGTAACATTGAAAAAATGCAAGTTTACCTTTAGTCTTGAATGAAATGTCCTGGAGAAAGCATTTGAAGAAAATCTCTTGCTGAAATTGCTGGCTTACACTACCTTCACAAGTGGTGTCATTCTCTGGTAGTCAAGAAGACCATCTGTCTCATAGTGTACAGTGTACAGTCTGATGTCCTCAGACTCCTATTAAAAATGGCCTCTAACTAAGCTTCTAACTAAGTACTCTTTCAACAAATTTTATACCCCAAATTGGAGAGGGTCATATCAACACAGAAAGTAGAAAAAAATCAGAAATGATAACCTGTTCTTGATATTGTCATACACTTACACAGTTTCCGAGTTGGCCTACATCCTGAAGCTTTTGACTATTTTACCCTCCTATATTTGTTGCCTCAGTCTTATTGTTGAGAAATAAACATGTACACATAACTATGCCAACATAAATAAATACATTATTTTTAGTTAAATGAATTACTTTTTTTTCTTGCTGCAATGCTAGAGATTGATGTCAAGAGTCTTCTGCACCAACTTATTTTAGAGACAGGAACTCTAAAGGAGCCTGAATCTCACTGATTCAACCAGACTGGATTGCCACCAAGTCCTCAAGATCCACCTATCCATACCTTCCCCAATACTGGGTTACAGCCATGTGCTTCATAACTTGGCTTTCACTTGAGTGATTGCATTTTTTTCATGCTTGTACACCCTACATACACCCTACATAGATAACACCCTACAAACTTTGTCATCTCTTTGGCCCTATTCAATTCATTTGACCAAATTAGTCCATTCACATTAAACTATACTCTTATTAAGATAAGATATTCTGTATTCCATAAAAGAAGCTCCCAAGACTATCATCAGGTTTGGAGATTTGCAGGAAGAACACCATAGCTTAGCCAATGACTCATTATTTTGAGATGACACAAAACAATATCATCAAAAGCAAAATTGTACATAGTGATGTATGGAGACACAGGCAAGTTTATAACAGTCTAATTACACTGGAGTCATATATGATGAGACTAACTCCTCCAGCAGCAATTGTCAATACCAATTTGAGACTCAGAATCCCTCATTCATGGTGGCTTTTATCACAGACACATATTCTTCCTTGCATGTATGAAAATTTCAGACTCTAGTAAAGGAAACAAGAATTCAGAATTCAGCTTAAATAAGCAATTACAACAGTTTAAGCTAGTGAGCCAAGTTAACATCATTCATGCAGGTGCAGCTTTCTAAGGAATAGATCTCTTAATGTCTGAACAGTTTTGTTTGTGGTCAATGTAAGTCAATCTTACAAGGCATGCACTTTCTATAGAAGCAAATTTTCTTCATCTGGCAATTTGCATGTATGGAATCACACTGAATAACAGTGCTTTTTAGTGATTTAATTTTCAGAAATATTTGATAGTTTCCAAAATCACGTGTTTTGATTCGTTTTCCATCATATGTAACAGGCAACATGATGTATCTCAGACACTGTGGCCACAACTAGTGTTAGATAGCCTTTACATGGTTTGAACACTGGAACCTCTGTGGTAATGCACAGTTGACAACTCCGGGAAAAAAATCAGACTGATCTGAATTGGGTTCTGGCACACTCTGAAAATGAATGACATGGAGCAAGGAAAGCATGGTTGGATTGGTTTGAAGCCAGAGAGTCTAGTGAGAAAAGTGATTTCACTTTTTTAACTGTTTTGATGCTTCCTGATTCATGTGGCCAATGCACTTTACCTCTCCTTTTTGTTATTAAAAACACTTGCTCATCTGAGCAGTCTCCCTGAGTCACTCCCTCCAATCACCCTTGTTGAAGTGAAAATATACCTTTCCTTTCGGGGGGGGGGACTTTTATATTTTTATTTTATTTTCTGTTTTGTTTTCAACATATCCCAATCTCAGATTCCCCACCCCTTTCACTTCTTCCGATCTCCTGTCTCTTCCCCTAGATCCACTCCTCTGTTTCCCTTCAGAAAAGAACAGGTTTCCCAGGGATTTTAGCTGAATGCAGCATAACAAGATACAATAAGACTAGGCCTGAACCCTCATTATAAGTCTGGGTGAAGAAACTCAGTAGGAGAAAAGGGGTCTCAAGAACAGGTGAAAGAGTCATATATACACTGTTAAGTAAGAGCTACACAGAAGCACACAGCTAACAACCATACCATGGATGCAGAGAACCTAGGTCAGACCCTTTCAGGCTCCCTTATTCTTAGCTTCTGTTTCTGTGAGCCATTATGAGCCCTTCTCAGTTAATTCTGTGGGTCCTGCTCTCCTGGTATCCCTGACCCCTCTGGCTCTTACAATTTTTCTTCCCTTTCTCCCATGGGTTTCCCAACTCCACGTGGACAGACTTAATTTGGGCTCTCTCTCTATCTACTGTTTGACTGTGGGTTTCTGCATCTACTCCCATCAGCTGGTAGTAGAGGCCTTTCTGATGACAATTGGGCTAGGCACCAATCTATGAGCATAGTAGAATACCATTAGGAATCATCTTAGTGATTTTTCCCTCTACCATAGGTCTCCTTTTTATACTTTTGTACTGCGTGATGTCCTTTTCATGAAATATCATTTGTCTTTAAATGTGCTAGTGTCTTCCTCCCTCGTCCATATGCATGAGGAATGCTCAAATACTTGAGAGTAAGCAAAAGCTTTTTAAAATTTTCATTTCCTACGTCTTGAAGCATTAAAGTTTGTAACAAAAAAGAATGCAACTTTTATCAATGTTTTATGCATATTCAATACCACTTTATAGTCATTAAGATAACTCTCTCCCATATTAACACACTCTTAGTAAATTAGTTCATTCCTATCACGTGAAGACTGCTTCTGATTAAGTTGAATTTTTTAAATCTTAAATTTTAATAAAAAATTTTCTCTTTTCCAGTTCTGATAATCATAACAAATGCAGATGCCCATGTTTTATCAAAGGACAACCCTCTGAACCATTTTGAATGAATATTTACTAATGATAATTTTTGTGTTATGACTCCTGTACATGTACAAATCTATCCCCCAAACTCTTCTAATTAAATAAAACAAGATTCAGTGAGCATCTTAGAGTTAAAAATTATTCCATCCAACTTCACAAGTTTTAATTTTCTAATTTAGTCTCCATTCTCCCGCTCTGTTGGTAAAGTGTACGTACCGAAGATCCCAATAATATTTTTGTCAGTACCTCAGCAGCTTATCTTTGAAGCAGTTTCTTTGCTTAAAGTATCAACAATCTGTCTGGAAAAAAGAACGTAAGTTTTCTGCATGATATAAGCAAGAAATACATGCAGAAAGAAATAAACACAGAAAAATCACTTTTGCAATCATCCTTAGTGTTCATCGCTTTTCCATCTCTCTACATCAGGTTGCCCCTTCCTTCCACTCGGTATATCCATCCCTTCCTCCACCCCAGAACAACTCCTCCCTTTCCCCCTTCATAGCTTCTGTGTCCTACTATCCCTTCTTTCTAGACATCCTTCTACACCCACCCCCACCATGTGCCTTTTTACTTTCCCATTTCTATGGTTATTCCAGGTTGTATATTCACAACTAAAGATTCACAGATATGAGGGAGTATATGATGATTGTCTTTCCGGGTCTGGGTACCACGCTCAGTAAAAATCTGTCCTAGTTCCACCAATTCACTCCAAATTTCATTCCTCTTTGCAGCTGGATAGTATTTCGTAGCACATGCGTACTACATTTTCTTCATCTCTCACGAGTTGAGAGACTTTAGGGTTGTTTCCATTTCTTAGCTGTTGTGAAAAGGGCAGCAATGAATATGGCCAAATATCTGTTGAGTAGGTGATGAAGTCTGTTGGACATATAACAAGGAGTTCTATAAGTCATTCAAACATTAGATCTACTTTTATCCTTTTATAATTCTCCACACTTGTTTACATAAAGGCAGCACCAGTTGACTGCCCTGCCACTAATGAAGAGGGTTTCTCTTATGCTACATCCTTGCCTTTAGATGGAAGTTTCTGTACTGCTCAGTTCCACAGCTGTTCTGCCCCCAAAGAAACACATAGAGGCTTATATTAATTATAAACTGTTTGACCACTTAGCTCAGGCTTGTTATTAGCTAGCTCTTATGACTTAAATTTACCCATTTTTGTCTATGTTTAGCCATGTGACTTGTTACCCTTTCTCAATGAGGCCTTCTCATCTTGCTTCCTCAGCATCTGGCTGGTGAATGACTCTCTGCCTTCCCTTTTTCCAGGATTCTCCTAGTCTGATTGCCCTGCCTATACTTCCTGCCTGGCTCCTGGCCATCAGTGTTTTAAAGACATTATCTTACACTACTTTCTGCTATAACACTGAAGACTACTTTTGAATAAAATGCATTTTTCACAGTAGTGGTTATGATCAAAAGACTGCATCTGAAAAAGAAGAAAAAAACACATAAAAAAAAGACTGCATCTGCTTCAGCCAGTGTTACTGTTTTAAAACATGTCATATTACACGTGATGAAATATTAATGCATAGCGTGTGTGTGTTAGAAAAAGAGAGACAGAGAGAGGACAATGCCTGCTTCCCTTTCACAAATGAGTCCCTCCTCTGTTAAAAGCCCTAAGCCATTCACGAAGGCTGAGAACTCCTAACATACTCACTTTTTAAAGGTGACAGTCTCCTGGCACTGATGGTAATTTCTCAAAAACAAATTTGGAGAAAAGCAGTAAAGCATTCAATTCACTTCTTACACTAAGAAACAAAGGGGTGACAAATCAAAACAACAGCAATGACGTAATAAAATATTTGAATTTTATAACTGTATGTCTTCAGAATAAGTAAGAATTTGAGGAATATACTGACTAGAGAGACTGTATGCTTGTACAATTTTAAATAATTTAATCTCTAGTCTTTCAATCTACATTTTTCATATGATGGAGCCCTATTTTAACTACCCATCAATTTATGGTTTCAAATCTTTAGTGATATCTCCAATTTCATAAGAAAAGCTAATATTCAAGATGTCAGAGCCACTGATGTTATAGAGTGGATGATCTTCCAGAAGCGTAAGGTGCAGCTGCTCACATAATTTGTCACGTCTTTGCTCAAAATTAAAAGCCATATCTTTGGCCTGGTATACCTTTTGCTTGCTGACATTTCAAAACAGCCTGCAAAGTTTAAATCCCCAGGCACTCCCTTGATATTGATGTGTGCCTTCTTATTGATTTCTAATCTATGTTCTTTGTTTTTTTTTTTTTTTGAGAAGAGACTTTTTTTCCAGCTATAAAGGCCAATATTAAGAAAAGCAATGACTGTATTTTCAGAGAAAAAAATCTGATCAGGTTTTAGTATATGAATGTTTTAACCTATAAAGATATTTTTAAACAAATGGACATAGGGTAGAACCTGTGTTTCAAAGTAAAAAATGATGCTTACTGCTTATATTAAAATAAAATTAAAAAGAATAACTTTAAAGACCCTATAGAATCTACTAAGCACTTACAGTAATGCTACAGGATGNTACATATATATATATAATATGTTCTCAGACAAAGACATTAAGAAAAGTATTACAAAGTAACTGCATAAATATACATCTAGGGGCTGGAGAGATGGCCCAGAGTTAAGACCACTGGTTTTTCTTTCAGAGGTCCTGGGTTCAATTCCCAGGAACCAATGGTGACTCACAACCACCTATAACATGATCTGGTGCCCTTTTCTGGCAGAACACTGTACACATAATAAATAAACAAATCTTTTTTAAAACCTTCTAAAGAATTTACAGCAAAAACAAGACAACACTCAGAAAGAAATTAATGAAGACACTAACCAACCGAAAAACCTTCCACGTTCTTAAACTGGCAAAGATAATATTGTGAAAAAGGTTATACTACCAAAATTAATCTAGAAATGTAACACAATATCATTCAAAATTATAATGTCACGTTTCACAGTTTTGGGGGAAAAAGTGGCAATCCAAGACTTCATCTGGAACCACAAAAAATCATAAATGAACAAAGGGGTAAGAATATGGCTAGAGGTATTACAATATCCAACCTCAAATTATACTGCAGACCTACAGTGAGAAAGACAGCCTGGCACTGACATAAATCAGACACGGAGACCAATGGAATAAAATAGAGGACCTAGTAGTTAAAAAGCTACGTCCACCTATGTTTTAACAGAGGAGGAAAACATTTGCATTGGCAAATTAACAATACTGTATTCAACAAACAGTGCTGGTAAAACTGCATACCCCAATTCCATAAGAATGAAATTAGACTCATATCTTTCAATTGAAAATAGTTCAAAAACTTTAATTTAAAACCTGATCTGCTGAAAACTTAGAGCCTATCCCTTAAAATGGTGGAGTGAGTCAGAGCTAGCCTCAACTATCAGCAGGTATGGATACAGCAGAGGAGGGCATCATCAGAGCACACAGACACCCCACACAAGGAGAGGACAGCGACCTGCTACACTCAGACAGAGTCCTAATGTCTAAAACTTACAAATAATTGCAGAAATTAAATATCAGGAGAATGAGACTGCCAGTCAACAAATAGGATAATGAATTGAACAGACAGTTTTCAAAGACAGGCATTGAGCCAGTAACTATTTTTAGAAGTATTCACCATCCTTTGGTAACGGGAAAATGCAAATTGGCACTACATTGAGATACCACATCATCCCATTCAGAACGGGTATCATCAAGAAATCTGTCAATACATGTCAGACACATGGAGTGCTTTTTAGTGTTGATAAAAGGTGAAAATTAATATAGCCATTATGGAAATCAGTTTGGAGAATCCTCAAAATTTTAAAATGACTTACCATATAACCTAGCCGATTTACTCATGGGCATACACCCAGAGACCACCATACACAACCACAGAGATATTTGTACACCCATGTTTATTGCTAGCCTATTCCATATGGCAAGAAAATTGAACCAATCTAGTTCATCAACAGATGAATAGATAATGAAAATCAGGTATATATGGAAAATAGAAAACTATTAAGGTCTAAAAAAATAAAATCACAAAATTTTTAGGACAAAGGATGGATTTAGAATGTATACCATTAAGCAGGGTCATCTAAACCCAGAAAGAAAGAAAAACTGTGAGTTCCTTTGTCATTGATGAATCCTACGTATAATGCATACATGTAAACAAATCCATGTGTGTGTGTGAGTACACCGTGACACACAGAATGGGGAACAAGAAAAGATACTATTAGGTAAAGAAGGAGGAAATGCAGACGATAAACTCAGGAGCTATGGAATAGACTATTAACCAAATTGTGTTTTCTAGTTTTAACAGTGTCACAGATTTTTAAGTTAGTAAGAGTGGTGGATAAGTTCGTAAAATGTAATGGGGGTGAAAGAACAAATCCAAAGCAAAGCTCCACTGTTTCACAATGGCCACACAAACGACACAGAAGTTTGTGTGGACTTGGGACCTGCGCAATACCTTGTATGAGTGATTCTGCTAGTCTAGGGGTGTGATGTTTTCTGTTTGCAAGTTCTTTACAATGAAGTGGATTTTATCTAATAAAAATAAAAAATAAAATGAAGGATACTGATTATGAAAATTAATCAAGAATGATTGCTTTTTGAAAGTTTCAATTATCAAGGTATTTCTAGCTGCAGCAGAATAAAGATGTGAGGCGTCTTAATATAGTAAGTAAAAAAGATTAAATAATGAGATTTTTAAAATTATTTTTTAGTTTATATTTTGTATGAATATATTTTCAAGTTGTGTCTACTTTATCGTTTCATTCTAAATGATGTCTTTATGAAATATGTAAGTTTTTGTTTCTAAAACATTTTAAATGAAATATATGAAGAAGAGAAAGAACAAATTTTCTTTTTCACATATTTCATTTAAAACATCATAACTTGGGAAGTGAAAGTATAAAACTTTATAATTTGAGAACACCTAAAGGAAGTTTTTGGAACATTCTCATTGCACAAGTTACTGGCTTTGCAACAAATTACTTCTGAGCAGAAGGCAAATTGAACTAAACGCTACAAGCTCTCCAATTCCATGCAGCAGAGAAAAGCTTGAAAAAAACAGAAGGTTGAGAAATCATTGTTCAATTGCTTGGGAAACTTGGCTCCCATTGGTATACTTGATTCATTAATAATGACTTTCACAAAGCACATGTTTATTTGTTTCCTTAAAATAAAGCTTCTCTTTTTCTTAATGTCATAAATTTTTACTTTAGGTTTCGAAGATTGGAGTCAGGGAGCAAGTGAGGCAACACCTGATAAAATTTACAGCGCTAGTCCCTGGATGAAAGGAAAGAGTAATTTCTTGTCTTGAAGCACACATTTTAGCGCCTAGCTAACACATAATAATTTACAAAGGGGCTCTAAGTAAAAAGAGTACCAGTAGGCTTCCAAAAGAATGGTCTATAACAGGGGATCTTCTCAGCTTGATTAACCTAATCAAGATAATCCCTTATAGGTGGAAAACTTGATCTGCAATGATTAGATTAGACAAAAACAGCAAATAAAGGAAAAAGAAGAAAGAGCATGTAGAATAAAATTTAAAAAGACTAAAACATGTTTTCTGTTGCTGGGATAAAATAGTGCTACCAAAACAACTTAAAGGGGAAAAAAAGACCGGTTTGACTAAGGTTCCAGAACACAATCTTCTATCTCAAGGTTTCTCACGTGGCTACAGTCAAGTTTTCCAAGAAGGTTTGCTCTCTTCTCTGAAAATGTACCCAAGGAGGGGTTGATTTCCACTCTCCGTGACTGTTAGCATGATGTAACTCAGAGGTTGATCAACTAAACATACTGTTCACTTGCTGGTTTTGGGCCAAATGAAATGCTTCAGTTTTGTTCGCTGTTATTAAAACCCTTTGCCATATGGAAGCCATGAAGGCAACTGAAACTGACTACTGGCAAGGACAAAAAACTTTCAGTATTATGGAATGCATCCTTAAAAGTGACTTCCCACTCTCTTTGTCAGATTCTATTAAATCAAAGCCAGTTTAAATAGACCTACACTCAAGAGCAGACTCTATTCAAGAGTTGGACACAAACGTTTCAATTTTAAATGGAAATTATATGGAAATGCCAATGCTTAAGAAAGATTGCTGACTTATCAAGACTGGCTAGGTATCACTTCAAAACCCTTGTTTTCTCTGAGGTATCCTCCTACACATCTGTAACTCCTTCCCTTAAGTCATAGGATAAGGAGCTCAACATTGAGTTATACAATAGCAGACTGAGCAAGTCATGGAGACTAAAGCCAGCAAATGAATTCCTGCACGATCTCTGCTTCAGTTCCTGCCTCAGGGTTCTTGACTTGAATTCTCCCTGCCTTGGAGTCTCTCAAAGGACTGTGAGTCAGGATATGCAATACAAACTCTTTCCTTCCCCAGCTTGCTTTGGTTATAGTCTTAACACTTCAACAGAAACCTCATGAGAACAATGCAGTGTTTAGCAAATATTGGTCTCAAGTGATTTTTTTTTACTTTGTTGAAACTGTAAAGTCACAAACTTTGCCCAATTGAAATTCATCCATCTTACAAGAATGACTAAAACTCATTATGGATTTAGAAGTAAGCAAATATATTCCCCTGGAGCCATCCTTCTGAAATATTACTACAATTCTAACAAAGTAGGATAGTATCTGAAAGCAGTAGGCCTGATTCAGTCAATACGTTTTATGAAGAAAATGATATTCACTACATCTAATAACTAGGTGGAGTTAAGAGGCCAACTTTGTTGAATATTATGTCAACATAAATGATTTATTTCATGCTACATGTAGATGAAGAACATTGTATCAGGCTAGGTTCTCTAGAGAAACCGAACAAAGGAATTATCATTAGAGATATTTATTGGATTGACTCAGCAATAGAAATGAGTGTTATTCTGTCTTCACACTGGAAGGAGCTGTTTCCAATCCATGAAGAGTGATATTTCAACAGTTCCAGTTCATTGCTGAATTCACAGAAGAAGCCTGGAGAGTCTGAGGTACTAAGTCTGCATTGAAAGGCTGACGAATTCAGAGCCTAGTTTCAGTAACAGCAGCAAAATTGAACACATTCAAAAATAAGCACTAAGTTTATTTCATAAATTTTGGTATCACTAATACAGTAACAGGAACAATTTCTGATCTGAAAAAGAGGCATCTTCTCTGGCTTCAATACTCTGGATATGGAATTCTCCTGAGAGTAGCTTTTTTACTGTATTCGTAGAAGTTTAAGAACACAACTTTATTTTATTTTATTTTTTGGGTTATGCTGTTACTGACAAATCTTTGGAATTGTCTTTCAATAATTATTCATTTTCTTCCACTGCCTTCAAGATTTCCTCTTAGCAGTTAGTGGGTAGTTCCACGATGTTATGGTTATATATACTTTTCAGAGTTAACCTTTTTCTGAATTCACTTATTCTCTCTCATTTTTGTACCCTCTCCAGTCTAGAACTACTACTGCATGTTTATTAATGCATTTGATAATGGTCCACACCTGTGAGATGTTCTGTTGTTTTTCCTTCAGCTGAAATTTTTTACCTCGTGTTCCATTTGAATATTCCACAGATGCAACTTCAGCCCAGTTGCTGAGTAATTTTAATAATGTTCTCTATTTGTAACTTCTACTTCTTTCCTTAAATTCCCCATCAATTCTTGCATGCTGTCCAACTTGTTGATAGATCCCTTAACATACAAACTATAGGCATTTTAGATGCTTATTTAATAATTCTGGTATCTAAGTAATCTAATGGGTGTAAGTGAACTTCTTTTTTTAATTTTTATTTATTTATTAAAAATTTCTGACTCTTCCCTGCCACCTCCTCCCATTTCCCTCCCCCTCCCCCAATCAAGTCCCCTCCCTCGTTAGCCCAAAGAGCAATCAAGTTTCCCTGCCCTGTGGGAAGTCCAAGGACCACCCACCTCCATCCAGGTCTAGTAAGGTGAGCATCCAAACTGCCTAGGCTCCCACAAAGCCAGTTCGTGCACTTGGTTTGGCTCTAGAAAATCTTTATTTGTACACTATTTCTGTTTTACTTTGTTCTTCCTTTGCTTTATTTGTTTGTTTTATTGATTTGGCTTTTAAATATGGAATCTTGTCTTTGAACTCACTATATGGCTGAAGGCTGATCTTACATTTGCATCCTATTTCAACTCTGTGAATTCTGGGATTTGTCTCTTAGTGTTTGTATTGAGTAGTGATTATTACACAGACAGACAAGTTGTATTTTTACCTAAATGCTCTTTCCTGTGATCCTTTTAGACTGTTTATAAAATACTACTTAGAAAGCAGGGTGTGGATGGCGTCTTTACTGTTGAAGATCACTGAAGGCTGAAAATCTCCCACGCTTCTGCTGCTGTTCCCAGGGTTCATGCGACACCTTCCTCTTCACAGTTTTACTACATATTTGTGCATAATCTTGCAGCAGGAAAAGCATCTTAACCCGGGTCTCACCCTGTATCTCTGCTCCTTTCCTAGAAGCTAGCTTGCTTCTAATGCCTGGTAGATGGGGATTTCTAAGCCGCTAACTCAGGCTCTAACCAACGCAGGCCATACGATGATCCCAGGGAGTATTCTCATTCACACTATGGCATCTAAAATTTCCCTTGTATCAGGGAGAAGACAGATGAGAGGGACTTTACTTCTTCCTTCAGCATCAGATCCTCAGTTTGCTTGGCTGCAGAATCTCTGGCAAGCAGCACTTCCAACCCTCCTCTACCAGACATAGCTTCTTCAGCTGCTTGGTCAAAAGGTTTTTTGGGACAGAGGGTCGAGGGATTACCTGGCTCCCTTCTGTGCATATGGCTTTTGCTTAGAAGAGAACAGTGTTCTGAGAAGTGGAGAGATTCCTGTCCTTACTTAGGAAGCCACAAGTGCTGTCTTTAGGACCGATTTCTCTGTGTTTTTCTGATAAATCTCACTCTGGAAGAGGCAAGGGCTATGTCTCAGGCTGGTTTTCCTGCATTTTCCTGATAAGCACTCAGCTGCATCCTGTGTAATAAGGAGGGTGGTATCTAAAGCCCTCAGGCTTCTACCAATATTACTATGACAGCAAAATCAGATAAATTCACAAGAAGAAGAAACAAGAACACAATCCACTGCGGATAGGTTGGCCCAATGAGCAACGATGCCGATATTATGACTGAAATATCTACCAAACAAATTTAAGAGTGTATTAAAAAGATCATGCTACCACAACTACCTTTGTCTCATAGCTGTGATTCAAGAGCACGTCAGTATGTACAAAGTAGTAAGTTGATACACTATATGAATAATCGTAGGGAATGAAATAATTTTGATAGTTGCAGAAAAAATACTGACCAATAATGAACAATTCTTCATGAAAGAAATATTGCATAATTTGAAATAGATAAAACATATCTCAACATAAAAAAGACTGTATACAGCAAACCTATAACCTACCTTATAGTAAATGGGGGAGGTGTCCCTAAGATCATGACCTCTAAAGTCTAGTAAGACAAAGATAGCTGCTCTCTATACTCATTGAATTAAAAGTCTGGATGACATAAAGTAAGATTTCAGGTGTGTTAATCATAACCTAATTTTAGAGTAGTATAGCTACACACTATTACGAGTGTTGCAGATTTATCTGTCTCAGTAAGGACCTGTGGTCATAGCCACTGTATTTAATTGTCACTTCCTATGCTGACAAGTCAGTTGACCGATAGTTATGTCATCATTATCAACAGATGCCATATGTCCTCCGGTAGGCTCTATGCCAATCATTTACCATCCATATTCACCCAGTGCCACAACAAATATTATCATCCCTTTGTCCCAGGTAAGAAACCAAAGTTTGAGAAGCCCCAGCTGCTCACTGATGTCAGTTAGTTCATATATTGGCCGAGACTGAATGTTGGACTCCTGCTTCTAAGTCTAAGCTACAGGCAAACGCTCCACTTATGAATGGCAGATCAGTCGTTGATTTGTGCCTATGCTGTTAGTCTTTACACCAAGACCAAATACACACCAAAATTTCCGCAGCTAGTATTTCAAAAGTGTCTTTCAAGAGTAATGATGTATTTCTTCTAAGAAGAATTGATATGATTAATTTTAGAGTTTCCAGTGCGAGGTATTCACATAAATATAATATAAACATAAATCTCAGAGATTACAAGCTTATTCAAAAGATTTCTTGTTAGTCTTAAAAATTAGTATTCCTTTCCACATTGCATTATAATGGCAATTACAGAGATTCATTTATCCCAGAGTATTGCTGACTATTTCTAATTTGCTAGGATGGAATCTGTACATCTTCACTAGATATTAAAATTGATCATTTAAGTTCATGAATGGAAAATGAAGAACTTAGTTGGAATTTAGAGACTGATAATAATGCACCAACGTATTTCTATTTGTATAGTACTTGCCATGAAAATCACACACATGCATTAAAGCTTAAATTCAACTTTGTTTCTCAATGTCAGCAGAAAACTATTCAAAGATGATTTAAAATGAAGTACGGGGCTAAGACCTGCTCCCCACTGGACTGGACTTCCTTTATAATATCCCCGTGTTATATTCTAAGTCATTTTCATTTGAAATAATTCACATTTCTTTTAAGTTCACTATCTCCTCATTGTTTCTCTGTGGTATACGATAACAAGAGCTGCAAAAGATGCTTTTGAAAAGAAATGTCCAGGTCATTTGAACAGCAAAATGCAGCCATTGTTTGATTGTGTTAACACAGACAGCTGATTTCTCCATACAAATTTGAGAATCATGACCTTATTATATACACAAAAATACCTAAACAAACAACCCAATGAATAAAACAGTAGTATGTTGTGACCACCGAGGAGGAAGTGTGTCTGGGTCATAATGGCTGACAAAGGGTCTGCGTGGTTATTCTGGGGAGTAGAGAGAGATTGTCTCAGTTAGATTCAACCACTATAGGAAAATATAAACCATCCACTTTACAGACAGCCGAATCTCATTTTTTGTCTGAGTCAAAAGTGAAATCAGCTACGAAACTGCTGTGGTTGCGGAGGATCAGAAACCACAGTCTTTTACCATGTCTTCACCTGCCCAAAATGTCAAGGTTTTCTGTGGTTCCACTGACAAAGAGTTCAAATCCCATCCACAAAGATCCCATCTTCATGACCTAGATCAGTTGTTCTCAGTCTTCCTAATTCTGTGACCCTTTAATATAGCTCTTCATGTTTCAGTGACCCCCAACCATAAAATTATTTTAGTTGCTACTTCATAACTATAATTTCGCTACTGTTGTGAAATGTAATGTAAATATCTAATATGCAGAATATGTGACATGTAACCCCTCTGAAGGTGTCATTTGATCCCTAAAGGGGTCGTGACCTACAGGTTGAGAACCACTGGCCTAGTTACTCACAAGGGCTTATCTTCTAAAAGTCTCACATTGAGTAAGCCTTCAGTACATCAGTTTCTGTGGATGTACTCAAACCATAGACTTTACTTTTCAGATGTTTTTATTTTAAAATTCTTGACCTGATAAATATTAAATATCATTTCCTTTGCTGTTAGTTTTTGTTATTAGCTCTGAAAATCATTCCATAAGCTCATTCATGATTCTTTAGTTATATAAAATTGCATATGCCTCATTTCTAATACTTTAGTTTTCAATTTAATTGAAAGTACTTTTAAGTATCAGGAAGTTTTCTCATTTTGTAGTTGTCCACAAGGTTTATCAAGTGTCACAGGCTCTGTTGTCTTCTCTGTCTTTTCCTGTGCGATCCGCACGGCCAATCTGACTTTGGTGTAACTTCTGGCTGCTCAGTTATAGCCTATCCACCAGGTTTATCGTTGCTGTGCCCATACAAAGTGCCCAGTTCTAAAAGCTTTAGGTTAAACCTTTACTTCTGTGGATGCCTTCCCACAATCTTTCTTTCCTTCTTGATAAAACAGCGAGGAATTACCTTTTTTTAAAGTATCACTAACTGCCTAAAGGGGCTACATGTGAATCTGAAAGAGTTATATGGAAGGCAACCAAGTGTGCCAAGAGGTCATAGGAACTAGGAGACAGCGATGGAGATTTGAGGAAATTAACACAAGTGTAAGCTAGGTCATGGGGCAGACATTATAGATTAGGTGGGTTTGGTGACAAGAAGAGCAAACTTCATGACTACAGTGTGCTTGCTTAAAAAATACACAAATGAGGTATCATAATTAGAGAAAAACATAATACATGAGGGTAGAAAAGATATAAAGTTCATTGAGAGCCTAAAGCAAAACAAAAACCACATAGATCAGGAAACATTAGATAAAGTTTAACAAACAAGATAAAGAAGTGATGTGCTACCTTAAGACCCATTTATATTTCATCACTATCTCTGTACTCTATACACTTGTGACTTTCAAAGAGAGAATTGGGTAATTGGAGTTACTTCAACATGGGAATCAGCCATAAATGATCTGACCCCATGGATTCTCTTCCTCTGTCTTAATTAAATGGGTTGCATTTTGAGAATGTGCTATTGCTACAAGATATTTATTTCAGGTGTGCTCTTAGCAGGCACCCTGCTATTTTAAGTGTTTGAGTCTCTAAAGATTCAGTTTCCATATTATCCTACTTTCTGACATTTGTGGAAAGTAAGACTCATACCATTTCAAAATAGGAAGAAAAGCCTGGGAAGTTATGTGCCTACACCTTGCACTTGCAGAAGAGCTGTGACGGAGAGCTTTGGAGTCTAGACTCCCACCTTAACTTCCTGCCTCAGTCCTCCCTACATGCTGTGTGACTGGAATATTTTTCACCTCTCTTTGCCTCAGGGATTTCAAACCAAGACAGTTGTGTTAGTCAGGGATTTTTGGAATAACAAAACTTACAGAATGAATGAATGCCTCTCTCCTCCCATCTCCCTTTCTCTCTCTCACACATATTTATAATGTGTATGTGTGAATGAAGGGAATTTGTTAGAATGACTTATAGGCTGTGGTCTATCCAATCCAACAATGGTTGACTATGAATGAAAATTCCAAGAATCGATAGTTTCTCAGTCCACAAGGCTGTATGTCTCAGCTGGTCTTTCAGTATACTCTCGAATCCTGAAGTAGGCTCTAATGCCACTGACTTGATAGCAAGGTGAGAGCAAGCAGGTAAAGAGCAAAAGTTTCCTTCTTCCATGTCCTGAATACATAGGCTTCCAGCAGAAGGTGTGGGCCAGATTAGAGATGAGTTTTTTCTGCTCAAAAGAGCTGGATTAAAGGCATGTCTTCCTACCTCAAAGACCCAGATTAAAAGTGGATCTTCCTGCTTTAAATTAAGCTAAATTCCTCACAGTTGTGCCCTCCAATTTGGGGTTTTTAGTTAATTCCAGATGCCAATAAGTGGACAACCAGGAACAACCATCACAGGGGTGATGCTATTGCTGTCTCAAAGAGTTAAAATGTTGACTGTGTTTATGCCTGTGGGAGTCTGAAATGTATGCAGCACACCCAATAATGTTTAATTTGTATTAGCCATAACCTTAAATGTGAAAATTTAATCATCTTTTACCCATGCTTCTTTGGGTGGTTTGAACAGAAGTAGCTCCACAGGTGCATGGCAAGTGCGTTGTTTTAAAGAAGTCGGGGATGTAAAGCCCATATTCAGACTCAGTGCCAGCTTCAAAGTGGATAAAAAAATATGAGTGGATAAAAAACATATGCACATCTGGATCGAACATCTAGTGAGTGCATCTGGATTGAACATCTGGTGAGTACATTTGGAATGCATGGATTGAACATCTGGCGAGTACATCTGGAGTGAACGTCCGGATAGAACATCTGAAAATGAATATACAAGCACAATACAGATAATTCCAGATGTGTAATTCAGATGTTCGTTCCAGATGTGCAATCCAGATTAATGATCATCGTTAGAGTCAGAAGTTTGAGTATGAGAAAGCATAGCAGAGACTTCTCTAATGGTACAATTTCCTGTCTCTTCTCTAAGTAGACAGAGAACTACTTCACCATGCCATTGTAATGGCAGTCCCAGGGACCAGTCATGTCCACTGTGACTAGAGTTACTGATACACGAGAAGAAGGCAATAATGACTCTGTCTCACAAACCTAAATCCTCAGAACAGGTGTGGATTGAAGGCTGGGGGCTCCCTGAAAGATTATTTGTATGATTCTTGCATGGCCAGTCAGAGTTTGTGAAAAGTCTGTTGGTTTTAGATTATTCCCCCACATTATGAAAACCAAGTAACCCAAGAGTCTAATAAAATATAGTTCATATTAATTCTCTCATGAATAATAAAAAAATAAAAAAAATATGAGTTAATAACAGAAAGCATTCCAAAAGTGCAAGCTCATTGGGAGTTTATATCCTTCAGTCTTAGTGTCCTCAATGCTGGATTGGGGGCTTATATCCTTCACACATTTACCTTCCTAGTTTTGAGATTTCTAATTTTGCCTCTATAAATGGTCATATTTTAAATTATGGAAAGTTTTCACCATGTATAGAAATATAAAAAAATTCTTTTACAGGTATGTGCTATTTTAAATTCTTGTTTGAAAGATAGTTCTTCAGATTTTTTTTGTCCTGAAATCCAGGTAAGTTCATCAAATTGATGATGTTTGCTATTTGCTAATTTATTCATTTTAGGAAGATATAGGAGCTGTTTTGAAATCAGCTGAGGTCACTGAGATTCTATTCTCTGCAATGCATCCAGCTAAGTGAACATTACAGCTTGCTTAGTTAAAACAGACAATGAAAATGGTATTTGGCTTTGTAAACTGAAATTTATTCAAGATTGCTTGACTTAGGGATGGAGCCCAGCACATCATTATAGTATCAACTACACCATGTATCATTACATGTATCAACTACACCATGAAGGTCAATCGAATGTCAAACCTGAAGCATCAGATAAACAGGTGAAATTATCAGCTCTCAAGAGAGAAATGGCAGATTAACAGTGTGAAGCTTCATCTAGAGTTTATCATATTAAATTAGAAGTACTGAAACAATGTATATACTGACACCTCCTTCAAATGTACATGTGAACAGGACCACAGAAGCTTACTTAAAATTTTAATATTATAGTGTAATTATATCATTCCCCTCTTCCTTTCCCTTCCTCCAAACTTTCCCACATACTCCCACTTGCTCTGTTGAATTCATGACCTCTTTCATCATTGATTGTTTTTAATACATATATGTACATGAACATCACCTACCTGTTCTCCTTTAGGATGAAGAACCAATTGAAAACTGAATCTCCATTTCAAATAATATCTTTCCCCTTGATAAGATTCAAGTCATTTGTGAAACTCTTTTCAGGTCCTGCAAACTGCTCAAATGTGGAATTCTCTGTACTTTAGTTTCAGTACAATAACATGTGGGGTTAGGTTAGGCACAAACTGGCTTCTTCACTGCGTCAGACTCATTCTTGTCTTTGCAGATTCTGTTTTTAGAAGGTGGTGAAATAAAGATATATCTTGGGCTGAGTGTGAGAAGGTAAAACCATAAGGAGAGCAGCTGCTGACTGCTGAACATCGCCACCTGTCCTTACGGTAGCATTAGTAGAATTTTGGCACTAGAGACATTACTTGAAGGTGGTGCATCAGAATAATTCTTCACAAGCAAGAGCAGTGCCAGAAGCAGCAACCCTCCCCAGCCTGACATTGTCCCTCTGCCTGCATCCTCTCCATTCCCAGGTTTGCTGACTCTTTGAACACAAGCATAGGAACTGTGTAGCAGACAAAGAGCTAATCTTACTTTCACAAAAGAGATTTATAGACATCCAAATGGCTGTAATATGCCACAATCTAACAACCAGCCAATTCAGTATAAAATCAGAATCATAATCCCTTTTGCCTCCAGATCTAATAGTTTTCCTAGAATCTTGATCATATTTTCCCTCCATTCAAGATACATATTGCTAAAATGTCCATCCTATGCTACAATGTTTTTATTCATTTATAAATTATTTATTGATTCATTATCTATGAACCAGAAAAAAAGCCATTAACAAATTATAGCCGATAGGAAATGTGTAATAGGCGTGAGGTGTAGTGAATGAAGCAACTCTAGAAGAAAAGATCAGAGCTAAGATTGGGAATGATGGCTCTTTCGGTCCTCTGATCAGAATAACATGTGGACTTATTTTCATCTCTGCAGCATGGAAATGCTACTTTCCCCCAGCATGGAGCAAGTGTGTTTTATATAAACCCCTAATAATGAATACAAAATATATTTAAACACATAAAAATAAAATGTAAGAAATATGAGAAGATGAGAGGAAAGGATAAAGATCTTCCACTACTGTGGCCTTGTATGTCCTGTGTTCCACTTCAGAGAGCAGAGTCAATAAACTGAGTATTATAATTAGCTATGGATAATTCAAGGAAAACCTTGGCGGTGTACTGTAACACACTAGCTCTGTCCAGCTTCTGCACATGTAAGAGTAGGGCTACAGATATATTGCATTATTTCACAGTATTAGGGACACATATGTCTAGTAAGTTCACCACACTTCAAAATTCTCATTGTTGTCTTTGATAATTCAAATTATTAGAGCAGGAGTTATAATATAATTATAATAAGTATAGTTAATATACTTATTATATTAAATAAGTATAGTTGTTTATGTGAGCATGTTTTAACCCTTTTTTTTCTTGTCACTGAGAAAAAAATATCTGAGATAAACAATTTAAGGAGAAGGAGCTGATTGGCTCATTGTTTCCAGGGTTCTCCAGCCATCACTGAAGAGAACATGAGCAACAGATAAAGCTCGACAAGAGCCTGGGCCGAGGGACAGCTTCAAAGCACTTCCTTTCCCAGTAACTGCTTCATCCAATCAGGACACAGCTCTAAAGACTCTAGGATCTCACTTAAAGCACCTACAGCTGTTGACCAAGTGCTCAAACACAGGAGCCTGTGAAGAAGATTGCACACTTACCCTCTAACAGGATATGCCACAATTCCAAAACCTTCACTGGAAAGCACAACATTTGTGAGAAAGGAGTGTTAGCAACTGGTTTCAGAAAGACTAGAATTTGTGTGGATTTGAAGCATTAAGCAGTTTTTGATACCCAATGTTTTTGTTTGTTTGCTTGATTTTTTTTTAACAGCATAGAAAAAAATAAATAAAGCTAAGAGGGTAAAAAAATCATTCATTTTCCTCCCTCAGTGAAGTAGGATACAGCATTTTCTATTCTTTAAGGGAGTTTCATGTAAAATGCCCATTGTTTTACAAGGTCACTACTATTAGGAAAGCAGTGAACACAGAACCCCTTTGAAACAGCTCTTATGGCCCTTCTGAGCCCGTGATACAGCAGGGTAAATAAATGATGTTCACAGGCTGCCAGTCCTGACTAACCTCTTAGGAAGTAGGCATGGTGTGGACACCATGGAAAAGACTTGCAAGACGTTTTTAAAGGCTTGCAGAGTAGCCCTGAAGATATTAGGCGTGTAAAGCACTGGCCTTAGGTTTAATCTCGTGTTTCTTCTTACTATTACCTTTGTTAATTCACTCACTTTCTTGCCTATAAAAAGGGGGAAATTATAGCCACCTTCCCGTAGTGCTTTTAAGATTAGCTTATCTAGTGCTTGAAATCTCCCTTTAAAGTATCTTGCCTTCACAACCTCTGGATGCTTGTTCATGATTATTACCATTATTAAAATATAAGGTTCTGTAGTGTTCACACCATATACCTCGGAACGTGTGTGCTCAGGCAGACAATGTTTTACGATCCTTCCAACTCAATGCTGTAAGAATAGTCAACTCCCAGATTTTCCAGAAACCCTGTTATTGGTACAGCAGCAGCCACAACTCTCTGCTCCTCTGATGGCTATGATACGTGCTACAGTGTAATTTATTTTTAGCTAATGTGGGTTGTCTGCCAGGTAAGTTTTAATGTCTCTCTGCCTGAGACATTTCATCTTATCACCTCAATTTATCTAGTTCCTAGTGGTTTTTTTTTTCTCTTACTCAACATACGAAGCACTCTTTTGGTATAGAGAACCTGTTCTTTCTTATCTTAAGAAAACCAGATTTTTATCCCTTGAGTATTATATTTCCTGAAAAATTTTTACATTTGCCCAAGCAGTTCCCTCGACATAAAGGAGGCCTTCCTACAATATGGGTCTTTTGCCTGCTCTCAAAATTTAACAGTCCCCATCTCTGAGTGGTAGAACACACACACACACACACACACACACACACACACACACACACAAGTGCTCTGTTGTTCTGTATAGAAACTTCTGCAAGAAGCTATTTCCATTTCTTAGGTTTTGTAAGTAGATTAACAATATTGCTGAGCAAGTGTCTGTGGAGTGGGCTGTTAAGTCCTTCAAATATATACCAAGGAATGGTATATTTTGGTAGTCATGTGGCCTAGTTACAAATCAGCATATGGATGCTTCTCCAACAGGTCTCCATGAGGCAAAGCAAGTACCAGTGGACGTTGAGACAATGCAGAATACTGCTCAGACCACACAGCCTCTCTCTCATAATGTTGATGATTCTCTTGTTGGTTTCTTAGTTTCACTTTGTGGGTTATGCATGGGACAGACCCAATCATTCCTGGAAACCCACCTTTTTTATCTCTAAAATTTTCTCCTACAATTTTCTTGGGAACTCTTGCTTCTCAGGATTCTTATCTGGAAATACCAGTTGTTACTCCAGACCCTAGGAACTTTTCTGATTCAGCACTGACAGGATGGGAGGCAATAAAATTTAATAGACACATATAAGAAAGCAATACAGGAGACGTTAACTCTATCTCCCAGTTCTGGGGAAAAGAAAAACATCAAAAATGATGTGGCATGATGGGAAAAATGCCTTAACAAAGTTCGCCATTTACTGAGAGGTTCAGGCATGCTTTCTATAGAACAAGAGAACAGTCAGAGAAATATGAGTTAACTGCATACAAACAGCTTATGCAAACCACTGCTATATCTGTAAATGTGGGGTTTTTTTATTTTTAATGATATTGTTGCTCTTGGGAATGTGGACCTATGTCTATCCACCTTTTAGTTTTGTTAGGACAGGATGTGCCTGCCTAGATGTTTAGCCAAGCTAACAAAACACTGAGCATTGTTTCTGGTTTAAAAGTTGTTTTGACTTAAAAGTTGGGCAACACATGTTTGTTTTTGCCTGAGGTTGCTGCTTTGGGGTGGGAAAACATGTTTGTTTTTGAAGTATAAATAAAGATGGCTCAAGCTATAAAGGGCTGCCACTCATGTGAAAATCCTCTGGTGGCTGGGCCTTTCTCTGCTGCACAGTTCCTTCTTCCCCCTCTCAGGACCTGATCTCAACTGGCAGGTAGAATTAGGTCAGTGTGTAGTTCTTGTTTATACAGCCATTTTCTTGATCATTGTGTCCTCTCCCTCAACCCCTGTGGAGACCCAAAAAATGTGAGCCTGTTTTCACCTTGTCTGAAGGTCAGAGTTTGAGATTGCTCAAAATTGTTGACAACAACCAGGGCTACACGTACTGAACCAGGACTTGGTTCTTCTGACATTAAGAGGGCCCAAACAGGTAGATCCACTCCACCCTGATAAATGGTCAGGATAAGCAAGCATACTTCTGCTCCTTCTTTTGAAATAGGAGGTTTGACATTGGGAGTGGCAGCCTTCAGGATACTTGGTCTAGGGTGGCTTTGTTGCCTAAACAACAGAATGTTGATCACTTAATATCTCAAATTAGCTAAGCAACTAACTGTTCCAGTTGTCCTGTGTACCACGTTAAAGAAGTCTTTTGTTGACTTCTTCCCCTTTTGTATTGGGGAATTGTATAGAAAATTAAATGTAGGGATTTCAGTATTCACTGGAACTCCCTCCCAGTACTGTCCTATATTTTCTGTTTTATTATTTTTACTCGCATCTTCATCCTCTTTACTATTTTTCTGATCCCCATGCCCCTACCCTAGTAAGTGGTATTTTTGTCAAAGTTGGTCTCCCACAAACTCCTCCAAGGGTTCTCATACTTCCTGATACATGCAACTTCATGTTCTTACCCGTTAATTTTCTCTGTCTCTCTGTTCCTGTCTGTTTGTAAAAACCCACAAAATCACAAAACAATTAAAAATTTTAAAAAAATGTCAAAGCAAACAAAATAAAACAAAAGCCCACAAAAAAGACATTTGAACTCATGGGCATGCCCTGGTGTGGTTGATGGACAGAGTGACACTCCACTGGAGAAAGATGATTTCCCCTTTCCCAGTAGGTATCCATTGTGAGTAGGTTCTCTGTCCCCTTCAGTGGTTCTCCTTTTCCTTGCGAGTCACTGGCCTTGGCATCCTAGCCCCACAAGCCTCACAGTTTTACCACCACAGATGTTGCAACAGATAAAACACCTGGGGAATCCAAAGAAAATTCTTTCCCACATTTAGAATTGGAAATATCACAATGTAGGAAGTTAGGGCTCTGTATACTGTCACAATGGATGGCTTAGACAGGCACTGGGTTTCCTTTATTTCTTGACTTGCACAAGAAAGTCTGTATCTATGGAAAGCTGGTATTTCAAACCTGCCAGACTGGAAGCTTCACTCCTCGATACACTAAATCAGCTGAGGATTCTTTCTCCAAGGACGGTACCCCACAGGATCTGTGTGGTTTCTGCTTTCCTCTTGTTATATTCAATGCTTTTTTTTTTATTCTGTCATGTTTTAAAGTTCATTTTGTCTGCCGCATTTCTTAAAATTATGGTGTATTTTGTAGTTTTTCTTCAAAACACATGATTTCAAGCTCATTTTTTGGGTCTTGTAACTTCATTTTATTCCAGTGTGATTTAGCCTCATTTTATTTTCCTTGTTCTTCAAAATCTTCTTTTTTTTCTTTTAGTTTTCACTGCAAAACACTACTGTCATTTAACACAGATTTTCTAAGAAAAAGGTTTACATGTGGCAAAGATCACAAAAATTTTCAGATGGTAAAACTTGGAAAAGTAGAAGTTTTAAATATTAAAAAGAATGTTTAGCAAATGATTATTAAATGATGTCAGGCTTTCAATTCCTTTTTTCTGCCTGTTTTGGGTTAAGTTGTCACTATTAACGGATTCATGTTATCTCGGTCTTTTAGCTGAGGGTATGTCTCAGCTGAAAGACTGTTTGCCTTGCATACACAAAGCCTTATGTTCCATCCCTTCTACTGCATATACCAGACATGGTGGTCCACACCTTTTCTCTCAGCACTGGAGAAGTAGAGGAAGAATCAGCAGGTCAAACTCATCCTCAACTACTCACAAGTTAGAGGCTAGACATGTGACCCTGCCTCAAAAAGAAAAGGAACTTTTCAAGTTGTTCATAATATAATCAGTTTTCATTGCTTAAATTATCAGTAAAATTTATTTAATTGTGATGATGATAGTGGTAGTGGTGATGGTTTTATTGAATCACACACACACACACACACACACAGTACAAATCAAAATTGTTAATTGTTTCCTAAATTTACAACACCTATATCTGTTTCACCTATGTGTGTCCTCTGAACACTCAGCTCCCCACTGCTTACAGAAATCTCTAATTCCCCTTTTTAATTATTTCATTTGCAACTTCATCCCGACTAATGTTTTGGCACTGCGTGTCTAACTGAGAAATCATCTTACAAGGTTAAACCTTTTTCTCCCTAATTGCCTGCTTTTAGATTGATCATGCATTTTTGGTACATTTCATAATCACATTGTTAATTATAACATGGTAATGTTCTCCAATGTTCTCCATAGTTACACTTATTCACTCTTATTTGAAAGGAATGCAAGTTCTCTCTCTCTCTCTCTCTCTCTCTCTCTCTCTCTCACACACACACACACACACACACACACACACACACACATTTCCTAATACCTATTAAAATACACTTTTGAGGGGATAGAAAGATGGCTCAGCTGTTAGAGAACTTGCTGCTCTTTCAAAGGACCTGAGCATAGTTCTCAGCATCCATGTTGAATAGTTGTTCCTCCAACTCCAGAGAATCTGATGCCTTCTCTTTTCTCCTTGGGCACCAGCATACACATGGATTTTACTCACAGAGACACATAAATAAAAATAAATTCTTTTACAAAAAAAATCACTTTGTTCTCAGTGTTCAGCAGTTTCTTACTTATTTTTGCTACTTCCACTGACTTCATTGATTTCCAAGGGTAATCTTTTAAACAACCCTTCTTGTTCCTTTCCATTGAAATGTTGCATTATAAGTTACATAATATTTTATAATTATGATTATGAGTTACATAATATTTTGAATATAAGATTCAAAATATGATGATGAAGAAAGTGCATTGCAGTCACTACAAATATCATATGAAAAAACATGTGCTGTATTATGAATATATCAGATAATAAAATCTAGTACTGATTCTAGTAACTACTGAAGTTTAAATTAATTATGACTCAGTGGCAATCTGAGTCCCTGCAGCATATGAAATATGGCATAACGTTATAAAGTCTTTGTTACCTTTAGTGTTCTATTTGTAAATAAGGAAGCGCTGGGTTTTAGAGATTATGAAAATGATGCTATTTCATGTTCATACTTCATGATCACTTAAATTATATCCACATCTCCAGGTTCTCTAAACAGGAAACCCTGCTTCAGCAAAGCCCGTGCCTAACAATGTGGCTGCGTGTATATTCGTATCTACCACCATAGTGTACACCTCGGCTACAACAGAGCCAGGATCTACAGGGTCTTGTGTCAGTGGTGTGTCCTTTCAAATTAAAGCAGAAGGAAAAACACGAAAGGTGTTGGGTGACTGGTTGTTGTGGGACAGTCTACTTTCCAGGTGGTCAGTGGAGTTAGTGTCCACTAGTGTTCAAAATAGACTTGGGAAAACTGAATAGACAGACACAGTGTAAGAAACTTCCGATTTGCCACAAACAGACAGACAACTTTTAAATTTACATCCAGTGTAGAAATTCCATGTCTGGAATTCTTATAATATAGCTCGACTCAGGATACAACTTGACCAGACTGCATTATTCCTAAGGATTTTTGCAAAGAAAACGTCCTCGCTGGGCTGAACCAATGACCTTTTGCTCAGGCATCATATTGTTTGAATTAAGAAGAGAGCCAACAGAAACTATTTCCAAGGAGTGAACCCCTCCAGATGGCAGTAGTAAGTGAGAACCCTTTGCCCCTTCTTGCAAACACATTCCTTCTTGTCCCAAGACCTCAGGAGAAGGTGTGAATCCTTCCTTGGTTTATGCACTTCTAATAAAAGCAATTTGCTACTTAACAAGTTCTATGGACTATTTCCATAGGTGTCGTAAGTGAGTAGGTCACAGAACTGTTAGTCTATCCTCTAATTTATGTTGAGACAAACTAGCAATGATAGAACACAAAGGACTAAAAAAGACATGGACTTCATCAGAATGCTGATCATGTAAACAGTGGAAAGAGGAGCTACTAATCAGTGGGTGCTTTGCCACCTGTGGATGTTCTGACAGCAAAGGGGCCCATGTTGTCCTGGCTGTTAAAATATTTTAAATGAACTGTTTCAAATAATCATAATTTTCCATTGTTACTAAATATGACTTAAGTTGGAAGTATGATAACACACTGATTTTTGTCTTTTATATTAACATGTGATTAGTCTTACTTTAGTATTTGTTTCCAAACCTTTTTTGAAATCTGTCTGTGGCCCATTTCCTAGAATTTTTTTTGCAAGATTTGCAAGAAGAATAGCAAATACCATGCTATCACTCAAATACGAGTTGTTCCTAAATATAATATCTAGTTAATAATACACCAATCACTTTTCAAGTATTTAAATCTCAAATGATGTAAGATAAAACCTAGGACTTCCCGCAATCAAATTAAATCAGTTTATCCAAAACAGTCCATAAATTAAAGTGCTAGATGAACAGATTTGATACTGTAATAGTCTATAATAATTTATTTAGCCTCTTCCCCTTAAAGGGTATCAGGTAGCTCAAA
Organism: Alexandromys fortis; assembly: GCF_014885135.2. Classification (NCBI taxonomy): domain Eukaryota; kingdom Metazoa; phylum Chordata; class Mammalia; order Rodentia; family Cricetidae; genus Alexandromys; species Alexandromys fortis. The sequence continues at coordinate 6,173,402 of NW_026067929.1, read as the reverse complement.
GTGAGTCATCTATTCGTGAATTCTCTATCAGTCCACCCTTAAGTAAGCCTCATGCCGTCAACAGCATACGATTTCTCCTTGCCCAGTAGAGGGCAGTGCTGCACATGGAACCAGTATATCCCAGTACTAGGTTCTTCAAGAGCTTTGAATGAATGACCACCCTTCCTCAGCATCTAGGATAATGATTGTTTCTTGAAAAGATAAGCCTAAGGGAACGATGGGTAAATACAAAAATACACAAAGCCAAGTGTTCTGGATGAACACCGATGGCCTCATCACCGCTGGGTATGAGTTATGAATGATTTTCTTTTGAGTCAAATAAGATGATATTAGAAAGGCAATCGATTATTCTATTTTATTTCAGAGTACTCTAACTAGTTGGTGTCTACTGCTATGAGTAAATTCACATACTTGGATGGTGTAACTTCTACTATTGAAGCTTCTAAACCCCTGCAGTCTCCACCATGATGTGTCATTCTTTTGAATCAATGATCTCCGAATCACGACTGAGTTTTACTTCGCTGTATACCTTATGATGGGATCAATATCACGCCATTAAATATTCATTTTAGTAATAGTTTCTAATAAATCTCCCCTCAGAGGCATTCAAATAACACAATGGGACCTTTCGACATATGCAGCTATGATTGTATTGATTCTTAGAGAAAAACACATCTGTTCTTCGTGAGGCTTAAGTTATTCCACGCCAGTCTTATTAATACCAGCACTTACAGTTTTGCACTAGCTTGTCGGTTAGCAGTCTTGCCGCGCCATCTCAGATAGAACATCTCCATTCATTTCCAGAATGCTTCTAAATTTTAAACACTTCAGAAAAAGCTATTCTGTCCTTAATTGTTTTTAATTAATCAGTTATTTTTAAGGATCTTATATATGCATGCAATAAACTACGATCATATCTATCCCCACCTCCCCCTCCAATTCTCCTCATAGCTCCACAACACACATCCCTCCTAATTGTTTTGGATAGATAAATAAGTCCAGCTATTTATCCACATGTGTATGGGTGTGGAGCCATCCATTGTAGTGTGGAAAGTGGTCACATCCTCAATGTTGGTCCCCCCTCCACCATTAATTTTCCACAGGCAATAGGACCTCAGTGAGGAGTGGGGCCTGGATGACATCTATCTCATGGTTGCTCGAATTTCAGCTGCTTTGACCTCATGCAGCTCTTGTGCAGGCAACCACAGCTATGATGAGTTCCTAATTGTGGCAGCCACATGATGCCCAGAGCTCAGAACTTTACAGAATTATTCTCCATCCTCCAGCTTTTATGCTCTTTCTACCTCCTCTTCCTCAGCTGTGGTGAAGATGGGGTTAAAATATAGATGCCCGCTTCAGGGCAATTTGAAAAAAATAGAGATAAAAAGTTCCTTCTGGGTATTTTATCATTTGACTTTTTGAGATGTAAGATATAAGAAAAAGAAATTGTTTTGTTTCCTCTTTTGAAACCAAGAGTTGAGAGTGATGGATCTTCCTCGGGCTTTCTTCTCTGTACTACTTTTTAAATTTTGTTAAGGAGAAACATCTCATAAAAAAACAAATAATGGCAAGTGTGTCTTAAACAAGTCCAGTTAGTTTATGGTATAGCCTCTAAATCAACCCCACTAGGAACAGTGTCTGCTTTTCTAATACATTGCATGGAAGAGGAGAAATTGGTAATATGGTGAAAATTACCATTCAAAATAGTTATTTAGAAAAGACACTGTCAACAGAAACCTCCTCCAGGAACCAACTATAAATTATTTTATATATAATAATTTGACCTGAAATACATGAACTCACCTTTCTGTCATTATAAAATATTTATTGATATGGTCTATTAAATGAGGAAGAAAATACCTAATCTGAATGCAGGAAATATTTTATAATGTACAGTAAAATGCTGTGGATTTAATTTAGGCTCTGATGTTTCCTGGACTAATTTCACTCACTGTGTCCATTAATTGGGAGCGTTTTTATGCCCCTGAGAAGACTCACTCAAACAAGATAGGTGAGCATATGTGAAGATCCTGTCCTAAGGACCACAATGTATTCAGTGAGTAGGAAATACTGATGATAATTATTTGTTCTGAAAATGACTTTGTATTTGATATTGGCTAAAGTGCTAAGTTCTTTGACTCATATCAGCTTCCCTGAAATTGGTTACCAAAGATTGTTGTTAATTTGAAATGGAATAATAAAAGTGAAGCGTAAAAACACTTTGCAAGTGATGAAATGCTGTGCGAATATTAGGGTGTGTAATTAATCAGAAATGCGGAGAGGAATTACAGTGGCTTAATAAACACTACATTGAACATTTTATCATCTGAGGAGATTGTTTAGAAAAACCATTTTTGAATGAAGTTTTCACGGGCTCAAAAAATAGCAAGTCATATTAACAACATCGTTATACCTTTTTGCTTGTTTGGTGGAGATTGTGTTTACGCTTCAGAATTTTGTCCGAACAATGACAGATTGATTTAGTGGATCAGACCTAATAATGTTAATGCTACACTTAGATAAACTAAAGTACTTCCAAGACAGTTTCCCCTCTTTATGTGCCGGCATATCTCTCTCTCTCTCTCTCTCTCTCTCTCTCTCTCTCTCTCTCTCTCTCTCTCTCGTGTGGTGTGTGTGCATGTGTAGTTCAGAGGAAAATTTGCAGGAATCTGTTTTCTCTTTCTACCATGGGGATCCAAGGGCTAAAACTCAGATAATTGGGCTTGGCATCATTTGCCTTTGCTTGCTAAGTCATCTCCTTGGCTTGGTGTATTGGGACTTTTTAAAGGATGTATGTAGTTACTATAAACTTCTTATATCCAAAGAAAGCAGTGCAAATGTAGACAACACTGTGAATCACCTTAGGGAAATATGTTGAAGAGCTTTGAACCTTGCCCTTCAGCTGCTCTCTTTCCAGACAACTCTTGATTTACCAGTCAATTGGTTTGTTTAGTTGCTTAATATGGAAATATCCAATTCTAAAAACATACATACTGATCATATTGATATATTCATACCTATATCAGGTCAGGTCACTGGCTTTATCTACTAGTCCTCACCTCATCACTTCAATAATTCATGCTCAAAATATTGCAAGTGGTAAGAGACGCAATTGTTTATTCTAACAGACAGGATGTCAGATTCGCCTATAAATTCTCATGGACATCAGACCTCAGCTAACTAAAACTCACTGAGAACATGTCTTTTTAAACATATTTTTATTGATTCTTCAGAAATTTCACATCATTCACCCCAATTCCATTCATTTTCTAGTCCTCCCCATGCCTGCTCTCTACATTGTATCCTTCCCCCAAAAGAAAATAATAATAATAACAATAATACAAAGTTTAAAAATACCCTTTGCTTGTTAGTCTTGCCCACCTCTCCATCACATATTCCTATCATACTGGAATTGGGAGCTGTAGTCTGACATGCAGTATACTCTTTCTGTTTGCAAACGGTCAGTCTAATGAGTTGGTCAGGTTCAAGGCCTCTGATTTCTGCTGTGCCATCAATACTGGACCCTCAGTGGGACTCCTCTCAGATCTTCTGCTGTTTACCTGAGTCACAGAGACCCTGTGGCTATGGCTCCACAGGACTGGTCCCTTCATGTGCCCCAGCAGAGTGACCAACTCAGAACACTAGATGTGGCCCTGCATGGTAGACCATTTGTACAACAGGACACTCCCCTCTCCTCTCCCACTTCAGGAGAGGGGCAGTCGGTTCTCCTGCCGTCGAGGTGAGCCCCCCCAGCTCTTCAGCACCCATGGGGTCACCTTTGCCACAGCATAGCCAGCAAAGAGCAGGGTCAGCTTCCCTGAATGTGGTGGCCAGGGAGAGGCAGCACCTGCTCTCCTATGCCCATGCCAATGGAGCTAGATCTCCTAGGAGGGGCAGAGACAGTTTTCCCGTGGACTGACCACCAGGGACAGCTCTTCTACAGGTGTCCATTGTCCTGAATGCCACTTAAAATTACCATGTTGACTTCCAAGGGCTTTGCTGAGCTGGCCCTGCCCCTCACTGACCCTGGGAGAGCCGGCCCCACCCTTACGGAAGAGCTGGCCCTGTCGGCTTAGGTGCAGAAGAGTATACTTCAGCATACGCCTAACTTACAGTTTCACTCTTCGGTGCAAATACATGGTTTTCACTTCTCAGCCCACCATAGTGCCTCTTTACTGTTCACACCATGATGGCTCCAGCTGAAATAGAGCATCTTACACAGGGATCGGGCGCTGATTGATAAGGCAGCTCCTGTAGCGGACCATCCACAAAGATACATCATAGGGCATGTCTGGAAATGCCCACAGAAGCGTCTGCTTTCTCATCACTGTGTCTAGAGACCACAGTACAGCGCAAAGGCCATGGAAGAGCAGGTAATAAGTAAACAGATCTTAACAAATAAGTTGGGTGTGCCATCATCTTTAGAACAGAAAAATAATACATCTTTTCAGGATATGTAGGTTATTTTGCCTCACTTTTAAAAACCAGAAAGCATTGTGGGACCATTTTACAAATGGCAGGCAGAAAAGAGGTAAACTGAGAAGCAATAGCAAAATTGAATGCTTAGTGTAGAGGCTGTGCTGATATCATCAAATACCATGGAAAAGCAGCTCAGTGAGGGAAGGAAAAGGCAATGATACAAGTAAGGGGCCTTCTGAGAAGTTTCAAGAAAAATAAGTGAAAGGCTGTGAGAACAGTAACCATGGAGAACCAGAGAATTCCTTGGTTCATGCACACTGAGTGTGCGGGGATGGAGGATGACTGTGGGAACAATGCAAAGAATTAAAAAATGAAAAAACCCTGAGCAGAAGACCCTTTCTGTGAACCACTTTCCCAATGTTAATATTGGTTCTTGTCTAAGTTTATGTATCTGTAACCAATTCAGAATAATATCTAGCTAACAGAACTAAAGTCTGAGAGTCTCGTCTGTAAAAAGTAGTCTCATAAGGAACTGGGGAATGGAAAGGTGTGTGTTTGACTCTAAAGGACCAAACTGGAACAGATGGGGAAGCATGAGGACAAAGGCCAACTTGTAGGTCGTTGATTTGAACAGCAACGACCGAAACCCTCAGTGTATGTGACACATTTGCAAGAAGCTTTTAAAGAATAAACACTGAAATGACCTCCTGCTACAAACACGGCTTCCTCTAATTAAGCCATAATTCATTAAAACCACGCAATTCTATTTAATTATGATGATCCGCCTCTTTCCTTTAAAATAAGAAAGCCTATTTCTACGGTTACACTTACATTTTGCATTTGGGAGGTATCCAAGTACAGATCTTCGCAAGTTATGTACAATACTGGCTAAAAATAATGTCTGGATATTTGTTTCAGAACAGAAGGAATTCTAGACTAATGCGGCAAATGGCATCCCCCCAACTGCACCCATAACTATTCCATTTCGGTTATGAAGTAGTTCCAAGAGGAGACAGAAATTAAAATTTCTATCTTCATTGCACTTTAAATTTGTGGCATTCAGAGTTTTAGCAATCTGAATATATTCACCGTTCTTGCTTTAATACATAGGTATACTATTGAATTTTAAACCATCTCTATCATATGATTTTACTAGAATACATAGGAATGGTGAAGCCCAATTGCAAAGTATCAAAATAGCAGCAATGTGAAGAAATGTATATGCAATAATCAAGCTTATATGCGAAATGAATTATAATTCAATAAGTGATAACAGCATGTGTGATGATCACTGCCATCAACGTGGGAACATCAAGAAGACAAAAAGCTTCTGGGTGTGCTGTGAAGACTTGGCTTGATGAGGCGAACTGAAGTCGTCTAAATTCTCGCCTTTAAAGTGGGCAGCATTCACAGGTAATACAAAGGAAGCCCTCATTCAATGTAAACATTTAATCTAATTGAATGTCCTTAATTATAGTCTCTGAACTGATTTGTAAAGCTGACATTGCAAACCAAAAGAACAGTAAGGGAAAAGATTTTTAAATTGCCATCCAATAAATATTTTAAACAGCTTACAAACATCTATTTCCTACAGTCATCTGCTAAAGGAACAGACATCATGGTGCCATTAGTTTCACCTACCTGTGTGTCAAAGCCACAGTCAAGAGGTTACTCATATCCACCAACCCAGTGAGGTAGGAAAGACACTTGAAAGCCACAAGTAGGTGAGGGATAACCACGAGGAAATGTGAGGAAATCAGCAGCCATTCACTCACCGGTAGTGGCTAAGACTTTCCCAGCAAAACAAACAAACATATTTTATTTTTGGTTAGAAATAAATTGGCATGACCTCAACCATGACCCAGCAGCCCTATGGACATCCCTGGATTCTAATTGAGTGAGGTCAAAGCTGAGTCATGATTTAGTTTTTCATGCACAATTAATGAACTGTGTAGGCGTTGGCAAAAGTGACTGTGAGATTCTAGATCATTTTAATAATGTGAAAGATGGCAAATGCCTTAGAAAGACGTACACGCAGTGGTCGTAGTTGAAAAGGGAAAAACAGATGACTCTGCATTCACTAGAAAATTCAATTATTTATATAACTGTACACAAGAAATTAGAATTAAAATGTCAATTTTAAAATACTTGGTTAAGAGGAAGTCACTGGGGAAGAAATGCCACTGCCCAAGAAAGACAAAGCCATGTCAGGTTTATTGTTCCTCACTGTGGATACAATCCAAAGTTAACATCTTGCCTGGAAATCATCTTTTATCTTTTTAAATATTATTACATTTGTTGATGTGCTGGCTAGTCTTACGTCAACGTGACACAAGCTAGAGTTATGCGAAAGGAGGGATTCTCAAATGAGAAAACGCCTCCCTATGATCTGGTAGTAGGGGTCAACGGAGGAAGTCCCCAGCCCATTGTGGGTGGTATCATTTTTGGAGTGGTGGTCCTGGGTTTTATATGAGAGCAGACTAAGTAAGTCATAAGGAACAACCCCCTCCACAGCCTCTGCATCAGTTCCTGCCTCCAGGTTCCCACTCTCTTTGAGTTCCTAAATTCCAGCTGTAAGGCATTTTCATTTTTAATTAGAGTCTGCTGGGGGGAGGGTCCAGCCCATGGCAGGTGGTTCCATTACTGGGCTCATGGTCCTGGGTTCTCTAAGAAAGCAGGTTGATCAAGCCATGGGGAGCAAGCCGGTAAACAGCTACAACAGTACTGTGCGGAGAATAGAATGAAATAGTGACGATCTCAGCTGGTCAAAGTTGGCCACGTAGAGTTTTCCAAAGTATGACTGAGCTGATGATTTATGAGACTGTTAGTGGGGAGAGAAACATAGCCCAATAAGAAGTGAAATCTTAACTCTTACCTTATTGGATTATACCGTTAGCATAGTTCATACCAGACATTATTTATAATGACATAATTGTTTAGATACACAAGACAATCAGCTACGTGCCTGGTGACATACTCGGTGCTGCTGCTGATTTAAAAAAAAATAAAAAAAAGCAACCTACAGTTCTCTGAGACTGAACGTTACCATGATCCCACTGAGAAGCCATGCATGGCGTTGGAGCAGTTGTCAGCTCTCCCTTGGGACTACCATACTCGGAGCACAGGAGTGCAGATGCTGAGCCGACAGAGGTGCCTTCAGGACTCCGAGGGAAGGAGGCAGACACAGTGGCAGAAAAGACCCAAGCAGAGTCTGGTTTTCCACCCCTCCTCTCAGCTCCACTCAGCTCCTTATATTTAATCTCTTCCTTCATCGTACTTGTTTCGTCTTCGCCTTCACGCCATATGGAAGATAGAAACAAATGCTCCCTCACTTGCCAAACTTACAGATGTAGATTGGGGGGAAAAAAAAAAAGAGATGAAGAAAATATTCTCTCGGGTTGAGCTTCGAATCTGTTAACCCTATAAACAGCCAAGGTACTGCTCTATGGAACAGAAGCCAATGGTTTCTGCTCTGTGGGAGTGGCAAAGAACCAACCACACTGAAAGTCTCACTTTTTAAAAATAATGCATTTACATAGATCTCCTATGTGATATGTAGTGCAGTTTCGCTAAGACTCCTGACATTCCTGGGTTATGAAAACTTAGACTGCAAAAGAATGAAGGCGTCAGAGCTATTTCAATTCCCCGATATCTGGATGAAAATTGGCAACCGCGATGGACAACATTTTAGATTGGCAGGAGTCCACTGTAATGGCTCAATTTGGAGTCTTTTTTAAAGAAAAGTAGTTTGGTCTGAAGATGGTCACCTAATTGCTGGGGTTTGTGTAGGACAGAGATGAAGGATTTTTCATTCTCCTACAGTTACACTCAAGACATTCCTGTCTTTTCTCCTTTTTCTGGTACTTTGCAGTCCTGACTGGTTCTGCAGATGGCAAAGGAACCACTACTATGTTCACTCTAACCATTGGCCAATCCCAGGCTTTCCCACCACGTCATAAGTTAAGGACAACACTCCATTGTCTCAACAAAAACAGTGGAATACTGCCCTGGCCATCATGTGGGAAGTTCTACTGTATATGCTTTGCTTTTATTGGTTAATGAATAAAGCCAGTTTGGGCCAGTGGCTTAACAGAATAGGGCAAGGCAGGAGGGATTTCCAAGAAGATGGAGGACAGAGAGAGCAAGTGGAGTCAGGGAGGAGCGATGTAGCCACCAGAGGAGAAAAACATGAGCTGCCAACTAGAACCTTGTCAATAGGTCACAAGCCTCGTGGTAAAATGTAAAATAATAGGAATGTTGATTCAAGATATAAGAGCTAGCTAGGAATATGGTTAAGCTATTGGTCAGGCAGTGTTTTAGTTAATAGTGTTGTGTAATTATTTCAGATCTGAGCGGCCAGGAAAACAAACAAGCAGCCTCCCCCAACACCCAACCACATCCCACATTTAATCCTAAAGATATTATATCCCTATTGTAACTTCCATACAATTTTTAGCTGTTTGGTGATTCCCACAGTATTAATGTCCTTTTCACATAAGTAAGGTGTTTTAATTTTGTTTTGACTTAGTTTGCTGTGCCTTTTTTTATGCAACCTTGGTTGGTTTTTATGTATGCATTCAGGTATGCATTTATTTTGTTTTGTTTTTAATTTATACAAATTTATTTGTTTTTTTAAAAAAAAACAATCTTTTCTCATTTTCTGTACTAATCCCAATTCTCATTCCCTCCCCTTCTCCGGCTCCCCTACTTTTCCCCCATCCACTCCTCAGAGAGGGTAAGGCTTCCCAAGGGGAGTCAACAAATTTTAGCACATTAGTTTTAGGTAGGTCTAAGGCCCTCTCCACTATATCTAAACTGAGAAAAGTATCCCTCCAAAGAGAATGGGCTCCAAAAAGCCAATTCAGGCAGTAGGAATAAATCCTGGTTCCACTGTCAGGGCACCAAAGATTGCCCCGGCCATACAACTGTCACCCGTATTCAGAGTGCCTAGTTTGGTGCTATGTATGCATTCATTTTTATGGCTTGATTTCCAGGACATTTTTGTTGTTGTTGTTGTTGTTACTTGGTTAAAAGTTTCCCTGGAGCTAGTCAAATGGTCACCTTCTATCCGAGTGTCTACTATGAATCAGATCAATAATGTAAAAACCCAGGGACAGCAAGAGCAAATTTATCAATCAAAACCCTGTCTTTAATGCCAAATTCCTAGATGCCAACTCAAAGCCAAGCTCATGAGAAAATTTTATAAAGATCAGTCCTATTTGTTTGACAGACTGTGATGTCTGAAAGTAGTACAGGGTAAATCCATTTAATCTCTCTCTCTCTCTCTCTCTCTCTCTCTCTCTCTCTCTCAGGTTTGTCTTGCCTAGACTTGCCTAGGGCTCACTGCTTGACTCTACCTTCCAAGTTCTGAAAGTAAATATATGGATCTTTAAATTATTTTCTTAATATCAGTCACGCTGACTGAAGTAAAATAAAAGTCTGAGTGGATCTGGGTTACCTCATTCAATATAGTCTTTTCTGGGTCTGTTCATTCACCTGAAATTTTTATTATGTCAGTTTTCTGTAGGGCTGGAAAAGATTCCCCTGTGTATATGTACCACATTCTCTCCAGCCACCCGTCTGTTGAAGGACACTCAGGCTGTTTCCATTTCCTGCCTGTTGTGACTACAGCGGCGACAATATTTCTGAGCAAGTACCAGAGGATAGGATGTCAAGTTCTTTAGGTAAATGTCAAGGAGTAATACAGATTTCCTTTTAGGTTTTGAGGATTCTTCATACTGATTGCCAAAGTGGCCAAACCAGTTTGCAAACCCAACAACAGCAAAGGAGGGCTTTCCTTTCAAAAAAAAAAAAAAAAAAAAAAAAAAAAAAAAAAAAAAAAAAAANAAAAAAAAAAAAAAAAAAAAAAAAAAAAAAAAAAAAAAAAAAAAAAAAAGTCATTAACATTTGTTGTTGGTGTTTTTTTGTTAATCTTAGCCATCCTGATTGCTGTGAAGTGAAATCTCAAAGCTGTTTTAATTTGCATTTCCCTAATGGCTAAGGATGATCATCACTTTCTGAGGTATTTCTTAGCCACTTTTATCTCTTCTCCTGAGAACTTTCTGTTGTAACATTTGTTTCCTTGACCCTTCTTTTTTTAGTTTTTGGATATTCTATGTACTAATCTTCTGTCCAACACTGCTGACAATTATTCTCTCCAATTCTGTGGGTTTCTCTAGTGCCGAATGCTCTCTTTCACCTGCAGTTCCTAGCTAGTTCTAACTCCTCAGCTATGAGTATACAACATGGAGTAACCACAGAAACCAGGAAATTATAAAGAATCCTTAGGCTGGGTGGGTCTAGGTAGGGTCAGTTGGACAAGGGACTAGTAGGCTAAAGGTGATATGAAATGGGGAATCAAAACAGGGAAGGGGCCAACTGGGAGGAGAAAGGGAAGTCAATACAGATGGAAAGGGAGGGATAAAATTTCAGTGCCAAGTCTCACTCCAATTGCGAAACTTCCAGTTACTGATGGGAAAAAAGGGGGGGAGCGAAGAAAAATATAAAGCTCAATAAAAACAATTAAAAATACAAAAAATGAAAATGTATCATTTTAACAAAAAGGCTAAAAGGGAGTACATATTACTGCAGTAGACTGGGACTACGAAGTGACTATGAAGGTGAGGGTCGGGAAATAGGAGTAAATACACAATAAACAAACAAACAAACAAACAAACAAACAAATAAATAAATAAATAAATAAATAAATAAGATTTAAGAAAAATAATTAGTAAATTGATATTTGGCACAAAAGAAATAGGAACTGCAGTGGTTGTCTGCATAGTTCTCGCTGTCAGGGAAGAAAAAAACACTGTCCTGGGAAACAGAGGTTCCCTTGGCGTTTCCTGTAATGTAACCACCCAACAGTGGATGCTGTCATGGACCTACTGAGCAGAAGGATGTGCCTCTGTGCAGAGCATCCCATAAGTACTTACTTAAAACCATTTCCCGCAGTAGTGCTACATGTAGCCAGTTGGAAAGCTGCCACATGCAGCTACAATGTGTCAACTTTTAGGACCATATGGGCCCAGATGTATTCTCGGGTGACCAGGGTAATTAAAGGATGAAATCTAGACGAGCGGTCAGCTTGATCTTATGCAATTGTCCATAATGGTAACATACACCAAGTCCTCTTTGGATGATTATCGACATGAGCGCTTTGGTGAAGGCTGTACATAAATTAGGCAAAGCTGTCTGTTGGTCCTAAGCTCATTTTCCCTTGATACAGCATTTTAAATGGTGAATATGTTCTCACAGGAAATAATCTAAGATCACCTAGGTAATCTCCGTAGAAGGTGAGATAGGTGCTTCTCTACCTTCATTTCCAGCCATTCTTTCCCCTTCTCCCACGTTCCCTCCCGAGTACAGCAGTATACCTTGTAAACCTACGGCAAAGGAACCTTGGAGTACATGCCTTGCAAGAGAGTCTCATCCAGCTATGAGCTGTGAGCTGTTAGCTATTTCACTCGCCCAAGCTGAAAAGATACATTCTTTCTTTTCTGAATTTGAATCTAAAACGATGAATTGGGATGAGAACTTGAGAATGAGAGATAGTACTGATAACAAGGCATAGTTCATGGACAAACGAGCACAGGAATGCTTGAGGAATGTGAAGTCTCAGGCATAGCTGGTTGGGAAAACTGATGAACAAAGAACAGAAGAAATAGCGCAAAGGAGAGGGAGACACAGTGGGCTGTGTGAGACTCTTTAGATTGTAATAATAAACAGTTATAATATGTGAAGACTAATACACTCTTTGCAAGAACAAAAACACATCCTGCAGTTTTAGATCCAGAGACTCCTAGGTGACGGTAGAACAGTCAGGAGTTGGTACAGGCCCTCTTCTGCACATCAGATACTGACTTCTTGAGAGATCTCACTGGGGACCTTTCTATGGGCACCATCTACCAAAGGCCCTACCTCGTAACATAATCACGTGGGTGCTAAGAATTCCCACATGTCATTTTTTTTCCAGTGGGCGACACAAGCAGACCATACAATCTAAAGGTCTATGAGTTGCATAAAGTCCACATCCATCTTTCTACTGCTTTTCTACTTTCTACTTTTTCATGCAAGTTTTCCAGAGTCAGGGAGTTGGCTTAACCTTGTTGAATACACCTGAGGATAGAAGGAGAAATGTTGGATAAGGTGTGTGAAAGTGAGCTGGCAAAGCAAAAGCCCTGGAAGATCATCAGGAAATGATAAAAAGGAAGCTTAGTCTCCAAGTCACGGTCCCTAAGACAAAGCCCCTACTTTCTTCACATTAATCCCATAGGCACACTTTTAAACCAGTGTGCAAAGCTCATATAGAACACGTATTTTCAAAAACCAAGTTTTCTCTTCACTGGAGTATTATCACGGGGTTAGCAAAATTGAAACACAGAAATCCCTGAGTAGAGAAAGGTATCGCCATTGCCCTCTAACAATACAACCTTAGCTAAAAGATGGAGTTGTAGAAAGGCTAAAACGGAGACACTAAAACCCAAGGGACAGGAGGAGGCTAAGGGAGATTGGTCCATGTCTCTGGGAATTCCTCATAAAGCAAGTTCACTCTTGCAGATATGTGGTCCTGGTCAATATCCTTATCCTGTTCTCAATATTGACCCAGAGAAGATTCTTCTACAATAATCTCTCAATAGAAGATTTGATTCCTACATTTGTCTCCTCCTACATTTGAAAGTCTCTCCTCTCTCTCTCTCTCTCTCTCTCTCTCTCTCTCTCTCTCTCTCTCTCTCTTTGTCTGTGTGTGTGTGTGTGTGTGTGTGTGTGTGTGTGTGTGTGTGTGTGTAGTTTTGGGATTGTGGGAAGCTCTGTTGGACCCATCTGTTGACTCGCTCCTCTTGTTATGGTTGCATGCACTCGGAATACATTTGAGAAAGTACAGTGTGAAAGAAGAGAGGCCTAACAACAGCTTTTTAGAACTCTTAAATCTGATCATTAGTCCAAAATAAACTGATTATACTTGAGAAATTTAATTAACAGAGCAAATTGGCAGCAAATATCTACATTTGGAAATGTTTCACATTTTGAAAATGAGTGCCATATTAAACTAGTCACTAGGGACATTTAAATAAAGTTTGCATAGGTTTCAGGAACTTCTCAGTGAAGTTACATAAGTATAAAGAATATATCAAACCCCAAAATAAATAAAAAAAAACAATGACACTACCAAAAAAAATGAAGATTTCTCACCTCTTGTCCTCCATAGTCACAGTGAATATTGTTCAAGTCAACTACAACAGTACTGGAGGAAGAGACCTGGTCAATCATCCTCTTAAACTTAGACCATGAAACCCAATATGGACAAGTTCAACAGAACCACCATATACGGGCTGCTCCATGCTGTAGCATTGCCAGCGCATAAATTTCATTGATTGATTATAGTACTGCAAAGAACCTTGATATGCGGTAAGGTTCTATAGATACCCTAAGAACTCTTTGCAGAAAATCAGCTGCTACAGCGAGTGGTGTCTTAATGTTCTCAGCCTGACTCTGGTTCAGCAAACAGATATCTGAGAACTTGCCTTCATGCATAACTATGCATAACTATGCAAGGACAACTAGTTTATTTTGAGTTTGTTCTGAAGTCTGAAATCAGCTAAATGTGTAAAAATCTGTCTTTGTAAGACAGAATGTTGTAATTTTCCTCTCTTAGCTATCCAAATTCCCGTCCTTCCATCCCTCTCACCTCCACTCACTCAGGGGATCTCTTTTATTTCTGCCTTCCAGGGAAATCTATACATCTGTCTTTGGGCCCTTTTTGTTATCTAGCGTCTCTAGGGCTGTGGATTGTAGGCTGGTTTACTCTTAGTATCCACTTATGAGTGAGTACATACCATGCTTGACTTTCTGGGTCAGGGTTATCTCACGCAGAATGATTTTTTCTAGTTTCATTCATTTGACTACAAATTTCATGAGGTCATTGTTTTTTTTTACAGCTGAGCAATTCTCCATTGTGTAAATGTACCACATTTTCCTTATCCATTCTTTGGTTGAGGGGCATCTAGGTTGTTTCCAGGTTCTGGCTATTATGAATAATTTCTTTTAGGAACATAGTTGAGCAAGTGTCCTTGTGGTATGATTGAGTATCACCAAGACGGTAATGCTGGGTAGGTCGTGAGTTAGGTTGATTCCCATAATGATTTTCAAAGAGACTGTACAAGTTTGCACTCCCACCAGCAGTGGAGGAGTGTTCCCCTTTCTCTGCATCCTCATCAACATAAGCTGTCACCAGTGATTTTTTTTTATTTTTTTTCACCAGTGATTTTTATCTTAGCCATTCTGACAGGTGGAAGATAATATTTCAGAGTCATTTTGATTTGCATTTTCTTGATGACTAAGGATTTTGAACAATTCCTTGGGTGCCTTTTTGTAGCTGTTCACTCTATTTGGGAAATAACCAAGCCAACTTAAAGATAAACAATTATATTTTTAATTGCTATAAGGGGAAACTCACACCACAAGAATGGGAATCCGAGTTCCACTGCACCCTGCGGGAATCACCCAGAGAGAGTATGCACCTGGTCTGTCCCAGTTTTCTTCCTGGGCTCCAGATAGCCACACCTTACCAGGTTCCACTTCTTAAAGGTCGTTGGTTAACAGAGTTTCCCCCATCACCTTTTGGCCATTTGAGACTCTTCTGTTGAGAATTCTCTGCTTAGATCTGTACCCCACTGTAGTGACATTTCATTTGTATTTTAAGAAATAAGGTTTGCCTGAAGATCAGAGAGTAAAACAACCCCATTGAACAGCCTTACAGACCAAGCAGTGGGGACACACAACTTTAACACCAGAAGCACACTAGTTTGCCATAAAAACTGGGCCATAGTGGTGCACACCTTTAATCCCTAGAGAGGAATATAAGATAGGAGGAGACAGCTCTCAGACACAGCATTTTTCTGAGATTCCTGGAGGCAGGATCATCATTTTAGAGTGAGGTAGATGTAAGAGCCAGTGGCTGGCTGTTTTGTGTTTCTGACTTCCAGGTTGAACCTCAATATCTGTCTTTGGGTTGTTATTAATCATGCTATACCAAATTTTTAAAATTGGATTATTTGGTATTTTTATATCTAGTTTCTTTTTTTTTTTAGCTGTTTAGTGAACACATCTATTCCTCTTGGTGAGGTTGTACCTGTGTTCTTTTTTTTTTTTAATTTATTTATTTATTAAAGATTTCTGTCTCTTCCCCACCGCCGCCTCCCCTTTCCCTCCCCCTCCCCCAATCAAGTCCCCCTCCCTCGTCAGCCCAAAAAGCAATCAGGGTTCTCTGCCCTGTGGGAAGTCCAAGGACCACCCACCTCCATCCAGGTCTAGTAAGGTGAGCATCCACGAAACTGCCTAGGCTCCCACGAAACCAATAGGTCCAGTAGAATCAAAAACCCGTTGCCATTGTTCTTGAGGTCTCAGTAGTCCTCCTTGTCCGCTATGTTCAGCGAGACCAGTTTTGACCCAGGCTTTTTCAGACCCAGGCCAGCTGGCCTTGGTGAGTTCCTGATAGAACATCCCCATTGTCTCAGTGTATGGGTGCACCCCTCGCGGTCCTGAGTTCCTTGCTTGTGCTCTCTCTCCTTCTGCTCCTGATTTGGACCTTGAGATTTCAGTCCGGTGCTCCAATGTGGGTCTCTGTCTCTGTCTCCTTTCATCGCCTGATGAAGTTTAATATTCAGGAGGATGCCTATATGATTTTCTTTGGGTTCTCCTTCTTATTTAGCTTCTCTAAGAACCCGAATTATAGGTTCAATGTCCTTTATTTATGGCTAGAAACCAAATATGAGTGAGAACATCCCATGTTCCTCTTTTTGGGTCTGGCTTACCTCACTCAGGATGGTGTTTTCTATTTCCATCCATTTGCCTGCAAACTTCAAGAAGTCCTTGTTTTTTACTGCTGAGTAGTACTCTAATATGTATATATTCCATACTTTCTTCATCCATTCTTCAATTGAAGGGCATCTAGGTTGTTTCCAGGTTCTGGCTATTACAAACAATGCTGCTATAAACATAGTAGAGCATATACTTTTGTTGTGTGATAAGGCCTCTCTTGGGTATATTCCCAAGAGTGGTATTGCTGGGTCCATGGGTAGGTTGATCCCGAATTTCCTGAGAAACCTCCACACTGCTTTCCAGAGTGGTTGCACAAGTTTGCATTCCCACCAGCAATGGATGAGTGTACCCCTTTCTCCACAACCTCTCCAGCAAAGGCTATCATTGGTGTTTTTGATTTTCGCCATTCTGACAGGTGTAAGATGGTATCTTAAAGTTGTCTTGATTTGCATTTCCCTGATCGCTAAGGAAGTTGAGCATGACCTTAGGTGTCTTTTGGCCATTTGAACTTCTTCTGTTGAGAGATCTCTGTTCAACTCAGTGCCCCATTTTATAATTGGGTTGATTAGCCTTTTACGGTCTAGTTTCTTGAGTTCTTTATATATTTTGGAGATCAGACCTTTGTCAGTTGTGGGGTTGGTGAAGATCTTCTCCCAGTCAGTGGGTTGCCTTTCTGTCTTAGCAACAGTGTCCTTTGCTTTACAGAAGCTTCTCAGTCTCAGGAGGTCCCATTTATTCAATGAGGCCCTTACTGTCTGTGCTGCTGGGGTTATACGTAGGAAGTGGTCTCCTGTGCCCACGTGTTGTAGAGTACTTCCCACTTTCTCTTCAATCAGGTTCAGTGTGTTTGGACTGATATTGAGGTCTTTCACCCACTTGGACTTGAGTTTTGTGCATGGTGATAGATATGGGTCTATTTTCATTCTTCTACAGATTGACATCCAGTTTTGCCAGCACAATTTGTTGAAGATGCTCTCTTTTTTCCATTGTATACTTTTAGCTCCTTTATCGAAAATCAGGTGTTCATATGTTTGTGGGTTAAAGTCAGGGTCTTCTATTCGATTCCATTGGTCGACTTCTCTGTTTTTATGCCAATACCAAGCTGTTTTCAATACTGTAGCTCTGTAATAGAGTTTGAAGTCAGGGATGGTAATGCCTCCAGACGTTCCTTTATTGTATAAGATTGTTTTGGCTATCCTGGGTTTTTTGTTTTTCCATATAAAGTTGATTATTGTCTTCTCCAGATCTGTGAAGAATTTTGATGGGATTTTGATGGGGATTGCATTGAATCTATAGATTGCTTTTGGTAGAATTGCCATTTTTACTATGTTGATCCTCCCAATCCAAGAGCAAGGGAGATCCTTCCATTTTCTGGTGTCCTCCTCTATTTCTTTCTTCAAAGACTTGAAGTTCTTGTCAAATAGATCTTTCACTTCCTTGGTCAGGGTTACCCCAAGATATTTTATGCTCTTTGTGGCTATCGTGAAAGGTGATGCTTCTGTGATTTCCCTCTCTGTTTCCTTATCCTTAGTGTATAGGAAGGGAACTGATATTTTGGAGTTGATCTTGTATCCAGCCACGCTACTAAAGGTGTTTATCAGCTGTAGGAGTTCTTTGGTAGAATTTTTGGGGTCACTTATGTATACTATCATATCATCTGCAAATAACGAAAGCTTAACTTCTTCCTTTCCAATACGAATCCCCTTGATCCCCTTATGTTGTCTTATATCTAGTTTCTTGAGTTCTTTTTATATCCCTATATATCTTGGAAATCAACCTTCTGTCAGATGTGGGGCTGATGAAGATCTTTTCCCATTCTGTAGGCTCCTGTTTTATCTTTACAACTGTGTCCTTTGCCTTTCAGAAAATTTTTAGTTTTAGAAAGTCCCATTTATTTATTGTCAATTTATGTGTCTGTACTATTGGTATTATATTCAGGAGTTGGTTGGGAGTGCTGAGTGCAGGAGGTGGGTTGGGGGTGGAGCAGAAGGGGAGAGTAGTGACAGAGATGTCTTGATGCGGGGGTGCGGGGGGCATTTTTGATTAGGGAGAAATCTGGCACCAGGGAAAGCCCCAGGAATACACAAGGATAACACCAGTTAAGACTCCAAGCAATAGGAGAGAGTGCTGGGATTGTCCATCCCGCTGTAATCACATTCATGACTACCCTAATTGTTAGCAGAGCTACTCTGTCCAGTAACTGATGGAATCAGATGCAGAGCTCCACAGACAGGCACTGGGCTGAGTTTTAGGAATCTAGCTGAAGAAAGGCAGAATCCAGGGGGGTCATGACAGGGGAACTCACAGAGACAGGAGACTTGAGCTTGCAGAAGCTCATAGACTCTGGACCAACAGCTAGGGAGCCTCCATGAGACCAACCTAGGCCCTCTGCTATGTCTTATAATGCTAAGAAAGGTGGGAAAGAGACCATCAGTGGGCACCTGATCACAGGCAAATCATCACTAAAAATCACAAGCAATCAGGTGTTTCCAATGAGTAAAACTGCAAGAAAAATAAGAATTAAGTTAAAGAGGCCAGAATTGGAGAAGGAAAAACAAAACTGTCTTATTTGTACATAAAATAACTCCCTACACAGAAGGATCTAATAGACTCTAACTACAAAGTATTATGAATAATATGTGCTAGGTAGAATATCAATATAAAAATGGTATTTTTTCACAAAGCAATAAGAAGAAAATTGAATTAAGAATGCCCTTTACTATAGCAACAAAGATGCAGTATCTAAGAAGATAATCAAATAACACTTGGCTAAGAACTCAATATAATAACTTTTAAAAGACCAAAAAAGGAAGGGAAAATATCTACAAAAAGGCATTAGCTTGACATACTTACTTTATTTTTACTTTTTTTGTATTTTATTTATTTGCTGTGTATATGTACAGGCTTGTATCTGTACACACACACACACACACACACACACACACACACACACACAGCCTACTGTAGAAACCAGGGAACAACTTGCAGGAGTTGGTTCTCCCATTCCATCTCGTGGGTTACTGTACTAAACTCAAATTTGGTGGCAAGTGCCTTTACCCCTGCCATTTCTCATCATCCCATGTTGACATATTTCAAATGAGATTTAAGCATATCAGTATTCCTAAAAACATATACTAAAGAAATTTCAAATCACATGAGAAGCAAAATATAAACAGATTTAGCTGAGAAAGGATATGAAAGGGATTACAAAAGGTGTGTTTAAAAATGTATGTAGGCTTGGGAGAGAGAAGAAAAAGAGTATAGAGAGTTATAAAAAGAAATAAATGGTTTTAAAAAAAGCAAAGTCTTTAAAGAGACAGAGTACAGACAATCATTGATTAAAGGAGAAAAGATAATAAAATAAATATTAAAAAGTAATGGAGTAAAAACAAATAAGCCATGAAAAGATGGACTATACAGAGAATCTGGATTATGTATATATATGTTTTTTTTTTTTTTAAAAATTTGAGCCTCATGGTAAAATATAAAATAATAGGGATGGGCTAATTGTAGATGTAAGATGTAAGCTAGCAATATGCTTAAGTAATTGGCCAAGCAGTGATTTAATTAATAAAGCTTTGTGTGGTTATTTCGGGAGTCTGAGCAGCCAGGACATGAACAAGTGGAGGGCAGCTGGGAACACACTAACAGCCTCTTACTATGTGAACTTGTTAATATTTCACAGATGCTGCAAGAGCTGGAATGTGGAACAGCTTTTAACACTCTCACCAACACCCTTCATAGAATTCCCTGTGGTGGTGACCAAAACTCAGACCAAAGGTTTAAAGTACTTTTGCCATAGCTTGATCAGTATCTAAAAACTATTTCCATGTGATGCATAATCTCATAAAACCTAATCCTAAAAGTTGTGTATCTAAATTTCCTGTATGTTTGGTTGTTTGAAAGACAATGTCACCCATAAGGAGTGGCATTATTAGGAAGTGTGGCTTTGTTGGAATAGGTATGACTTTATTAGAGGATGCATGTCACTGTAAGTGGGCTTTGAGGTCGCCGTATTAGTAAGAGCATGGAAAACAGTGGTACTCAGAATGATTCTAACTGTGCGGACCTGACTCAAGAGGTTTCAGAGGAAAAATTTTTTAGTATGTTGCCAAGAAACCATTCTCATGATATTTTGGTGAAGAAACTGGCTGCTTTTTGCCCTTGTCTGAAGAGTCTTCTTGAGGGTAAGTGAAGAGATTTGGATTAATTTTATTGGCAGAGAAAAACCTCAAAACAACCTAGCATAGACTCTGCTGTCTGGTTATTGATGTTAACTCCAATGAAGATTTATAGTAAAGAGGAGCAAGTTGAGAAAGCAAAAATACAAAATCCATAATGCAAGAAGAAAGAAAACATCAGGAAGTGTAATGGAGTTAAAGCCTGTGTTCAAGGAGATAAACAGATTAAGAAATGGAAAAGGGACTGCTGAGTGCCAGGGCCCAGCTCCAGTGGTGGCCAGGTCCCAGAGAAGAGATAAGGAGTAGGTGAGAGAGGGTTGAGCCAGGCCATTGGTGTTAGTGAGACGCTTGCAGCCTGGCTCATAAGCAGAGTGCTTTTTTTATTTATACAGAATTCAGTAAGCAGGGCTAGAGTCATGTTGTTCTAAAACATAGGTCATATCATTTTTGGTTTTGGATATGTGTTGCTTTCCCTCTTATATACCTTTTAATCATCATCAATAAACCATGACAAAACAGAGTTATCTTCTACAGTCATTTTTACTCATCAACCCTGTAAATGGAGACTGTACTTTCATTTTCCGACTGCTGAGACCCGAATCATTGCACAGAAACTGTATTAAGTACAACACTATTTAGTCAATGACTTAGGCGTATTCCTAGCTAGCTCTTAACATCTCAAATTAACCTATTTCTATTAATCTATGCGTAACCACGAGACTGTGGCTTACCACCAATGTTCTGGCATCTTTTCCTTCAGCAGCTACATAGCATCTCCTCGATTCTGCCTACTCTCTCTACATGCTTGTTTGGTTTCCCACCTAGCTTTACTCTGCTAAGTAATTGGCTAAAACAGCTTTATTCATCAGCCTAAAAAAGCAACTTATGTACAGAAGTACATCCCACACCACAATCCCATGACGTAACTTCTAGACAGCTCTTGTGGTTTCAAGGATACTAGATAGAACGGACAGCTGTATCTGATGAGAATGTCAAAAGTCAGAAAGTCAACACAGGTGCTTGACAAAGATTTAGCAAAGCCAGCCACATAATGGCTGATGTCTCATGGTTTTGATTTCAATGTAACAAGCTTGGGAATCTTTTAATATTTTTCACAATTTGGGGATATGGAATCGATGGGAAATTTCTTATGAATCATTTATGCCTTCCCCTGGAATACTGCTTCTAAACTTCCCCAGGAAAGTCATGAGCATATCACCCATTCCAATTTTAAGGAAATATCCTTACCTACTCGAGCGTCTTCCTTATGACTTGAGCTTGTGAAACACATAAAGAAACGAGAGATCTCTTTATGAGTCTCCTAGATATTCTCAAAACATCTGCCCCTATACTTACTCAGAAATGAGATAGCCAGAACAAAGTATAAATCTCTTTCTAGTCTATGCTTAGGTGATTATTTAGCATATACAGCAACAAAGTTAGATTGGCTAGAGTCACCTCTGCCCTACACAGGAGCTTGTATTGTTATACAAAAAAATCATGGGGAGAGAAGATAAAATGCATGTCAGGACCTCTCTTTCTTAGAAAAGTTCATTCTTGCAGAGCCACCATGGTATCTTAGGAGCAAGGAAAGAAAGAATATCAAAATAAGACATATAAATACGTTCTATAACTATATATAATGTAACATTGTGTTGTGCCAGTAATTGAATAATAACTGAAGAATCTGACCATTTAAAGTTAATAATATGCTGCTCGGGACATGATAATCTGCCCAGGCTGGCTTGCAGATCCTGTCTAGTGTCCTTGAAACCTGAAGAGCTCCGTAGAAGTTGTTCTCATGGGGTTGAAGAGTAAAAACGATTTTTTTTTTAAAACCAACTCTGCTTTGTCACAGTTTATCAATGATAACTAAAAGATATGGAAGAGTAAGTAAAGCATGTGTCCAAAACCAGAAATGATATGATCTATGTTTTGGAACAATCTGAATCTATCCCTGCTCACTGAATTCTTTATAAGAAGCATTCTGACGGCTAATCAGTCAGGCTGCAAGATTCTCTCAACTATCATGCCTTATCCTTTCCTTGAAGACGTCTTATACCCTTTGGGGGACCTGACCACTGCTGGGGCTGGTTCCCAGCAGTTGACCTAAAGGCAAGATCACACTCAGCTAAGTTTCCAAACTGTGAAAGGAATTAAAGAAAAGCTTAGAGCCCCATGTGTTTGTGCACACCTTTAATCCCAGCAGTTGGAAAGCAGAGGCTGGAAGATCACTGAGTTTGAGGCCAGTCAAATCTACAGTTCTAATTTCAGGGCAGCCAAGCTTAGGCAGTGAAGGAAATGATGAAAAACAGAAAGCTGGTGAAGATATAATTGAATGAGGGGGCCGTGTTCTTGTCCCAGTAAGCAACAGAATTTGACAGCTTTGGCTACATGGTTTTGGCTTTAGAGTCAAGGATAGAAGAAAGGAAGGAAGGGGTTATGGACTCTTCCTCTGCAGCCAAGGAAAAGCAGTAAAACCAGGCATGTGTTGGACATGTCCTTACATGGAGGCCTATGTAGAGAGGTCTTTTTGTGTTGCTGTGCAGATTAAGCCTGTAATCCTTTGGAGACCCCAAAATATTAGATACCAGAATCATGGGATACCTGGTGAGGAGAACTACTAACAAGGAGTGGAACCAGCCCAAAAGGAAGAAATGTGTTGGAATCAACAAAGCTGAGAAGAGTTGGAGATCTGAAGAGTATTTTGACATCAAACATGAAGATGCAGAGATGGAGTTTACCCAGCTGGGTTTTGGTCTTGCTTTGTTTCACTATTTCCTCACTATGCTCCCTTCCCTATGTTTTGGAATGGTAATGCATATCCTGTGCCATTATATGTTGGAAGTATGTTACCTGCTATTTGATTTTGATTTAATAGGCGATTGTAGTTAAGAGATTTCATGAACCTCAGAAGACTTTGAACTTTGGATTTTTAAATAAGTTTGAGGCAGTGAAATATGGTGGTTTCCAAAAAAAAAAAAATGGCTCCCATAGGGAGTGGCACTATTAAGAGGTGTGGCTTAGATATGATCTTGTTGGAGGAAGTGTGCCACTGTGGCGTGGGCTTTCAGGACTCCTTTGTTCAAGCTACTCCCAGTGTGGTACACAGACTTCTGCTGCCTGCAGATCAGCAACTCTCAACTCCTTCTTCAGAACCATGTCTGCCTGCTCACCTCCATGCCCTGCCATGCCATGATGATTAGCGACTAAACTTCTGGAGCTGTAAGCTGCCGCAGTTAAATGCTTTTCTTTTCTAAGAGTTTCTGTGCTCATGATGTCTGTTCACAACAATAGAAGCCATAAGTAAGACAAGGCTCATGGGCATACTAGCTAATTAATTTAAAATCCAACCAATAGTAATGCTCAATTACCCACAGAAAGTAAAAGTACTATTTCTACACACACACACATACACACACACACACACACACACACACACACACCTGTATTACTGCTAGGTTGTTCCTTCTTTGTACTTTGGTTGAATTTTTAACTGTATAAATTAAAGTTAAGAATTGAAAAGATATGGCTGCTCATTGATTTCTGACCATGACTATTTCTATTTTGACAAGAATGCACCTTTCTTAACTTGTTCTTTTTCTTTCATCCTGTGACTTCCTGACATTTTTGTTGTCCTTTTCTTCTTAGGGTGACAGATATCAAGGAGTCTGGGATATAGTAGAGGCATTTGTGATCTTTTACATTGGCCTAACTTTATCTGCATGGATAGTAGATAAGATCTAGTGGTCTTTTTTTCTGAATCTCAATTAACTGCATATATCATAACTACATATATCAGTGAAACAGTGCAGAGGTGGGTCATAAATTGTCCCAAATGATCCGTCCATTTCAAAGTGGCTGCATAAAACTTTCTGTGTATTGTTTTTAAGAGAGCCCTGGGAAAAAAAAGAGTTCTAAATGCTATAAATATGTTATCAGTTTTATGTTTTTATTCTTTCTGGATTTTTGAATCTCCTATATGTAGCCCACATTGGTTGTGAATTCACTATGCAGCAAATGCTAGCTTTGAGCTCATGATCCTCCTGTCTCAACCTCCTGAGAGTTCGAAGTATGAAAGTGAACCACCACACATGACTTACTGTTGTCTCAAAGCAATAATGGAAAACAAAGCATCTCTAGGGAGGTTGACTTACAATAAATTAGATTACCTCCTCAGTTTGTCTTTATTATAAATTTCAAAATTGTACAGAAAAAAATCTTAATCAGCTACCACTAGAAGTAATTATGTTATTTCTCCCAGAGGTATATTTTATGGAATTCTAGTGCAAAGAAAAAAACATTATATCTTTAATTTATTTAGAATTCCTAAATAATATTTTAAAATAAATTTAATTATCTATTGATATTTAAATAATGAATTAAAAGCAAAATGTGTTCTAATGCACACATTTATGGATACATTCATATATACTTTATAATGCACCTTTAAATAACATGCCTTAAGTCAATTGGTAGGACTTGTTCTTCTCTTTTAAGGTGAAAGTTTGAAAACGACTAGTTGTATACAGTAATATCAGGTTACATATGTGTATTATGAACTGACAATAGAATGTGCAGCCATAAAATACTGTTGAGAATAATAAGTTGGACATGTATAATTCCATTAAAAGAGACAAGGATTAGAAGCCAAATTTTATATGAATAAACTATTATTTAATTTGAAGATTCTCCCAAGAACACATCAGAAGAATCATCCACCATGAAGTCAGCTTCATCCCAGAGATGCAGAGATTGTTCAACATATGAAAATCTGTCAATGTAATCCACCACATAAACAAACTGAAAAATAAAAACCACATGATCATCACATTAGATGCCAAAAAAGCTTTTGACAAAATACAACATCCCTTCATGATAAATGTCTTGGAGAGAGCAGGGATACAAGTAACATACCTAAACATAATAAAGGCAATATTACAGCAAGCTAATAGGCAACATCAAGATAGATGGAGAGAAACTCACAGCAATCCAACTGACATCAGGAACAGATAAGGTTGTTCACTCTCTCCGTGTCTATTCAATATAGTTCTTGAGGTCCTAGCTAAAGCAATAAGATAACAAAAGGAGATCAAGGGGATACAAATCAGAAAAGAAGAAGTCAAACTCTCACTATTTGCTGATGAGATGATAATTTACATAAGCAACCCCAAAAATTCTACCAGGGAACTTCTACAACTCATAAACACTTTCAGTAATGTAGCAGGATAAAAGATTAACTCAAAAAAATCAGTAGCCCTCATTTACACAGATGATAAATGGACCAAGAATGAAATCAGAGAAACATCACACTTCACAATAGCCACAAACAGCATAAAATATCTTGGAGTAACTCTAACCAAACAAGTGAAAGACTTGTATGACAAGAACTTTAAATTGTTGAAGAAAGAAATTGAATAAGACACCAGAAATTGAAAACATCTCCTATGCTCTTGGGTAGGTAAAATTAACACAGTAAAAATGGCAATATTACCAAAAGCAATCTACAGATTCAATGTAATGCCCAGCAAAATCCCAGCAAAATTTTTCATAGACCTCGAAAGAAAGGTATTCAACTTCATATGGAAAAGCAAAAAACCCACAATAGCCAAAACAATCCTGTACAATAAAACAACTTCTGGAGGCATCAGAATCCCTGACTTCAAACTCTACCAGAGAGCTACAGCACTGAAAATCGCTTGGTATTGGCACAAAAACAGACAGGAGGACCAGTGGAACCAAATTAAAGACCCAGATATTAGTCCACACACCTTTGAACACCTGATTTTTGACAAAGAAGCAAAAAATACCAAATGGAAAAAAGAAAGCATATTTAACAAATGGTGCTGGCATAACTGGATATCAACATGTAGAAGAATGAAAATAGATCCATATCTATTGCCATGCACAAAACTCAAGTCCAAATGGATCAGAGACCTCAACATAGAGCCAGTCACACTGAACCTCATAGAAGAAAAAGTGGGAAGTACGTTGAACTCATTGGCACAAGAGACCACTTCCTAGATATAACCCCAGGAGCAAGACACTGAGAGAAAAAATTAATAAATGGGACCTCCTGAAACGAAAAAGCTTCTATAAAGCAAAGTACATGGTCAACAGGACAAAATGGCAGCCTACAGAATGGGAAAAGATCTTCAACAACCCCACATCAGATAAAGGTCTGATCTCCAAAATATACAAAGAATGTAAGAAATTGGTCATCAAAAGAACAAATAATCCAATAAAAAAGTGGAGTACAAACCTAAGCAGAGAACTCTCAGCAGAGGAATCTAAAATGGCTGAAAGACACTTAAAGAAATGCTCAACATCCTTAGCCATCAGAGAAATGCAAATCAAAACAACTCTGAGATCCCATCTTACACCTGTAATGTTGTAATAGGAGCGGCAGGCTACATTCCTGGCACCCGGCTGCCTGGCTCCCACATGGCTAGCTTACGCCCGGAAATAATTACACGGAAACTGTATTCTTTTAAACACTGCCTGGCCCATTAGTTCCAGCCTCTTATTGGCTAGCTCTTACATATCGATCTAACCCATTTTTAATAATCTGTGTAGCACCACGAGCTGGCTTACCAGGAAAGATCTTAACCTGCGTCTGTGTTGGGTGGGAGAATCATGGTGACTGCCTGACTCTGCTTCTTTCTCCCAGCATTCTGTTCTGTTTACTCTGCCTACCTAATTTTCTGTCTTATCAAAGAGCCAAGCAGTTTCTTTACTAATTAACCGATGAAAGCAACAGATAAAGACAAATGACCCACCTCCATCACTGTAAGAATGGCCAAGATCAAAAACTTTGATGACAACTTATGCTGGAGAGGTTGTAGGGTAAAGGGAACACTCCTGCATCACTGGTGGAGTGCAAGCTGGTGCAGCCCCTTTGTCTATCAGTATGGTGATTTCTCAGAAAATTAGGAATCAGCCTCCTCAAAACACAGTAATACCCTTTTTGGGTATATATCCAAAGGATGCTCAATTGTGCCACAAGGATATGTGCTCAGCTATGTTCACAGCAGCATTGTTTGTCATAGCCAGAACCTGGAAACAACCTAAATGTCCCTTGACCAAAGAATGGATAAGGAAAATGTGGTACATTTACACAGTGGAGTACCACACAGCAGAAAAAAATTAACGATGTCTTGAAATTTGCAGGCAAATGGATAGAGCTAGAAAACATCATATTGAATGAGGTAACCCAGACCCAGGAAGACCATTGTCATATGCACTCACGCATAAGTGGTTTTTAAACATAAAGCATAGAAACCCAGCCTACAACTCACAATCCCTTAGACAACAATGAGGACCCTAAGAGAGACATATGAATATAATCTACATGGAAAGTAGAAAAAGACAAGATCTTCTGAGTAAATTGGGAGCATGGGGATCATGGGAGAGGGTTGAAGGGGAGAGGAGAGGCAGGGAAGAGAGCAGAGAAAAATGTAGAGCTCAATAAAATCAATTGGAAAAAAAAATTAAAGATTCTTATTTCATCATCTGGCTTTCCTTTTTACCTTGGAGGAGTATATATCTTCAACCACAAAATTTAAAATTCAAAACTGAACTAGATGAAATCTATGTTCCCATAATCTCTTCTAAAATGATAATTATGTCATTATATAACTTAAAATATATTTCAATATATTCCTTTTTATGTAATTGCCATTCTTTAACAATTCCATGCATGAATATACTTTATTTAAATCATTTCTACCCCTTCCACTTCCACTTCAAACTCCTCTCTTCTCCTGTTCTGCCCCTCAGACTCTTCTTTTATTATTGCTAACATACACACACACACACACGTGTGTGTGTGTGTGTGTGTGTGTGTGTATGACCTACTGAGTTCAGTTAGTGTTGCTTATATAGACACATGCTTAGGACTGATAACATATGAATGTTTGGGATTGGATAAACTATCACAAGTCTGATAATTTTTTACCAGGAGTGGGTGGGACCTTGTAAAATCACTGCTGTTATGTCAACTGGTATGTTCATTATGCAAATCTTGTTTAGGCGATCATACTACTGAGGCTTCATGCATGCAACTTCCCCGTCACATCTAGAAGACACTATTTAGTAGTAGGCATTCTGGTCTTCTTTCTCTTCATCTTCCCAATGCCTCTCTTCCATGGTGTTTCCTGAGAATCAGGTGTAAGAGTTGTGCTGTGGATTTATTAATTAGGATTGGGTGCCCCATGGTCCTTTCTGAGTTTTGACTTCTGTGAATTTGTGCAGTAGCTTCTGTCTGCTGTGAAAATAAGCTTCTGTGATGAGTTTGGGGGTGGCACTGCTGTTTGTTTGGATGTATAAAGAAAATATAGCCTGGTTATAAAAGATCGCAGGTTCAGTTTTGCTAGGTTCGTCTTGACCGATTCCAGGGGGTTTCGCTGCACTATGTTTCTACATCACCCTTCAAGACCCCAAATTCCAGTCATCTCATCTAGTACTCTCTCCCTCCATCCCATCCCACCCCATTTGATCCTGCTTGTTCTCACCCCCACCTGTCCCCAGTCTTCCCCCCTCTAAAATCTATTCTGTTTCCCATTTTTAGGGAGACCCATCCCTGAGCCCTCCTATTCAGCATGCTAAATGCTATTTGTGCATACGTATTGTTATTCATGGGAAAACACCATAGATAACTAACTGAAACTACATTTTATCATTGTGGAATTTTATTTCTTTTACTCTTATGTTGAAAATAATGTGTGACCAGAAAGAAAGTAATTTGTAATCATTTCACATTTAACCACCCAACTTTTCATTCAATATTTGCTAAAGCACTGAGCTTTGTATAATATGGCTAAATGAAAGTCAATAATTTTTCTAAGTCATCTAATATTCTTACAAAGACTAAAATAAGATTTATATATATAACTAAAATAGTATATAGATAGATAGATAGATAACTGACTACTTAAGTATCATAAATATATTCAACCAATAATTTTAAAGAAAGCTGCTAAGAAAATTTTGAATGATATGAGCAATGAAAAAAGTCAAATGTTTACTTTTGTGCAGCAAAAAAATGAATCAGTTTATTGAATTAGCTCAACATGATGTGATTTTTGAACTAACATGTCAAAGCTACACTTGATATCACACACAAAAAAAGAAATTCTCAACAGTTATTTTGCTTAGAGCTAAAACACCATATGGTTTGACTATAGAGTGTCCTCCACAGGTTCACGCACTCAAACACTTGGTTCAAGGCTGCCCATCAATTTTACTGTTTTATGAAGTTTTGGAACTTTGGGGACACAGTATTTATCTAAAAGAGATAGGCACTTAGGTGCAGGCATTGATAATTACAAGAACTGGAGCTCTGTCCTGCTTCCTTGTACTCTATCCCTCAGTATGACTTCTGCTTCTGCTTCTGCTTCTGCTGTTGATGGCTTCATCACTCCCAGTTCAAGATTTCCTTCCCATGATGGCCTCTATCCTCTGCAACCCGAGCCTTACGTAGTCAGCCAGAAAAACCAGCTACAGCCCCTCCTCATCGCCAGAAGCAAGACATAACCACAGACACATTGCAGTGTGGAACCCACACAGTGCCAGGCTGGCAAGGAGAGGTGCTCACATGAGCAGCCTTCTGCTTCCCATCACAGAGGGGCCCGTGGAAAGCCTGGTCACTAGTTCACTAGAGGAAAGGTTGTAACTTTGCAGGGCAGGGCCTTTGGCCTGGGAATTCTAACAGTCGTCTACGTTCACAGAAATCCTGCTAACCAGAAAAGCGGCAGTGACTTTCCTTGTGTGAACTCCTGGAGACAGGCAGTCAGTCTAACCTTTCCAGCTTTGGAGACTGGTACAGGCCAAGGGGAGGGCGAGGCCATATCGCCCCAAAGAACAAAAAAAAAAAAAAAAAAAAAAAAAAAAGAAGACTTTGGACTATTGCATGAACCGTCAATTTTTATACACTTTATATTTGGACAAGGCGAACCAACTAAAGGAAAAATAAAAGAGAAAGCACAGGAATCAGAAGCCCGCTCACTCCCACACTCAGGAGTCCCAGAGAAGTACTAAACTGAAAGCTTTAATATAGCTGCAGAGGACCTGGTGCAGACCTGTGCAGGCGCTGTGCTTCTTCTTCAGTCTCTGTGAGTTCACGTGACCTTTGCTCATATTGTTCTCCTTATGTCCTTGATCCCCTCCGGCTCCCACGTTCCTTCTGCCTCCTCTTCCAAGGGATTCCCTGAGCTCTGAGGGGAAGGATTTGATAGAGACAACCCATTGAGAGCTGTGTGTCCCAAGATCTCAACAGAAAGAATTCAGGATGTTAGACTTTAAAATGATCCATGAACAGATAAACGACTTATATAAGCAGATGAAATAAGTAATGAAATCAACTCAGGGACTCTGTAAGAGAGTTACCAATGTAAATGATACGGCCAGTAACATGGAGGAGAAATTCAAAATCTCAAAGGCAACATTTGATAAAGAAATGAAGACACTGAAAAAGAATCACAAAAAAGTTCTGGATATTAAGTAACCAATCAAATAAAATACACAGCAGAAAGCAAATCAGCAGACAAGAAAAATCAGAACAAGTTTCAGGTATCGATGATAGAATTTAGACAAAAATATATTCAGACATATATAAAGAAAAAAAATAAAAAAAAAAAACAAGCATGGCCCAAACTTCTAAGAAGTCTTAGATATATACAGAGACCAAACTTAAAAATCCATGGGGTAGAAGAGGCTGAGATATAATCAAAAGTTGTAGACAATTAATTATTAAATTATACTAGAAAATTTCCCAAACCTCAGAAAGAGTTGACAATCCATAGCAAGATACATTTATAACACGGTATACATAATGAAAGAATTGCTTTGGGGCATATGACAGCCAAGATGTCCCACATACAATATAAAAAAAGTACCACCAATGGCTGAGGGAATGTCTCAGTGTACCAGCATAAAGATCTGAGTCCAGTCCCCACAACCCATGTAAAAATGCTGGTGTTGCAGCTCAAGCCTCTAACCCCAGCACAAAGGTGAGGCAGATGCAGATAAATCCAAGGACCTTGCTGGTCAGCCAGTGCAGTCAAAATGGCAAGCTCCAGGTTTGTGAGAAATCCTTTCCCAAAACTAGGATAGAAGTGGCTTGAGGAAGACACCCGACAATAACCTCTGGCCTACCCACACATTGGGCACTCAAACCCATGCACACGTGTAAACACATGTTCATGCACGAGTGTCAACACATGTACATGTACAAATACACTCACACATACTACACATATGCAGATACAGAGGAGGAATGAGGGAGAGGGGAAAGGGGGAGGGGAGAGAGGAAAAGAGAGAGGAAGGGAGATACTAAAGCCTGAACTGGAAAAATGCCAACATACACAACACAATAAAGACAGAATCATCAAAGCAGCCTTGGAGCTTTGATCAGTGACACTGAAAGCCGGGAAATTGTATAGCTATATAGACGCCGAGAAGGCAATAGCTGCCAATGGAGATTCCATACCCAGAAGGCATGTACTGCTTTTTCTTCACTTTATATTAGCACACCGAGTTTCAGGTTTCTTTATGACATTTCAAACACACTTAGGCTTGTGTTGGCCTCCATCCCTACTCACCTGCCTCTCCCATCGTCTCCCTGTGTTCTGCCTACATTTTCCCCCTTCCATATCTAAGTTACCCCGTATACTCTCAGAGGAACAGTGTTTTGTAATCTCCCTCACTTCTCTCCTTTAGAGCTCCCCCCCCCCCGCCCACCTTATCACGAACCCTTTTCTAATTTCTGCCCTCTGTATATACTCAATTCTACATGAATATGCATGCAATAGTTAAAAGCTGAAATATGCACATTCAAGAAAGCTCTGATGTTTGTCTGAGCCTGGGTTGTCCTACTAATATATTTTCCAGCTCCATTAGATTTCCTGATTTCGTTTTTTTCCTGTATGGTCGAATAAAATTCTACTGTTCTATGCACCACATTCTCTTTAGCCATTCTTCAGCTGATGGACATCTAGGATTGTTCTCCTTCCTTGCTGCTGGGAATAAAGCAGCAGCGGATGGATGTGCAAATGTCTGGGCAGCAGGAGGTGAATCTTGGGATGTATGCTTGGAAATGGTATAGCTAAATCATAAGGCAGTTTTCTCTTTAGTGTTATTGGGAGCGTTCCATATGGATTTCCACAGCGGCTGAACCAATCAATACTCCTATCGCGAGTCCTAAGGCTCCTCTCCAGCCACATCTCCCATTTTCTGTCATTTATTTTCTTAACAACAGCGAATTTAACTGGGGTGAGTTGGCATCTCAAAAAACTTTTTTAACAAAAAAAAGTATTGTCCTCATGTCTAGCAACATTAAACAATTTTAAAATATTTTTGGTCTTTTGTTATCTTCTTTTCAGGATTATATAACCAGTTCGTTATTCCACTTTTTTTTTTTCGGCAGTTTTGATTTGAGGAGGTGTTTACTTTTTCAGTTCTTTATATATTCTAGATACTAACCGTTTGTCAGAAGTATAGCTGGGAAACATTTTCTCTCTATTTGCCCTCTTTCTTAGTTTGTTTTCTATGATTGTGATATAAACCATGACCAAAAGCAATGCAGAGAGGAAAGGGTTTATTTGGCTTACATCCTTCAGTCGATCATCCAAGAAAGTGAAGGAAGGAGCTCAAACAGGGCAGGAACCTGGAGGCAGAAACTGAAGCAGAGACCATGAGAGGATTCTGCTTACCGGTTTGCTCAGCCAGCTTTCTTATACCACCAAGGGCTACCTGCCCAGAAATACCATAGCTCTTAGTGAGCTGGGCTCTCCCACCTGAATCATTAACCAAAAAATGTCCCAGAGACTTGCCTGTACATAATCAGAGAGAGATTTTCTCAACTGGGGTTTTTTCTTCCCAGATGATTCCAATTTATATCAAATTCATGACAACAACAAAAGCTACAGGCCAACATACTCTAATTATCACTAAAGATTGATGGAGAAATAAGAATATTTAAGACAAACTCACTCAGATAATGCATAAAAACCAAACCAGCTCTGTAGAAATACTTTAAAAAGCTGAGCATGGTGGTGCATGCCTTTAGTCCTAGCACTCTGGAGGCAGAGTTTTAAGACAGTCAGGGCTACACAGAGAAATTGTGTCTTGAAAACAGAAAAGAAGGAAAGAAAAGAAAAAAGCACTTAAAGAAAAACTACATATGGAAAAAACCTACAATCTCATACATGAGAAAATAAGAAATAATAAATTTCATCACTAGAATAGATTAGCAGCAAAAAGGAGGAAAGAAAAAAATATATTTAGCACAGTGAACCAGCAATTTAGTATTACCAGGGTAGCAAAGGGATGACCAGCAATAAGCCAACATTAAAAAGGGTTGTCAGAGGCCTATTGTTTGGGCAACTTTAAATGCTTTCATACTGACAGTTGACACTACCCACCAAAACAATCTTAGCCATCTGGGAAAACGCAAATCAAAACGACTTTGATATTGAACCTCATTCCAGTTCCAGAGATTTTCATAAAAGACAAATGACAACAAATGTTGACAAAGTTGTGGGAAAGAGGACCCTGTACTGCAGAGAGGCATGTAATGTGGTCCAGCCAGGAAACGGAGCTCCACATGACCTAGCTTTGTGATCAGGCTCTTCACCAAAGACTACATACATTCTACCACAAAGACACTCGCAAATGTGTGCCCATTGCTGTTCTAGTCATAAACACAAGGAAATGAAATTGGCCAAGCTGTTCATCTACAAATGGATGGATAAAGATGGTATGGTACATTTACACAGTGGAGTTTTACTCAGCTGTAAAATGAAATTATGAAAACTTCATTAAAATATATGGAATTTGACAATACTATTTTAGAGAAAATAATTGGGATTCAGAAATATAAATATCACAGGTGCTCTCTCGTATTCAGGTGCCAGACTCTAATTTTCAATATATTTACATGAAAGCATGAGTGGGGGGAGTGAGGGGAGAGTTCATCAAACTAGAAACGGGACCATGAAAGGGGAAACAGGGGGAGGGGAGGTTGAGGAAGCAAAGGGAGGTTCACAGAGCAGAGCACGTGGGATAAGAAGGCAGACTAGAAACTACCGTAGTAGAAAGGTAAACAGCAGAGGGACAAATGGGGGTGAGAGATGGAGGAGGAAATGAATCATATATGAAAATGCTATAATGAAAATGACGACGTTGTGCACATGTAGTTTTTAAAAGCAATCGCATGGTAATTGGATGGAACTTTCCAATTTCCAATAAGGTAATGATAAATTAAATCTGGGTTGAATTTTGTGATTCATCTGGTAATAAATGTCCCTCTGGTTTATCATGAAAAATAAGCCTGATAACATAAATTATATATTTTTAATTATGGGATAATTTTGTTCTTTTCATTTTTTCTTCATATATGCATTAAATGCATTTTGGTCAGTGCTTGTAAACAAAACCTGGCTCATCCCTTTGGTAAGGTTATATTTGTAGTTGGGTAGCACCCTCTACAGTAACTATCATTCATCTCTCAGACTCTATTAGTGAGGATGGACGTTCGTTCCACTGTATTTAGTAAGTTAAGTGACAGAACAAAGCTATAAACTGTTTACTCCCTCCAGAATCTATATGCTTCCGGAACAAATCCTGAGAAAAAGAAGCGTGTCGTGTTGGTTTGCTCTTCTCCCTACGCTCATTACCCTCACATCTATCCTCGGCTTAGGATCCCGTCGGATCCCTGAGAAGCCCTTGATCTGCACTGACCACGTAAATGTTCTGTGCCCAGTGGTTGTTCCATGATTTCCCACCTCTAGCGGAGGAGCCACTGGTAACTGATAGATTCTCTGAGACAGAGCCAGTTTTCTTTAAGGACATGGCTCCTGGTTGGCTCACCTTAACCCAGGAGAAAACACACGTACAATCATATATGGAAAACACAAACTAAATTTGATGACTTTTTAGAGAAGAGAGCAAAAAGTTGGGTAGATAGAGAAGGTGTTGGATTTAAGCAGAGTTAAGGAAGAAAGGGGATTGGTTATGATCAAAACATGCATGAAATTCTCAAAGAATAATATAAAGTTGCAAAAATATATAGACTTCCCATGGCCGTGTATTTATAGTAGCACACAAGAGTAATAGAATCGGAAACAAGAGAGCTACTATTTTGTCTTAAGACCACAACTACAGTACTAAACACAATTCGTTTTTATCACATCCCTTTGAACAATTGTTGGTCACATGGCTTATACTCAGTTGTCTACCATCCTGTAAAATACCTCTGTTGTAGACAGCTATGTATCCAGATACACATCAGAAGAAATGTAAAACTTTGTTAGGGGATGGTTAATATTTATCTTCTCTAGAAATACAAGACCCTCTACATTCCCTTTAATATGTTCCTTATTGTGGTCTATTCTCACCTATGTTGCCCTTGCTTAATTCACAAGGTCTCTGAGTTATTTTAACATACATATATCATACTCCCTCTTTCAACATGATTTCCTATATGCATTCACCAGCAAACTCTAATATTTTTATTTGTAAAACAGATGACAAAGTTAATCTCTGCTCTGTTTCTATGGTTAAAACTTTGTAAAACTATAGACACAAAAATATTCCTAAACTATGCTTTGAGCTCATGGAGAGATGCCACTAAAATGTAGAAATTCTCTCAACTCTAGAAATTTATTAAAACATTGCCATAATAAGGAACCCAGTTGGTTAAATAGATTGTTGGTTACTTAAAACACATACTACTGTTACAAAGGACCCACGTTCTACTCTAGCACCTTTGTCTTGTGGCTCTTAACTGCCTATATCTCCAACTCTAGTGAAATCACATTATTCTTGCTTCCACAGGCATCCACACACATGTGTGTATGTCCAAAAACATCACAAAACATGTATATAATTAAAACAATGTGTTTACAATGATTTTAAAACATGCTGATTTATCATTATTCTGTACAAACGTTTTAATTGCTTCTCTTTGGGTTCTCTTTTTTATTATGTTTATTTGTTTTGTGTTTGTAGTGTAATAGAGCTGAGACATGTTCATGCCACAGCAAGCATTTCAAGATCAGAGGACCAATTTCAGGAGCTGATTTCTCCTTCCTCCATGTACACACTGGAAATTGAGCTCTGGCCATCAGTTTTGACAGCAAGCACATTGACCCAGGAGTCTTTCTGGTCCTTCCTCTAGTTCTGAAAACTAGTCTTTTGACTTATTTTCATGACTTTGGATCTAGGACTGGGTTATTAAGTGTATAAATAATTCTTCACACAACCATTTCTTCCATCTTTACTTTCAATAGTTGGGCTTTTTGAGGACTGCATTGCTAGCAGAATGATAAGAATTCCTACCCCACAGTACATCATACATGTTTTCAGAGTCCATCCTTCTAACTTTTCAAGTCAGCACAAATAAAAAATGCATGCAGCCCTACGTATCCAAGATGGGCAATCAATAAATCCTATAGGATTGGGTTTATTTACCCCCAGAAGTTTTACTTTGTTGAGGTGTTGTTTTGTTTGTGTTCTTTCTCCTTTGATCTGAGTTACCAATGGACAGATAATCATCTCCAGAGAAAGTGCTCCAGTCCCAGGCAGCATGTGAAACCTGCAACAGTAGTAACCCTTTACTCCTCTTATCTTCCTTTTTATATATTTAGTGACAGGGACATCTCTTTTAGAGAATTCTGTTTTATATGTCTTAATATGTACTATGATCCAAAGTACCACAGAATTACAATGAGATATTTAAAACTACCTAAAATTGTGTGTTAGAGGGGCTGGAGATACAGTTTGCAGGTTTGCGTTAGGCATTATCCTTACAGTGGTCTGAATTACTTTACTACATATACGCGCGTGTGAGTGTGTGTGTGTGTGTGTGTGTGTAATATTTTAGCAACATGTCTCTAGTTTCTAAAGCTCACCATATGTTCTACCAAGACTATTTCATTACTAAACTTGCTGTGCTTTATTTTTCACTTTCCTTCCAAATACAGCACCTTTTCTATCTTTGGAGCCATGAAACAGGCCATGTGTTGCTACAATCAGGTTTTTTTTTTAATTGTGAAATTCTTCCTTAGAAAT
The DNA here is from genome assembly GCF_014885135.2 of Alexandromys fortis. NCBI lineage: Eukaryota > Metazoa > Chordata > Mammalia > Rodentia > Cricetidae > Alexandromys > Alexandromys fortis. The sequence goes on along the minus strand of NW_026067929.1, from coordinate 6,135,912 downwards.
TTAAGTTTATCAGTGTCAGGTGAGGCTATCAACAATCCCAGTTAAGAACAGGAAAACTGCCTTGAAAATCAAATACCCTATATTAAGCCACTGAATAAAATAGTAGTGCGCTAAGATGTAATGCACTAATGTAGTAAACATACTCAGTCAAAAGGAAGACACTTTCCACAAAGTTTTTTTTTTCATAATCACAGTTGAGTTCTATGGTGTTCTGAGTGAAAATGTCTCCCATAAATTCATAGAGAATGGCATTATTGGCGGTGTGGCCTTGTTGGAGAAAGTGTGTCACTGTGGGGTAGGCTTTGAGGTTTCAGAAGCATGAAGTAGACATAGTGGCTGACTGTCTCTTCCTCTTTCCTGCCAAATAGGGTTTAGAACTCTCAGCTACCTCTCTAGCACCATGTCTGCCTGCCACCATCCTTCCCACCACGATGACAATAGATTTAACCTCTGAACTGTGAGCCAGCCCCAGTTAGATGCTTCCTTATAAGAGATGCCATGCTCATGGTGTCTCTTCACAACAACAGAAACCCTAAAAAGACAAGTAGTGTTTTGAATAATCTTCAAACCAAGATTGGGCCAATGGTTTGGCAGTAATTTGAATATGTATTTACTAATGGCCTATTTAATATATTGTTAGTATTGTTCTTAAAATAATTTTTTTATTGTGTCCTCCACTTTTTTTTTATTGAGAATAAGAAAAAAAAGTTTCCGCCTCCTCCCAGCCTCCCATTTCCC
>NW_026067929.1:6052721-6134289 GCF_014885135.2 Alexandromys fortis | reverse complement strand
ATATATATTCCCAAATACCTAAATACATCATTAAAACCTACTCAATCCATATAAAGCTAGATCTAAGTATATGATCACAAGACTGCCCTCTTAGTATTGGGTAACCAACTGGGGTGCTATTCCTTGGGCAACCATCTCTCTCATTCTTAGCATTCTGATGTTGCCCATAGTTCTTTGTCTAATGTAGAGATGCTGTAAACTTTTCTCCTTCAACTTTATTATTACAAATAGTGCTAGCATTGTTCAGGTCTTGTTTAAATAGCCAAGTTGATGGGACTTCGTGGGTATAGCTTCTCTGACATTTCTTGAAGGCAGAGTCTCACAGCAATCTTTCTGTTCCTCTGGCTAACCCTTCTGCCCCCTTTTAAATAATTCTGATTTTTTTTTACCTATTTTCCTTTCAAAACCAAAAGCACACATATTTTTCTATAGCTTGGGTGAAGCTAGGTTATTATTTGAGATCTTGTTTTTTTTAAAAAAAAAAAAAGACTATAAACAAAATTGGCCTTGTGATATTTTTTCTTTGACCTGGAACTGTCTCCCAAAATTTTGTGTGATCTTTGTTTTTTTTTTTTTTTTAATATTTATTTATTATGTATACAATATTCTGTCTGTGTGTATGTGTGCAGGCCAGAAGAGGGCACCAGACCTCATTACAGATGGTTGTGAGCCACCATGTGGTTGCCGGGAATTGAACTCAGGACCTTTGGAAGAGCAGGCAATGCTCTTAACCACTGAGCCAACTCTCCAGCCCGGGATCGTGTGATCTTTGAATCTAACAACTTGCACAATGAGCATCAAGGTTTTCCTAGAAATAGGTCAACAAATGAGAACACCCATTCAAAACTGGTGAATATTTACATTGTATAGTCAGATGCAAAAATTGTTGCAGAGATTTTGGTCACTGTGATGAATTGGGAGCATATGGAAAACATTAGCCAGACATTAGACAATGAATTACAGACTGATTTCCAACTGTAGTGGTGTAAAATTGAAAATATTGTCTGTTATAACCTTAAATATCTGAATCTGAGAGGTACTTAATCACTTTCCTATGGACTCTAAAAACAATGTCACAATATGATGAAACTGTCCAATATTGATGATTTTTAGAAAGAACATTAAACAATGGACTCACTGTCCAAGAGACAGACATAAACTGACAAACTGTAGATTAATAAAATACTTTGAAATACTTGATAATTTACACTAAAATTCCAACTGTGTCTTTGTTAAGTAAAAGCTTGAACAGATTTTTTTCCCAAAATAAAAGCTCAGAGTAGGTTATAATAAAATTAAAAGTGGCCTCTGGAGACATATAGAAATATTAAAAGAGGAGTTTGATACATGCTTGTAAAAACAAGTAGTATCGCAAAACCAAGCAATAATGTGCAAAGAAGGTAAATTTTGATGGACCATTCTTTGGCCAGCAATGGAAGTTGGCTTACTGGGAAAGAGATGAAGGTGGCTCTGGGGATTGTTAGAAGTAAAGGAGCAGAGAAGGAGAAATATGCTCCACATAGCCTCATGGCTTGCTATCCAACTTTAAGTTTTAAAATGTCAGGCTTCATAAGACTGAGACACACAGAAGCAAATAAAATATATTTTGCACACAATCAAGTACATCTTGAACTCTGCTATGCTTGCTCTTTATTAAACCCAATCTTAACTCAGGAAGTTACGCTTTAAATGTCACTATACAATATAAAAGTTTAAAGCAATAGATTTTCCTCAATAGTTTCAAGTAACTTAAATTTTATATAAAGGCACTGTGTATTTCTATTATTAATTTAATGTTGATTAAACTTAAGAGAGAAACATGACTATTACAAAATCATTTTGGGATGGTATCATCAAGAAAGAAAGGTCTAAACTTTCTTAATAACCATTCTGATGTGTATTGCTCAGCTAGCTAAACCTGGTGTGTGTGTGTGTTTGTGTGTGTGTGTGTGTGTGTGTATGTGTTGGTGTTGATTTGTTTTCATCTTCAATGCATCCTTTTTTTTAAGACAGAAGAAACTTGAACTTGGCAGGTAACGAAGTGAAAGAGGATTTGGAAGGAGTTGGTGGAGGATAAAATGTATGATACAAATATAGTGTACAAAATTCTAAAAGAGACTTAGATATTTTTAAAAGTTAAAAAATCATAACCATTTATAATTTCAGGCTTCCAAAAGTCAATAGATAAGTGTACCAAGTGTCCCTAACCACTGTATTTAGAAGTTCTATACTCCTACTCTTTGCTCTACCCCAAGTTTATCACCAAATAATATTTTAATCTTTTCTCTACTAACAAATTCATCTCACCTCCTATAGTTTTTATCCTTCCATTGTGGGAGCATTCAGTCCTTTCCTGATGGTCTATATTCCTGGTGACTGCCAGAGAATGTGTATTTTTTCTTAACTAGATTTCTATTGCTGTGATGAAACACCATAACCAAAGCCAAAATGGAAAGAAAGGGTTTATTTCACCGTGTGTCATACAGTCCTTTAAGAAAGGATGTCAGGGTAGGAACTAGAGCAAGAACCTAGAGGTAGTAAATGGAGCAGAGACAATGGAGTGCTGTTCACTGGATTGTTCCTCCTGGCTTGTTAAGTTTGCCTCCTTTTAGAGCTCAAAACCATCTGCCCAGCGTTGGCATCACCTACTGTGGGATGAACCCGCTAACATTCATTAGGGATCAGGAAAATGTCTTACAGGTGGTATGATAGTCATTTTCTCCGTTGAGAGCCCTCTCCCAAATAACTCTATTTTCTGTCAAGTTGGAAAGGAAATTAAAACAGGGACAACAGATAATGCCCTAATTTGGGGCTATGGGTAAAGGATGAATATTTCAATTCCATCTATTTCCTAAGCAGAATTCAACACAGAGTGCTGTTTTTTAAAATGAGTCTTGTCTCTGTGGTTCATGAGTTCTATCCACTGCTTATCTTACTCCTTTCTTCATACACTAGCTGTTAGATGTGAGCTTCTAAATACAAGAAGATTGTACCATAGCATGAATCAAAGAGTGTAGGTCAATGCAGGCCTTTACACAGCCCATGTTTATTATTCAACAGATGGTATAACATAGTGTGGTAGGCAAACGCTGAGATGCTCTCACTGACAATGTCCATTGTAAACTTTGTCTTCTTTGGTAATAGTTAGAAGTGATGAGAAACCAAGTGAAGGATGATTTCAAATTATGGAACAGATTTTATATTGATGAAAGGAGATAGTCTGTGTGAGTCTATGCAAATCACAACCATTAAAAAACAGAGAATTTTATTTGTGTACTGATTGAAGAATGTAGAAAGACTAAAGTTTGGAGAGAAATTCAAACTGAGAAAATTCTTCATGATTGTCTTTGACACTAGAGAAGCCACGTGGGAAAGGATAAGGAGAGCAGCTCAACCTTATAGCCACAAGGGATGAATTCTATTGACAGTAAGAAAGAGCTTTGAAGCATGTCTGTAAATAGAGCCTCTAGAAAAGTTCAACTATGAAAAGAGATTTTAGCCTATGCTGCCCATACCAGAGACTCCATGAACTGTTTCTGACTTCAGATTTACAATCGGTGGGATAGTATTGAATTGATGCTTTTGGCTGTTTAGTTTGTAATACACTCATATTTAGCAGAAAAATTGTGATGCTCAAGTAATATTAATCTCCTGAGGCAATTTTTCCCAGGATCTTCATTGTTAAGACTCTTCTATTTATCTGTGTATTAACTAGTCTTCTTTCAGGGGATTTAGTAAAAAATGTACTTAACACTATGTGTTAGTAGCATGCCTATAGGCACAGATATGTATACCTACATAGATGTACATATATATAATCTGATTAATATTTTTATAAATAATTACAAAACTTTTTGAAATTATGCTAATTATTATTAATTATATTCTCAACCTTAGAGGTAGTTAAGGGTCTAAATTAGTATTTCTTTTGGCCAGAAATATCAGCAAGAATATATCTTATAAATGACAAAATTTATTATTTCATACTTCAGACAGCTAGAAATCAGAAATCAAGTTGTCAACATCTTTAGTGTCTAGGGAGATCCTACTGTTTGACTTAAAGTTGGTGCTTCTTGATCAATCCGTCATTGATAAAGAATAGAGAAGTGTTTCCAGAGGAATTTTTTATGGGACATCAATTCCACTATAAGGTCACCATCTCCTAAATGTCCCTTCATCCTAGATCTATACTTGAGGGACACAAACGTGAAGAGACATATAAGTTATCAAAGTGCTATGAATAAGAGACAGTGTTCTGCCCTAAATGGAAAATCAGTCATGAATCTCCACATATAACATCAAGGCTCAAGAACATTGAAGAAGAAAAGATGGAAAAAATATAAGAGCCAAAAGATAGGCATGGGTGTTGTGAAATGCTGTCCTCTAGACCTGATTCGGTCATGGCACTCCTAAAAATCACAGATTCTTTGTTTATCTGGGCAAAACCAAGTAAGTCTTCGCTGCAGACATGGAATAGATGATCTTCAATCCCCAACAAACGCTGAGGAGTTACTGCCAGTGGCTGGGAGATAGACAAGCATTCCTTTGTGAGGACGTGATTTCTGGTAAGTTTTCCATCCTCTAGGGGATGGCCTCATACCTATGAATATATGGGTAATGCTAACTAGACCTACTGACTTGAGGGAGTGAGAAAGAGAGAGAGAGAGAGAGAGAGAGAGAGAGAGAGAGAGAGAGAGAGAGAGAGAGAGAGAGAGAGAAGAACTGGGGACACATAGTAGGATGCTAGGAGGGTAGGTGGAAATGGGGAAGAGATTGGATCATAATTCATTGAACCCGTGTTTGAAATTCTTAAAAATGAAGAAAAATTAAAAGAACAAAGTCACTTCCCACTGTTAATTTTAAAGTTTAAAACATGACTGTTTTCAATAAAACTGTTATTTATATGGAACTAAGAGGCTTAACATGTAAAAGTTTAAATAAAAATACATAGCTTTTTTATAATTCCTCAAAATCAATTGTTTCTGTAGTAAATACAGATAGATACAAGGCATTTAAACAAAGTCTTTGAGCTTTTAGTATAGTTTAAGAGTAAAAACCAACTCTAAGACCAACATATTTAATAACTTAGTACATATGCCTGGGGTTAGTGTGTAGTTTAGTGGTAATTCTGTGCTTAAGAACCTAGGTTAATTCTGCAATAAATACAGACACATAGACACACACAATGTCTAATGTAAATGTTCTCTTTTGGGAGACTTTTTAAATTACTTCAGGCATGGTTGAAACACACTTAATACTTAACTAGTTATTTATTTTGTGACTGTGAATTCCTACAAGCTCTATTTTAAAGAATGTCAGCACTGTGTAGAATTTAATCTGTAAAACTTAATCCTGCAGCTCCAGTCTGGAGAGTGAGTGTAAGAATATTAAGGGTTCCTATGAGACAGGGAAGATATTTTATATCCACTTTAATGAAGGCAGACTAAGAACTTTTATCTTTGTAAGAAAACATATTGGTCATTCAGCATAAGAAATACGGTGCCTTGTTTATGTTGTACTCCAGCAGGGAGATGGGGAGATCCTCTGCCCCAAGAACCGACCTATTGACCAAGATAAAAAGTAACAACTATTCAGAACGTTAGCTTATTTAAAAATACATGAGGTTATTTGTGCAAAAAACATTAATACATATATTATTTTTAGTATACCACATAAGTATGGTAATAAAACTTGGATTATTCTACATGAAGGGAATAAGAGAGAAAAGTATTTGTAGTGTGCTTTAGTAAGTATGTTGCCTTGTTGTTATTGTTAACCTGACACAAACTAGAGTCGACGGGGAAAGAGAGCTCAGTTGAAGACCTGCCTTCAACGGACTGAACTCTGGGAATGTCTATGGTGGATTGTCTCCACTGATGATCTGGAATGAGTCTTTTTCTGTCCTGCCAACCAGCTCTCAAATAATGACACGAAGATTCTTATTAATTATGAACGCTCAGCCTTAGCTTGTGTTTGTTCCACTATCAGTTATAACTTAAATTAATCTGATTCTATTAATCTATGTTTTACCATGTGATTTTTTATTTTTCTTTCATTCTGTACGTCTGACTCACCCCACGTCTCATTAGTGTCTCTGCCTTTCTTCTTCCCAGAGTCCGCTCTATCCCTACAGATCCTTCCTACCTTGTTCCTGTCTAGGTATTGGCCATTCAGCTCTTTATTAAACCAATCAGAAGGTACCTTGGCATAGACAAATCTTCACAATGTAAATAAATATTTCACAACAATGATTTATTTGAGGTGTCAATCGCACTGTGGGTGGCACTGCCCTAGGCAGGAGGAACTTGCCATAAAAGAAATCTACATGAACATGAGCCTCCGAATAAGCCAGCAAGCAGCATTTTATAGTTTCTGAAGAAAGTGTCAGCCTTGAGTTCCTGCCCTGTCTTCCGGTAATGATGAATTGTAATCACAAGTGTAAAATTAAAATAAGTCTTTTTCTACCCAAGTTGCTTTTGGTCATATCACAGCAGCATAAAAAGTAAAGATAACAATAAGAAAAGCTGAGGCTGACATCTCTACTGTTGTCAGTTGCTTACTTTATTATTTCACCGACATAAATACCACATTTCTTTGTTCTCTGAATAACGCCATGTAAAAGGCACCCATGTTTGTCTTTAATATCAGTTAAAATTTAAGAGATATTTTGGACAGGAAAGTTTGGATAATGTTCAAAAATAGCACTTTTACAAAGTTTTCTGGCAAATAATGAGATTTTAAATGTATATTTCAGTTTTAGACTGGCAATTGCTGCCTAGCAATTTTTTTTTAAACCAGTAAAGCACAACTAAACTGTACAGATGACAAATTCAAAAGTTCATCACTTTTCTTTATCTAATAGTCTATTGTTGGTACAAGAAAAAAAAGTGGTTGACATAATTTTGAACAGTGATAACGTTTTGAGAAAATGGGATGTTCAATTATCTTTACATCTAAAATTCTACTGAGGGTAGTAAATATCATACCAACAGCAATGCTCCATGTAGTGTGTATGTTAATTCAATGCTCAAATCACAGCGTAACTCAGCCACACATACATAAATCACTAGGATAATACAATTTTCCCCAAAAAATTTATACCAAGCTTTTCTTACCAAATCATATTTACTTAAAAGCTGAGTTTTTTACAATGTTTCTGATGTTCTGAACCTTCAATACAGATTTATAAATTTGCTGTTAATTACCTTTACAGATACTTTGACAAAAATGTTTGAGATAATTACATTATATAAAGTAAAATTTCATTTTGACCCTTGGATACGGAGATTTCAGTCCATCATGAGTTGGCCCATTGCCTTAGACCTGAGACCAACTGAGGCTACAGACAGAAGCCCATGGCACAGGAGCTGGCCTAATGCCAGCCAGGCAACATGGAGAGAGAGACACAAAGAGGATAAGGTTACAACCCCAATAAACTCTCTCCAAGGTAACAACCTCACTTCCCTCCACTAGACCCAGTTGCTGAAGCTTCTGCCATGTCCCACAAGCACCACTGAAAAGAGAAGGAGAGACTGTCATGTGTCTGTTAGAGGACATCTGAAACCTGAACTGTAACATACAATCCGAAAGACAGCTTTTATTAACCCCAGTTCATCAGGACCATCAAATTGTTCTCCCCAACAATATTCCCAGATCTAGGTTTTCAGTTGTGTTGTGTTGTTTGTTTGTTGTTCTGCCCTGTCGTTGTGACATGAAGATGCTCAATTTAAGAAGCCCACATTTCTTTGCATAAAAACCCTTTGACAAAGCCGGGCAGTGGTGCCTTACACCTTTAGTCCCAGCATTTGGGAGACAGAGGCAGGCAGATCTCTCTCTTTGAGTTCAAGGCCAGCCTGGTCTACAGAGTTAGTTCCAGGACAGACTCCAAAGCTACAGAGAAACCCTGTGTTGAAAAATAAAAACAAACAAACAAAAAGCCTTTGACAAATATCATAGTCCTATTCTGTTTTAACCAAGAACCATTAACTGTGACTAACTTCAGTCCACCAAAGATTTATGTGAGTCAGGATAACTCAATAGTTTCACATAAACTATTATTAAGCAAAAATAGACAAACAGTAGCATCATCTTAAGACCTAACCTTCTGTCTTAGTTAGGGTTAACATTACCACGATGAAATACCATGACCAAAGCAAGTTGGAGAGGAATTGGTTTATTTAGCTTAGACTTCCACACCACAGTTCATCATCAAAGGAAGTCAGGACAGAAACCCAAGCCGAATAAGAACCTGGAAGCAGGGCTGATGCAGAAACCATGGAGGAGTGCGGCTTTCTGGCTTATTCCTCGTGGCTTGATCAGCCTGCTTTCTTATAAAACCCAGGACCACCTGCCCAGGGACGGCACCACCCACAATGGATGGGGCCTTCCCACGTCAATCACTAATTAACAAAACGCCTTACAGGCTTGCCCATAGCCCAATCTTATGGAGATGTTTTCTTAATTGGGCTCCCTCCTCTCAGATGTCTTTAGTTTATATCAAGTTGACATAAAAATATCCAGCACACTGTCCATGTTATAACATAATATGCATTCAATCTAACATTTAAGTACCCATTGTCTTCAAAAATACTAACATTTTAAAATTCTAAACTCACTTAATTTTAAGCTCCTACAAAATAAAATATAATATGAATGTATAAAATGTTCAAAGAGTAAGTTAAATTTTTCAAAACCTAGTAAGAGTTACGTTCATCCCACTTACCATTCCAGAGTCAGCATCAGCATTCTGCTTCCGCTTCCAAAGGAAGGAACTGAGCACAAAATAAATAAATAAATAAATAAATAAATAAATAAATAAATAAATAAATAAAGGTTACAACAAAGCAAGACAAGGTTCAGCAGGGCAAATGCCAAATCTTCCAGCTCCAAGTCTAGCATCTGGGGCTCAGACTGCAACATTCCAGGTTCTTAATGGTCCTTGCCCTACGTTTCCATCTCTAGCCTCTGCAGTATGTAAAGATTTGCTCCTAAACCAGAAGGAGGTGGCACATACCTTTAATCCCAGCACTCAGGAGGCACGGGCAGGCAGGCGTACATCTGTGAATTCGAGATCAGCCTGGTCTACAAGAGCTAGTTCCAGAATAGGCTCCAAAGCTACAGAGAAATCCTGTCTTAAAAAATCAAAACAAATAAATATTTACTCCTAAGCTAGCTTTGTTCTGTGTCTACGGCGATCAGTGGTAGGCCTCCTACAGGCCTGGGATCTCAGTGCAAGGTCCATGGTGAAATTGAGGTTTTACCCATATAGCTTTACACAGTGGCCTCTCAGGACTTTCTTCAGGGACTCGGACTGTGCAGCACTGTCTTTTTAAGCTAATGTTATTAACAATTGCAGCTGCTTTGCTTTCTGTAGCCCCCCCTTCATCGTCATCATCATCATCCCATTGTATTTACATCCAGCTTCACTCAAGTCCACAAGGCACAGGCACAACGAAACAGGATTCGTGGTTAAATTATCTCAGGAACAGCCCCTGTTCCAGTGCCTTATAGAGCCCTTGTTTTCTCTGTAGCCTCTAGAGTGAGGCCTCGGCTGTCAACATTCTCTCAGCTTTCTACAATCTTCTGACCAAGAATGCCCTATTAGCCACAATTTCCAGCATGCTATGTCATTTCTAGTCCCAAGTAAAATTTTCGCCTACATCCCAGCCACAGAACAATTCCAAAGACCTAAATCTTTCCTCCTTTTCTGGATAAAATACCCTGACAAAGCAACATACAGGGGAAAGCTTTATGTTGTTGGTTTTTTGTTGTTTGTTTTTTTTTTCTTTTTGGTTCATAGTTCCGTGTTATACTCATAACAAGGAAGTCTTAGCATCAGGAGTTTGGGGAAGATGATCACATCTTGTCTGCAGTCGAGAACAGAGAGCCATGAGGAGTGCACCCTTGCTGTTCCATTTCATTCTATATCCATAAAATCCTACATCCCAGGAAGGAAACGGCGCCACAGTGGAAGGGTCATCCTAACTCCATAAGTGTAATACAAATATCTGGGAATGCCAAAAGGCCCCTCTTCTGGGTGATTTTAGATCCTGTCATGTTGACAACTCTAATAGTAACAGCTGCTAAGTAATTAAAGATAAATAGATGTGAACGGCAGCATCATGCTCTTCCTGCCACCGAGCCATCGAAAGGCAGACTCCAGTTCATAGTATTGATCCCGATAGTACACACTGTGAATTTAAGCCTAAAACCAGTTTCCAACAAATCTGCATTTAAAGACAGGAACTAAAATAACCAGTATTACTTCAAAGTGATAAAATATGAATAAATATTTAATGTGGATGAAGATTACAGAGGTATTTACATAAGTTCAACAAAGGATTCTGAATAGGAATTTGAATAAATAACTTGGATAAAACGTGAATAAAGCCCATAGATCGATTGATAGCATTATGTAAGAGCTAACTTTAAAGTTTTATTAATTATTTCATATACTTTTAAAGTTTTTAATGCGAGAAAGGTTAGCTAAACTCTACATTATCTCTGTACTATTTCTAAAAGTATGATTTTATTCCAAATAAGAATGTTTTTAAATGGTCTTATGTCCTATTTGGGGTTACTGCTGCTGTAATGAAGCCCCAGGACAAAGCATCTTAGGGAGGAAAGGATTAATTCAGCTTACACTTCCACATCACAGTTCATCATTAAAGGAAGTCAGGAAAATAACTCAGGCAGGGAAGGAACCTGGAGGCTGGAGCTGATGCAGAGGCCATGGACCAGTGCTGCTTACTGGCTTTTTCTTCATGGCTTGTTCAGCCTGCTTTCTTACAGAACTCAGAACCACCAGTCCAGGGATTGTACCACCCACAACAGGCTGGGCTCCCTCCTGTCTGATGACTCTAACTTGGGTCAACTTGACACAAAACTATTCAATACATCTTGCAAAAATAAATAAAGTAATCAGCCCTCTGGAACAAGCCTATAATTTCTTACCCTGGAACTTGAAGAAAGAGGACCTTGAGACCCAAGTTCAAGGCAAACCTAGGCTACACAATGAATCCAAACCATGCCTGTCAGAACTGTTGACAGGTGTGCTCTCTTGCAACAGCTTTCTAGGATAACATCTGATATATATTTATCCTCAATAGTATCCTAAAACACCTCTTTCCTGACAACAGGAGCCGTCTTCTAGGAGAACCTGGCACTTACTCAGCGTTCATACATGTGAACTGAAGGAGGGAGGGAGGGAATTAACCAATATCAATTGTATTTGAATACTGCATAGCAAAAGTATACAGGAGTTTTTGATAATAACTTATGGTGATCTTCATAACGTAGTATAAAGTTTCATTGGCTTTTCTTAATGAGAAAGATCTCTGTGTCTGCCTCTCTAGGTCTTCAGGTTAAACAGCAAGCTTTCTACTACTTACTCAGAAAGACTCACTGAGCAGTGAGAGTTCAATGGTCGCTTGTTTCCTGTGTAGTCACCATTCAACTCCCCTTACCTTCCCCTAAAGTCTGGATCTGACCTTCTCTCAACTCAGCTCCCTAGCCTCGACTGTCCCTCACAGACAGTCAACAGGCCACGGGTCATTTTCAAACTCATGACTATACAGTAATATAAATAAACAATTAAAATCAGAAATATCTGGATTAGAACCCTAATTCAAGTAATCCTAAACTAGTCTACACTGAGATATGTGTTAAAAAAAATTTGTAACACGCTAATAAGAAACCCGGAAAAGAAACTACAACTTCATGTCCAGAATTAATAGTGAGAATGGAGACTTTTGTTTGGGAATTTTAAGCAATTTCAGCTGCTACAGACGCACTGATTATACATTCTAAAAATCATACTGTAAAGTTCTGGAAGATGCTGAGTTTAGGGGATATACCTATATGATACAGCACCATGAACCATGCTATTTAGGTGCAAAGCTCACATGCTGACAGTTCTGGAAGCTGGAGAGCACAAGTTCAAAGCACCTACTGCAATGACCTCTGAAAAACCGTGTTCCGTATTTGGAGTCCAGAGGCTCCATTGCTCAGATCCAAAGCTGCATTCAAATTTTTTTTTTTTTTGGTATTTATTACAGTTGTGCTTTGCTTCTCAGTATCAATTTTTCTCTCTTAATTTACCGAGTTATAAAAATATTACGAGTGGCTTATAAATAACAGTCATTCATGTCTCGTCGTGGTGAGACTTGGAAGATTGAGACTTCCCTCAGACACAGTCTGGTGAGGCCTCACATCAGATTTCAGAAAAGGGGTGTTCTAGGATTCCAGTTAAGGGAACCCTAATCCCACTCAGTAGCATTTCCTTTTCATGTCCCAATCCCATCCCTAAGGCCCTGCCTCTAAACATTGGTGCTCAGATTTCAGCTATGACAAGTGAGGGAAATAACCAGTCTTTATCACAGTTTTTCACTTCAGTAGGTTTAACTGTGCACTTACTTTACTGCAGCAAACCAGTCCATGGAATGGGGAAATGATTTTTAAAATCTAGCCAAGAAAACAAATGAATAACAAAATTCACTAACATCAGCATGATTACAGGAGGAAATAATAGAACTATCAACGCATGCTTCAAAGGCAATGTTTGAACACATTGTGACGTGATGAGGGTTTCAAATGTTGCAGACAGAGTCAACTGTTTCTCATCTTCCACTATTATCCAGCAATCTACTTGAAATGATTTTTTTGTCCAGAAAAACCAAATGTTTTATTATGAACAAAAAGTTAATATAATAAGTTCTTGATGTCATGCTTTCAGACAGAGGCAGTAGAAAATTAATGTACAACCATGGTCAAAAGCAGGGGGAATTAAGAAGTAAAGAAATAGATGGATAAGGTATTAGTCAATTTAAATTGATGATGTTAGATAATCTTAACCTAAACATATGTTCCCCCTTCTCAGGCTCTTCTTAATTCTAGCTTGACATTGTTCCTTCTACTACGTAGATCAAAGTTGTTGTATAAAAGATAAGCATCCTGAAAGTAAAAGTGAATTGTGATGGGGATTTTCAAGGGCTGAAAGAGTAAATTGATTTGATTTTATTACTAGTGTCATAAAACATTATTAAATTCGTTCTTTGTTCCAAACAGAATATGCCACGGTTTTCACAACTAAAACAGTAAGCAGTTTTAGATAGTCCTGGAAATAAGTGATCTTAAATTAGTGCTTTTTGTGGGGGGGGGGGGCATTATAAAAATGTTTATAGCTTTTTATCAAATTGGTATTAATACCTATGAATTACATAAACATTAATTATGCATTTATTACCTTTGATGCTTAGAGTAACTTATTTGAGAAAATACCAAAAGATACTAATGTTAGTCCGATATAATGTGCAGGTGGGATTGCAAGCATAAATTTCCTTCATAATCTGTAAAATATGCTTTTCTTTCTCAAGTAAATAAAAAAATCATAAGTGATTAATATATTCGCAATTCATAATCCTATAATAACAGTGTATGTACTCCAATTTTCAAATATATGTGACTTTAAGCTAATGAAGAGGGGTTGCATCAGCTAGCAGTGTGGCTGCTGCCAACTATGATAGTTGTTGTAACACTACCTTTTATTATATTTGATTCACATACATAAAAATCTTATGAGCCCATAAAATAGAACACTTAGGAAAATATAAAACAATTACTATTTTACTTAGTTTAACCAAGATAGAAGAGATAGTAAAATACTAGGATCAGACTAATGAAACATGTTCACAAGAAGAAAAGAAGCAACTTGTCAAGGTATTGTGAAATTATTGAAAGCTATTGTTTAATATTATTGAAAGTTTATAATTATTGAATGTATTGACATCTTTATGGGAGATTAAAAAAAGAGTACTTTGAAAACACTCCCACACATTTCTGATGTTTTCTGTCTGAAGAAACAGAAGCTTCCTTGTATAATCAAATTCAGATTAATGACCATTCCTGAAGGAGAAGCCCTTCAAGCATCTCTTCTAAAAGACAGCAACAGAATAATTATAATGACCACTTTGGCAAAAAGTATCAAAATAGACATTAGATTATCCTGTGCAATTAAAAGATACAAAATCAAGGGGAAAAAAAGCAAAAATAACCTTTGCTAAGAAAATGTTCATTGGGGAGTAATAGAGAGAAAGTGAATTAATCACAATTGCCATCAATATTGCTCTTATAATTTTAATATGCAAAAAGCAACCTTTAATGAAACTATAGCAATTAGGAAACCTATTGATGTAATGAATGCCTCATTCCAATGCAACATAACATATCAAGCTCCTAAGCAAAATATCACATAAATCTTACATGGATTCAAGTTCTGAAGTTCAAATACAGCTATGAATACAGTATCAAATTCTCTGTTTTATTACATGCTAATAGAATTAAGAAATTTATACTGCAAATCTCCATTGCAAATTCAAGGCTTGGTTTCAAGTGGCTGCTGGTGACAATATCTAGAGAATTTTAGAATTGCACCCTATGACTCTTTACATATAAAGGATATGCTAAAGCTGAAAGTACCGGTTTTTAGAGGCAACATGTTAGGTAACACATTGTCTAACGAGTTCTTCTAATACACACTTTTCAGCATAAGGGAAGCCACACTGTGTGAGTTATTTAGTTAATGACTGACACATCTAGAGTTTCTATAAAATGCTTTGTTCTGACAAGCCATGCCACAGGGTCTTCTTTCACTAGAAAGACAGATTTCAATGCTTATATTTAAAGCACAGGACTCAAGTCAACCACCTTATTTTATTTACTGAGTTTAATTAGTACACCAAGTCATGGTTTGGGTGCCTTCGACATTTGCATACATGCATGCCTTTTCTCCCCCATCTCACTGCTTCTGCACAACCTCACTGCGTAAAATCGTGTTTACCTCTTTGCATAGGCTCCTTAATCAATTATGTATCTATAGCCAAGTACACTCATAAAAATAAACACATAATAATTAGTGAGGGCCATCTAAAGAAGAGAAAGAACAGTCCATATTTGTCTTTTTAAAAATTCTGTGTTCTCTCAATATAGTCCACTCCCATCCATTTTCTTAGAAAATTCATTTTTCTTTATGTGTTGGAGGAGACGCTTGTTGGTTCCCGGCTGCCCAGCTACTTAGGCCCGAAATAATCACACAAAAATTAAATCACTGCTTGGCCCATTAGCTCTAGCTTCTTATGGACTAATTCTTTTATTAATTTAACCCATTTTTATTAATCTGTATATCGCGACGTGGCAGTGGCTTGCTGGGTAAAGTTCACAGCATATGTCTCCAACGGCTCCATGGCTTCTCTTTAACTCCACCCTTCTTCCTCCCAGCATTCAGCCTAGCGTTCCCTGCCTAACTAAGTTCTGCCTTGCTATAGGTCTAAAGCAGTTTCTTTACTCATTAATGGTAATCACAGCACACAGAGGGGATTCCCACATCATTTATAGATGAATCAAATTCCTTCATGTATATGGACCACATTTTCAGGATCCATTCACCTCTTGATGGACCCCTTGGCTGAATCCATTTCTTTGCTTCTGTGAATAGAGCAACAACAAGCATGAACTTGTGAATGTCTCTCAGATAAGAAACAGAGTCCTTTGATTGTGTCTCAAGTAGTGAGTAGGATCTTTCAGACTGGCTCAGATTAACAAATGTTTTGCAGTGCTTTCTGCTGGGAGCAAATGAAATTATGTCTACCTTACTGAGTGTGGTTTAAAGTATGTCATTTTAGAGTCAACACTTATTTTTAATTATTTATATAATACTTGAATGATTGCATGTCATTGAAATTGAGATGTACATCTTTCTGAAGAAGGGTTCCTGAACATGGTGAACTCTTGCATCTGCCCATAGAGCTAGATGTCTCTTCTGATATATGTTCTTTGGCCTGTTTGTTGACACTGAGTGGTCTCATTTTGTAGCCAAGACTGATCTCACACTTAATGACAATCTTTCTGTCTCGGACTTCCAAATTCTGGGATTACAGATTTGAGATGTGGATCTTAGACCTGTAACATTCTCACACCCATAACATTTAAAATAATGTGTCATGGAATTTAAATCTACTATATAACAATGCCAATGTTCTCCTCCACATACATCCTCCCCTGCCTGCCTCATGATTGGAATACGTACAACAATGGACACAGCTAGCAAAACTTTGGAAATGATAAAGATGACATCCCAGAGGCTTTGCAGCCA
This sequence comes from Alexandromys fortis, assembly GCF_014885135.2. Taxonomy (NCBI): domain Eukaryota; kingdom Metazoa; phylum Chordata; class Mammalia; order Rodentia; family Cricetidae; genus Alexandromys; species Alexandromys fortis. The sequence continues at coordinate 6,118,142 of NW_026067929.1, read as the reverse complement.
GTAGGGTATCATGAGTTCGGCAAATGATGTTTAACAAAGCAGTTTCTTGGAAAACTGTCCTTTACTTGAAAAATCACTTCTTAACCAAATTCTCCTAGAAGAAATGCATGCCCTGGTTAACTATCCAATTACTATTAGTAAAAACTAAAATAAATGAACTATAGAGAAATGCCAACAATAATAAAATTGATGCCTCTGGCTCTAATAGTCAAATTTAAATATTTTCATACAAACCCAGGAAGTCTTCCATTACAAACAGAAACTGTGTAGGTTTGCATACTTGCAATTATACAAAAAACAAGGACTTCTAACTTAAGAAATCAAACTAGCAAATAAAATTTAAATATACGTGTGTATAGTCCCAGACACAAAGACTCATGCAATTTTTTATAATAAAGCATCATTAAATGCTAACGCATGGTAAAGTAAGCTGTCCTAAAATAATTTCAAACCTGTTCTGAACCTCTAAAAATGTGGTCAACATTTATAAATTCATATTCCTGTTTCAGAAATAGATTCCCTCTTTATCATTATTATACAAAATTTTCTGAACAAAAGTCTCTCAAATATCAACTCTCTCATAAAAGTTAGAAATCACTGAAACTTCAGGAAAGAGCCTTCAGCATCTCCCAACAGATTTCCAGTGTAGCTCTTTGTGAACTAACACATTATTCTGCTTGTACCATAGTCAATTCATCACAAACAAATTTCTATTGCTCAAAAATTTAGAAATTACATAATGACATTACTCATTCTTTCTTATCTTCATTTTTTAATCAAGTGATTGTAATTTTGAAATGGAAAAAGTAAAAACTGCTTGTAAAATTATTTTTTCTTACACAAAAAAAACCTGAAATAATAGTGAGGGCTAAATAAGTATGAAATGTTGTTATGTTAAAAATATTTCAGTCCAGACTACACTTCACTGTGTTTGTTTTATAATTCATAGTCCCCGTGTTTAATTTATAAACAACTCTAATTTTCTCAAGAAAAGAAAAAAAACTAACATGTTCTTTTTAAGTGGGATAACATTTATGCCATTCTTTTTGCTGTTAAAACGGCTTTTTCATCCAAAATATGGAAAATCTTCAGGATTATTTCTGTGCTATTAATAAGTCTATACTTTAAACACAAACAGCAATGCCTGCCCCAAATTGGGCACAGTTCACTGGGTAAGTAAAGACATCCAAACAACAAAGTGATGTGGGATTCATCCTAAGAGAAGTCTACAGATTTCTAGAATATTCTTTAAAAACAAATCCATTTTAATAAAATGTATATTAAAAGTCAATCATGTATAGCACTTTATAGATGATTATGAAAAAAACACAACGTTCATTACACTTTTAGAAATGTTAGACAGTGTTTCCTCTAAATAATACCTCAAGTTATGGATCATTTATATTAAAACCAACCTTGGATTCCAGAGGGGCAAATGTTTAAAGAATGAAAACATTAAAGCAGTTCAATTCCTACGTCCACGTGGTGGAAGAATAGATCAATTCTAATCTACACAGACATGCACACACACAGGCACACATACCCACTCGTGAATGTGTGTGTGCCTAGGCACATGCACACATACATAAATTTACACACACATATACAAACACACACAATGGTCTGTGCCACAAATGATTAAAAAATGTAGTCATTAGCTTTAAATAATGACAACACGATTTTATAGAAAACACAAATTAATTAATAATAATATAGGTAATTGCAGAATACCTGTAAAATATAACTTTTACAAAATACCTGTAAAAAAAATAACTGAAACCCTGCTATGTTTGGTTGTATAAGACAAAGTGCCTTATTTTCTTATTTCAAACCCTATCAGAGACCATCTTCCTGCAAGGAGGCTTCTGGCTCATTTCAGTGAAAATCTGAGTGATTGTCGGGTGTCTGTGGAAATCAAAAGTTGCTTTGCAGTAAACCTCTAGAACAGAAAACAATATCTGGGAGACAGAAAGTAGAGCCGACTAGCTTCCCAAACCTTATTCTACTTCAGTGATTAGAAGTTAATTGATCTTCTCTCCACTGTGCAAACCCAGTCGAAACCCACGATTCTCTCTAAGGGCACTGTAATGAGAAATCGTCTCTCTTAGGAGGTAGATATTTTAAGCCAATTTTCTGGAAGGGGACAAAGGGGATATTTCAGTGTAAAAATCTTCATCGTTTCAAATGTACAGCTAATTTTCTCAATAATTTTATTCAAAACCGAACTGTAGGACGATCTCAGAAGACATTGGAAAGGGAAGTGTCACAGGAATGAGTGAGAAGGCAAACAAACTGTCCACAGATCTAAAAGCAGATGTTTGCTGTTCATTGTTGGATTTCTCTTGCAAGCAGAAATGGAGGTGGTAAAGTTTGTTTTCAGTTGAAAGCTGGGTGTGAATGCTGCGTGTTTGTATTACTTCATGAGTTCTAACAATAGCAGAAAAGCTACAAAGCAAACAACAACAAAACCAGTAAAGCAAGGGAAACATACAGGTCTCATACATGTATCTGACATGTTGCTCTTCCTGCTCAGCTGTGCCTTTGTCTCATGCCCTTGAAAAGGTACCCAGGCTTACACACTTCCTCATTAAGAAATAGGAATAGCGGATGCTATCTTACATCTACTTACATGCAAAGGCAAGATCACCAAAGTAAAGCTAATTTTAACTCATCTGTAGGAAAAATACAGCATTTTCTGTGTAAATGTTGCAGTATTTCTATGTCCCCGCATGATGAAATTCACACAAATCACAGATTAAGATTGTTTAGCGTCCTATGAACAGATTAAGTTCTTCTATTTTCCTTTATAAAAAGATTTGAACTTGAGCACAGCTGGGATTTAACATGGAATTATATCTTCAGAATTTTAAAAAATCTTACAAAATCTCAGTTAAGAGGAAGCCACATAATGGAAGAAGTGAGGATCAGACAAGCACATGTTCAGAAGGGGTCAGTATTTTCCTTACACGAAAGCTATCCTTAGCTTTAAAGATAGCATGATCCCTTATAGTGCTATAATAATCCTTTTGCTTGGAGGCTGGGGAGACTACATTAGTGAAGTCCTTGCCATGAAAGCCTAAAGACCCGAGTTTAGAATTCACATTTCAGTGTCAGGCATGCTTTTCTCCCACGGCACTTTTCCTGGCACACTTTGATTATTATGAGACCTAGTCCTCAGGCAGGAGGCTTCTAGGTTAATCTAGCTCTATTCCTCCAAGTACTATGTCCAGAATTTGTGACATCTTCAGTAAGTCTAGGAACCACAATAACAGCCATTGGTACAATAGTGGTATTTTATCTTAAGGGAAGCAAACAGTTGTCTAGTTGGATTTAAGGCCCACTCACTATGAGGAAAGTTTTTGGTTCTGTGACTCTAGCCACTTGCCACCAGCTAGAGTAATGTTAAGTTAAGTTAGAGAAGAGCCTGATATGGTCATTTTCCTAAGTCAATATAATTTCTAACTGTCTTCTAAATACCCATCCTTATACCCATAGATAAGTGTGATTTTTCCTCTCATCAAATAAACTTTTTTGCAGCAGCAGCAGACGGCTGCAACTACAAAGATCTTCAATGGTCAAAATGCAGAGACTAAGTGACTATGGGGGACCTGGGCTCAGGGAACATCAGGGATGCAGAGCAGGAAACCTAGTAGACAGTATCTTCTAGACATGACAGTAAACAGTATCCATGAAATCTCACCAATATGGTTGTCTAAATGAGACATGAATGCCGAAGGGAACAGGGGAACTTTCACAAGCCCCCTCCCCCCTCCAGATGAAGCCAATAGCTGTTGACTGAGAGATCAAGAACTAATTTTCTTCAGGGATGAGCCCCCTGAGAGGTTATCTACTAACAAGCTTTCAACCCTAATTATATGTACATGCAAGAACACTAAATGGACCCAGTAGGGTGTATGTGTAACAATAGCAATATAAAAGAAGGGGTCATGAATTGAATTTGAGAGAGACTGAGGGGGAAAAGCAAGGGGTTGGTGAAGAGAGGAGGAGAAAAATGATGCCATAGAATACACATGGGCAGTCTGTGGGGCCACTGGCTGTGGGACCAGGATTTATCCCAGCTGCTTAAACTGGCATCTTGAATTCTATTCTCTTTGAAGGGATACCTTGCTGAGCCTAGATATGGGGGGAGAGCCTTGGTCTTGTCTGGAAGTGAAGTGTCAGACTTTGTTGACCCCCCATGGGGGGGAGGCGGGTCTAGTGAGGGGAAGGTAGAGCAAGAGGAGAGGAGGGAGTAGGAACGGGGATAGCTATGTAAACAAGAAAAGATTTATTTAAAAAATCTTAATAAAAAAGGAAAGAAAAAAAAGTATCTCAAAAATCCAATTTTTCAAATCCAGGAGTGATGGTGCTCTTTGCAATCCCAGTCCTGCACAGGAGGAGACAGGCAGATCTCTGCAGCTGGTTGTCTAGCCAGTGGAGACTCCTGGACAACCTCCCCTCCAATGAAAGACTCTGGTTCTAGAAGTAACAGCAGCAGTTGTTTTCTGGCTTTTAAGAACATGCACACACACACACACACACACACACACACACACGTGCACACACACACACATATATGAACTTATACAATCATGCACCCACACATAAGTGCACACAAAATTATTTGACTTGATAATTTTACAAGTACGTTGAAATTTCCTGAGACTCAGCCTCTGTATAACTTTGGTATTTCCTATCTGTTTTGATCCTTAAAACGTGCATGCATTCACTCATAAATGTCTTAATTACAGATTTGTAAATAATAAAATTGCACTCAAGATAATTTAAAACCATTTTTGTTCATAGGAAAACAGAATAATAGAAAGAAGAAACGTATTGTAATATGTTCCAGATGCCTACTAACATAGAATGTAATATAATAAATTTCTAGCATGGTGCTCACTCTATTACTTGATGATAAAATAACTGCTCTCACCGAGGTACTTGTTACTTTTGTGTCTATTGAGAAGTACTGAGGACTGTCACAATGGATTCTTTTCTGTGTTATTTACCTTTGTGTCTGCATTGCTTCGGGGTACTTTGTAAACATACTTTGAATGAAGATATAGGTTTTCTTAATGCCAGAGATGAAAAACAAACCAAGACAGAGAAAACAGCAATAAAGATTCAAGTAAGAATTGCATTTCGTATCTCTTAAAAATGAATGTGATTATAAGCTCTAGTCAGTTAGTGTCAACATCTGTAACAATATCTCCTTGCTTTTATCTCCACGGTATAAGAACCTAAGTTGACAGACTCGCTGTTAATGGATTATTCCACTGTTGTGTTAAGTTCTGATATGACAATGAGAGTCTATTAAAATAAATATTGCTTCAATGTCATCAATGTGGTTTATAAATTATTTTCATAAATATATACACATATATATATCAGATAATAATATTTTTCTTTGCATTAAAATCTGAAGTGGACCAGATAGTCTGGCCTGAACACCAGGGCGATATTAATGTTCCTGTTTTATCATCTTCACAGAGGGTCCATGAAGTAACACACAAAAGCAGGCAAGGACGAAGACTAAAAATAACAAGCAACAATCAGCGGCTTCTGAGTCCCCAGGTGCATGGCTTCAGTATCTTCTGAATCCAGTTCCCAAAGGAACAGAACACATTTAGGGCAATTAAAAGGCACTATCTTTTATCTCGTGGAAGGGTCAAAAATCTATTTTTGCAGTCAGCAGCAATTATTGGCCCATTATCCTATATTTACCCCTGAGGATCGTTCACCATCTCAGTTCTCCGCCAACACTTGGGGTCTCTGCACATGGGCCTTAAGGAAGGAGTCATCAGAATGCAAAGGAAAAGGGCTCAGTGACAGCCATTTGGGGAATAACAACACAAGTGGCAATCGGCTAGATGGATTTCCTAGGAGTGCTCGTGAAAATACAAAAATAATTAACACAACCATTCTGAAAATGCACACCAAACACATGTGATCAGATGGGTTGTACTGATATGTTGGCATTTCAGGGAGCTTGAGATAAATCACAAGAGTTCACTTTGGTTAAACATTTCTCAGAAATACATACAGCTTGTATTACGTACAAAGCATTACTGGGTACTGGCGTTGCCATGACCTCAACATTAAAAGCAGAACTCAGCGTGCCAAGAGATTTAGTTGGGGCAAGACCAGACAGGTACAGATTTCAAGGTGGGTGTAATTACATTCTTACTAGTGGGCAGGTCACACTGCACAGTTATTATCACTTAAGTCACTCTGACCGGAACAGCGATGGATGAGGTGATAAGAGACGAAACAGTTCATTGGGACCTGAGGGAATCACAAAGGCACCAAGACAGGCAACTTCATTTCAATGTGTTTTCTGATCCAGCTCAGAATGGAACAGCAGCTCCATGATACCTCTTTGTTCCAGGCTATTATAAAAGATATTATTATATTTATCTTAAGAAGGAAGCTTGGCTATGACTTTCAATCTTACAGGTACATGGTGTTCTCTAACATCGTGTCCTTTGGCTGCCAAAAGTCAAAAGGTTATTCTGTGTGTCAGATAGCCCAAATATTATTAAGTTTTTTGGGAAAAGAGTAAGTAAGAACCAGTCTCAGTAACTCCATTATCACTGAGATTTGGAAATGATTTTACCTGGAAGAAAGGGACCGCATTCTCATAGTAGTATACTAACAGCAGGCTGTATTCCTGCGAGATATTCCCGGTTTCTGCATTTCCTGGAATGTGACTCCACTGGTTAAGAACTCCCGAGATGGAAAAGCGATCCTGGATATTACAGCTATGCATTTTGTTTAACCCAGAGCTTCCTCTCCAAGATATTGATCCAACTGCCTTCTCAATTCTCCCCGCCAGCATTGCTCACACTGATTACAGCACAGAGGTCAGTTTTCAGCGTAGGAGCAGAAGAGGTAGGGAGGCTAAGAGCTCTCCCCTTTCCATGGATAAGCATGCTTATTTGTTTTAGAAAGGGATATTCTAGATAATCAAGACTGAATGGGGAAAAAAAAACCTTTATAACACTTCTAAATAGTTTTAAAATAGTAATAGAATGAGGCTGGGGAGACAGCTCAGCAGGTGGACCCAATTTCAGATTCCCAGCATCCATATCAAAAAGGTGAGCCCTTCTTTCCCATTTTTGCAGAGCTAGGAAGATCCCAGGGGGTCACCAGTCAGCCATGCTAGCTGAATCAATCCGTAAATTCCAGCTTCAGTGAGAAATTTTGTCTCAAGAAGTCAAGGGGGGGAGGGGAGATTCCCTGAAGAAGACAAACACCCACTGCTGACCTCAGTGCCACATGTGTTCATACACGCATGGATATACACATGTGCACGCACACAAATATGAACACACATGAACATCACATACATATGACATATCATACATATGACAAAATAAAACCTTTTATATAATTGTTGCTTGTGCGCATGTGTGATTTGTTAATATGCCGACATCTCTCAGTATTTCAACGCATTTGTTTTTTTAAGCAATTATTCACTTTTTATTGTCTGACTAATGAAATAAATTATTTTCAGTGCAATAAAGAGAACAAGATGAGCCAGACGTACACATACTATCCATAAATCTTTTAATACAAAGGATTTGGCTCAGTTGTAGATTTCCTTGCATGTGGGCTTTAAGATGCAAAGTAACATGATCTACTTGGATTAAAAGTTATAAGGTCTCATTAATAGAAAAATTAAATATCAAGACATCGAAGAACACATGGCACCACAGGGCCAGGAAGTTAGAGTTTCACTTTGAAAGATAAAAGGCACGAAGGTTTTCAACAAGAAAGTGAAATGGTCATATGTAGTCTTAAGGAAAATTAATCTGACAGCTATGGTTATGTTGAATCAGAATGAGCACAACTGGAGTGTGGAAGAGCATTTTCCTAGGTGAATTTAATAAGAATCTAGATTAGAGAAGTGTCAGTGGAACTAAAGAAGAAGGAGCTAAGAGGCTTGTGTAGAGCCCGATCCAGCTGCACTCAGACTTTAACTAATGGTGCAACAATAGAGGTAAGGAAGATGTCTCACCTCAGTTCTGGGACCCGCGCACTTCCCTGACACACTTATGGGGAAGGGTGGAGATGCTGGAAATATGAGAAAGTAAAATTCTAAAAATATGACAATCTCAGATGGAATACAACATAACACAATAAAAATTAGTGAAACGGCATTCAGATTTTAAGAGGCATGTATGGGTTTCCATCCAAAATAGAAGAATTTAAAATACACATGGAGACAAAGAAAACTATGATGGCGATGAATAAAGAAAGACAAAGCAGACCAAAGACTTTCTTTATTCAGAGGAAAACCACTGCAGGGAAGCTATTGTTATGCATAGCCCGAGCTGAGCTCCTGGATGACAAAGGACAAATTGTATTGACTTGTGAGAGTCTTTAAAAGGAGGACTTTCAAAACATGTTTATTACAGCGTAATTGTCTCAATATGTAAGCCAAGGAATTTATATATGCTATCATGGAACAATTAACAAGGCAGACTGTGTTCCAGATGTTTCTGCTCCAATGTTTGAGGCAAGACTGTGTCCATAACATCATGTCTATGAAACTGCTAATGATAATGCCAGTAGGAAGGCTGAGTAGAGAAAGGGGCAGCATCCAGACCATGAAGGATGATAGAACAGTAAAACCACCATTGCAGCAACCAGCTCAGGAAGCAACCACTGCAGCAGCCAGCTCAGGAAGCAATCACTGCAGCAACCAGTTCAGGAAGCAACCACTGCAGCAACCAGCTCAGGAAGCAACCACGGCAGCAACCAGTTCAGGAAGCAACCACTGCAGCAACCAGCTCAGGAAGCAACCACTGCAACAACCAGCTCAGGAAGCAACCACTGCAGCAACCTAGCTCAGGAAGCAACCACTGCAACAACAGCTCTTGACCTACAACAAGAGCCCACTAAGACCAGGATTTAGCCAATGACTATCAGCCTTCTCAACTGCTGTGCTTTCCCACTCAGGATCAACAAGCAGAACAACATGCAACAAAACAAGTCACACAAGAACTTCACTTTTATTGAACCATCTTCAAACAGATGTTACACAATGTTCCCTGCTTGTCACTGGGTTGAATTGTTTGGTTTTTGTGTTGTGTGATTAAAACTTCCCGTGTCTCTGGTTGCCTTTGAATCTCTGCCAAACACTAGGCATGGTGGCTTGCTACTTGCTTTAGGGATCCCTGAATGATTAGTTTATGGGTTTGTTTACTTTTAAAATTTAGGGGGAGGGTTATTCATTTATTTCTACAGTTTTCCTCAAATGCCATAAGGAAATAAAGTCTTTAGCTTTCAAACAAGTACGAACAGTAAGTATAGAACCTTTTGTCACTGTGGTTTGTCCAATATGTGCCAGTGTGCTGTTAAGTTTGAAGAGGTCAAGGATGTGGGAGTCCCCTCTGTGTGTTGTGATTACCATTAATGAATAAAGAAATTGTCTTGACCTATTGATAGGGCAGAACTTAGGTAGGAAGGGAAAACAAAATGGCATGCTGGGAGAAAGGAGGCAGAGTTAGAGAGATGGATCCACAGCCAGATGTAGACGTGCTGAAATTTTGCTGGTAGGCCACGACTTTGTGGTGATGCGCAGATTAATAGAAATGGGTTAAATTAAGATGTAGGAGTTAGACAATAAGAAGCAAGAGCTAATGGGTCAAGCAATGATTTAATTAATATAGTTTCTATGTGGTTATTTTGGGGCTAAGCTAGCCAGGCAGCCGGGATGAACAAGCGGGCCCTCCTACAGGTCAAAGTTGGATTCCTTTGTGTTGTTCCCTGAGAACTCTGTTCCATGCCTAGATCTTGTTAGATCCCATATGTGAAGCCTTCATGGAATCGAGCCATTAAGGTTTACAGTTATTGACTCTTTTTTTTTTTTTTTGCATTTCCAGGTTGTTCCACTCTGTCTAAATTCATTGCATTCATGAGGAGAATTTTAGTGCGGAACACAGCACAGTTTCTGTGCTCACTAGTCACAGGGTCATTTTTGCTCCAGTATCATCATACTCTACTTGAAAGAAGAGCAAAGAAGAAGAGAAAACGGTATTACAAGGTATATGTAAAGAGGTCGAAGAGGCTAGACTCCACAATAAAACACATCTTCCCTACGAAGCTATCAGATGGATAACTGCCAGATATGCTCCTCAGATTCAGGTGATTAAAGATGGGCAAGGTTATTTATTAACAAAACCAGGGGAAATAAAGCAAAGATGGAGACAATACCTTGATAACCTATACAATAACCCTAATGCTATCAAATTAGGCTACAATGAGAAATACTTCAGCAGTCATTTGTACACCAGAGATGGTGAGAAAATATTAAATATTGATAGGAGCAAGATAGAGGAAGCTATCAAGAAAGCAAAATGCAAGAAGACCCCAGGAGTGGATGACATCATGGAGGAGGAGTTGGAGGTGCCTACAATAGTCTCGGGGCCCAGGCACTTCTCAGACTCTTCAGAAAGATATGGGAACATGAAGTGATTCTCACGGAATGGAAGCACTCAATCATAATTTCCATACACAAATAGAAGGACAAGCTGAACTGCTGAAACCGAAGGGGCATTAAATTGTTGTACCAGAGCAGCAAGATCTTCTCCTCCATTATCCTGCAAAGAAGGAAGCACAGAACAGAGGATATCCTAGCAGAGACCAAGAGCAGATTTAGAGTTAACAAGAGCACAACTGATCAGAGCTTCAATTGGAGGCAGCTGGCAGAAAAATACAAAGAATTTGGAAAAGATTTATATTTCTGTTACCTCTACTTTAGGAAGGCATTCGATAGACTTGGAGGAAAGGATTTGGGAAACAATTAGGTTCTACAGGTACCCAGAGAAAATCATAAGAATACTAGAAAATTTCATAAATTGTATAAAAGACACAGGCAGTTCTAAAATTGTTTCCTTCCATGAAATGATTACCTTTCTACAAACAATAAAGTAATGAAAATGGTAAATGGAAATCAAATATAAAGAGCTATTTTAAGATAGAAATAGACAATAGCTAGACCATCTATCAACACTGGTATTTTCAAATCTCTGGATTTTAAAAAGTTTACCCCCACTCTGTGAGCCAATCACACTAGAATCCTCAGGTGGTGTGCAGGAACTCTGCTGGTCCTGTTTTGCACCTGTTTATAACTCAGGACCAGCCACTTCAAGCAAACTCACCTCTCACCTTGCCATACTAACACCCTCCAAACAGAGCACACCTGAAGCCACCCACCCTTTTTCCATTAGAGAGCATTTCCACGCCCCTTGGCTCCCATGCCTTCCAACTACAAAAGGCTCCTGGGTCTGGCATTATTGCGCATGTCTTTTGACAACCCTCAGTTTTGCCAATTTCAACCCTTCTTGGAGATAAGGTGTTTTAAAGATTATTGAGTTGGCAAGAAGCCATTAGGACGAGATTCTGCTAGCATGACAAGTGTCTTTATAAGAAAAGAAAGTCTCAAGAAAAAAAAAAGGTGAGCAAAAGAAATTCCAGGTGAGAACACAGACTAAAGATGTCTATCGAGGCTGGGGGGGAAGGGAGGACAAAAACAAGACCAACTGGCATCATAATCTTGAACCTCCAGCTTCTGTATATTGAGAATACTGAGAAATATGAGTCTACATAAGGTACCTGGAGAGTGCTATTTTGTTACATCAGCATTAGAAAGCTGCAGGTTCCGGTTCAGGGTTGCAGGGCATTGTCCTGGGCGGCATTGGGTATATTCATTTTGATCCTTATAGACTGCTATGAGATAGGTACTCTGTTAGTGAGACTTTCGGTGTCATGACCAAATATCTCACAGAAAGGATGTAAAGCAAAGAGGAATCAATTTTGGCCCACAGTTTCACAGGTACCATCCATTAGTGGGAAAGAGGCCCTGTAGTGGAGCATTAACATCACAACATCATAAGAGCCAAGAAGTAAAGAAGGGAATGCCCCACACTTGGTTGACCTCCCCCTCTCCCTCTGGCTATTGTATCTAGGCCCTGAGCTCCAGGGAATGTTACTGGCCACGTGCAGGGTGAGTGTCCCACCAAAGTTAATCCTTTCTGGAGATATCCTTGTAAACACACCCAGAGATGTCCTTACCAGTCTCCAACATGATTCAAAATCATGTCAAGTTGAAAATGAAGATTAATCAACATGGGTAGAGTTACTCTCCTTATTTTGTGATACAGAGACGGGGAATAAAGAATTGCACCTGGATTGTTTGCCCCATGATCCTCTTAACCAACCTGCCTTACAATTAATGTAACAGCACTGGAAACCTAAAGAAAAGTATCCCCTCTCCTTAAATTTTATAACCAAGTGCAAGTACCTCTCCTTGTTTCAATGATTACTCTTCGGAAGAATTAACGGTATACATAAACAAACAAATAGTTCTCATTTCAAGCTACTTTAAACTTTTTGCCGATACTGAAAAGAAAACACTCTTGAATTGTTGTTCTTTGATTTGCCAGTCCTTCTGCTTTGATTTCCATGCTGTCTCATGGGTCCTTGGCGGTATTGACTTATTGTTTCTGTGCATTATGACATGTTCCACAAAAGAAGTCCTCACTTTGGTCTGGTTCCTCGTATTATTAGGCTGTATATGCTGCTGTAAGTTCCCTACTTCAGTAATATTTCTCCTAATAAAAGATAAGCTGGAAGTGGTTTGACCTTTATGCACTTTCCTGACGTTTCTTCTAATTGTACATCTTAAACAATAAGACTACACAGAGATTGTCCAATTAAGGAGACTTATCTTTCACCAGGCCATTGGGCAAGGGTTGAGAATTTTTAAAGGGCAATTAATGATGTTGATGTTAATAATAATTCTTATGATGAGCATCCCTTCTGCTGCTGCTTTCATTATTGTTGTAAGAAAAATGTGGGGGAAGGGCGTGTTGTGGCTTCCTAAGTGACAGCTCTTGCACTTTAATTGGTTCTCTGGCTGCCTTGAACAAATTTGCCATAATCAAACGACCATCTGGCATGTCCTTAAGGCAGTCTTGGCTACTTTGAACCCTGGAGGAAATTGTATCCAGTTGTGACTATTTTCCAGGATTCCCAGTTCGTACCGAACTGTTTGGCACCACAAGTCTTAGTGATTTAGAGGCAAATCCAGAGACTTCTCCACCTAGACCAGGGAAAAAGCACTTGTAGGTGGCCTAGCAGAGGGACTGTCATAAGTGACAGTGTAAAGATTAACAGAAAGGGGCATTTGCCTGGAAGGCCTACGATGTTTAGTGCCCACACCCTCTCTAGCTAGAGAAGTAGACTATTCACTTGTAGCGTGCTGAGAAATATCCCCTTGTGTCACCTGGTGTTGGAGGACTTTCATACCTTCTGTCGGCAGAGCAGGTTGAGCTGGCAGCAGGAATAATCCAATGAATGACACTGTACTAATGTGCACAAATCAGCAGCACTAATCTAACTCTGTTATAAAGAAGAAGGAACAGTGAATGAAGCTAGGGGGAGATGAAGGATCTGAATGAAGCCCAGGCAGGTTGGATAGGATAAAACTCATTTTATGTATGTATGTACATACGTACGTACATATGTATGTATGCATGTATGCATGACTGTTTCAAATAGGTAAACGAAAACCTTTAAAAAATATAAGTGAAAGCGGAGAGACTGTCATGCTAATCTCCAGAGGTAGCAGGGTGGGTGGCTCCTTGTTAACTTATATGAAGGTGGGGTTAAGCAGGCAGCAGGCTAGGATGCAAGGGATGCAAAGCGACTGGCTGGGTTGACAGCTGGAAAGGTGTCAGAGCAGCAACTCCTTCAGTCGACTGTGGCAGCCATGACAGCACCAGCAAAAGGAGCTGCAAAAGCCACTTTGTTACTTGCATCAACTTTAACGATGAGCTTAGCAACATAGCATGGCTTGGAAGTTCAAGAGTCACCTAGACAGGAAGAAGGACAATGCAAGCGAGTTAGAAGGCAAGAGAGGACAGAGAGGTCAGGCTGCAGAAAAGTAAAAAGGGTGAGAGTCGCAACAAGAAAACTGTGTAGATCTTGGTCACTAAAAAATTCCAGAGAGTGATGACGTCTGTAGTGCTAAGGGTCTCAGACAGGCAGAGGGGTTACAATGCAGGCTGCATTCAATGCCTTATCCCAATGTCTAACCTTGAAAAGTTTACCTGCTAGACTTCCTACGCATACACGAGTCCTACACTGGAAGTTAAGGGCCCTACTACTAGAGATCTATAAGCTGTAACATTTGTAAGGCTATGCAATCCCAACAAACAAGCTTATACAAGAGCTGCAACACCAGAGGGAACTACTTGTGGCTGCCCAATCTGTGTCATTCCCAAGATATGCTGCTGTTAAAACTGAGGGATACAAATGTTCAGTTCTGAAAATACAAGTAACATTATACAGACTGAGTAGGTTATGTTTATGTATTTAGATGTTAACTTCCATCCACCTATGGTTTCATCTGTTAGAACATGGTTCACTAGCATGAAGGACACTAGAGTCTGTTGACTAACTGTCTGTAGCTCTTGGGACACATATTCTCCTTCCTTGGGTTCTAGTTTTGAATTTCTGAATCTATAAAATGGAGAGCTTGGAGTAAATGAGCCAAACAACACCCCAGGAGGTAAGTCCAAACCTGGAAAATTACCACTCCTGCCCCCTGTGCCCATGCATTTTCGTACAAACTTTATACAGCTGGCAAGCTGTATGCTTCTCACTGCTCACACACTAATTAGGGTTTTGCAACTAATAAAAACTTCTTGGCTTTAAAAGGTGGATGATGATGGAAACCTCCACCAAGGGTTTCCAAGGTGCTGGTCTTTGACAAACACAGGCTCTTGGAAATGGAAACTGACTCTCAAGTCCATGTTTCCCATTAGATATTTAAGCTAAACCTCTGGAGTCTGAAGCGTTTCTGCCACCTAAATCTGGCATGATGATGTCAGGAAATCACTACATATTTACTATTAACAACTTTAAATATGTAATACAGCATAGCATATTAATGTTGAAAGTGTATTTACAAAAGGAAGCTCTCTTCTTCATGGGATAATGTAAATCAGTAGTTTACTATTTATTATTTGCTGGTTTGCAAAGATGATAAAAGTGACTTTGAAAAATATTCTGTCACTTTTTACTCATCCAGTTATAGTGATTTTTATCTGTCTACACCAGAAACATAAAACTGAATAAAAGCCAAAATTAATTTTTTAAGAAAAATCTACTTAATGTTTTCAACATTGTATAAACTTGGGATTTAGTATCTATATAAATAACAAAAGCCTGTGCTGAATATCTCCTTTGCTTTTAGAAACCACGTTTGCTGTAAAATTCTGAGCCAAAAGCACAATATAATGTGTTGTTCCAAGTGTTCATTTTGATCATGTTGCTTCTTGCAATTAATTACACTTATAAAAACAAAACAAAATCAACAGCTCTTTGTTTACTGGTAAGATTCCTTTTATCTCACCCAAGGCAAATTTAAATAATTTTAAAAATATTCTTTTTTGCACTATATTTTAACTATTAATGTTGATCTAACCTCAATTTTATTTTATATTAAGTCCAAACATATGACTATATAGGATGAATTTTTCAGATTTCTAGAGAATTCTGACAATCACCATGGCCCTTTTTGAGATAATGTATCTGGATAGAATATAGATGCCTGCAAATATCAGAGCATTTGATGAATAAATCCATGATGATGATGGTGATTATGATGATAATTTTGATAATGACAATATTGATGATGAGGGTAATGATGAAAATAATGATGATGTTGATAATAATGATGATGGTATGGTAATGATGATGATGGTGGTGGTGATGATGATAATGGCATGATGATCATGTGATGATGATGGTGGTGCTATGTTAATGACGGTGATGGTGATGATGATGGCGGTGATGATGTTGAGGATGATTGTATGGTGACAATGATGGTGGTGATGTTGATGGTTGTGGTATGTTAAGGATGGCAATAATAATTGTATGATGATGATGGTGATGGTGACAATGATGATTGCTGTTGTAGTGGTGATAATGATAACTTGTTCTTAAACATACAGGGTCCTTGATGTGGAGACCATTCAAAGCTTATTTTGGCATCCCACTGTCATACAATGATGCTATCAGATGGATCTCTGTCTTCTCTTGTTAGGTGAGAAAATTAGGTACAGCAAAGATTGTTTTCCTGAGTCTCAAGTTGGTCCAAGTCTTGGGAAGTGAGCTCAGCAGTTAGAGCACTCTTTGCTCTTCAAGAGAACCCAGGTCCCGGAACCATCCAGAACTCCCAGCACCTCCATGGTGATTCACAACTATCTATAACTCCTGTCTCTGGGGAGATCTTATGCATTTTTCTGGCCTCTGCAGGTACAAGGCACATACCTGGTGTGCAGGCACATGCAGGCAAAACACCTATACACAAAAAGTAAACTAATAATAAAATATTTAAAAGAAGTTGAGTCACATAAAAGAGCCTTAATTTCAGTCTAGATCACACAGCTAAGAAAACTTGGTACTTCATCACTTTTTAATTGGCACATTTTTACTCACCATCATGTAAACTATAAAACTAGGTGAGGTATTATAAATACCAAAAAGGTTCAATTTAGTTTGTGTCTATCACTCATAGATATTAAATGACTCTTATGAGATTAGAATATAGTCATAGTCTCATAGTAATCCACTTTAATCCACTGAGATTTGAAGGGACTGTTTATAAATTCTTATTTTGTGTATTATATATGAGTGTAACTGAATTTTTACATATTTGTTGTTGTTTTGAGACAGTATCATTATGTAGCCACGCCTGGTTTGTAACTCACTATGTAGACTGGGCTGGGCTTGAACTCAGAGATATATCTGTCTCTGCCTCTGGAGTGCTGGGATTGAAGATGCATGTTACAACATCTGGTGAATTTTATGCTCAATTACACCTCCTAATAATGCTGCTCCCTTTGAGCCAAGTATTCAAAACATGAGTCTATAGGGGACATTCCTATTCAAACCACCATAAGGCACATACAGGGAAAGAAAAATAAAGATACTTCTGGTTTTAGATAACATAATTTTATATGTAGAAAAACATAAAGACTCCACTAAAAGATTGTTAAAACTAACCCATGAATTAAATACATTTGCAGGATAAGAGGTGTAGCCTCATTGGAATAGGCGTTGCCTTGTTGGAGTAAGTGTGTCACTGTGGAAGAGTGCTTTAAGATCTCCTGTGCCCAAGCTATGCCCAGGGTTGCACACAATCTCCTTCTGTTGCCTGTGGGTCAGGATGTGGTACTCCCAATTACTTCTCTAGCACTATGCCTGCCTGAATGCTGCCAAATTTCCTGCCATGAAGATAATGGACTAAACCTCTAAAACTGTAAGCCAGCCCTATTTAAATGTTTTACTTTATATAAGTTCATCAGGTTTATATTTTATGGGGAAATTTTTCACCTTTCATTTATGAAACAATTTTACTAAATATTTTTGTTGACGTTCACATCTTCCAATGCTTTGAATATACTTCTCCTTTATTTACACACATTTGTTTATTTATTTAGGCATGCATGTGTCAGGGAATGAGAGTGGTAGTCAAAAGACAACTTGCAAGATTCAGTTTCTCCATCCATCATGATGTTTTCAGGATAAGCTCAGGTTGTCATGTATGGCAGCTAGTGCCTTTTCCCACCAGGCTGTCTTACTGGTCAACTACTTTTTATCTGAAAAGCTTCTACATAGAAGCTGATATTGCAAAGGGGTTCTAATGTCCATGTGCATTGCTTTTTTTCCCCCTGAGAACTTTCTAATTTTTTCCTTCATTTTTAAATGGTGACCATTTGATGGCAATATTATTTCTTGATATAGGTTTATTTGGGTTCATCACTTTGGTAACTTTACATTCCTCTCCAAATGTGATGGCTGTTTTAGTGTGGCTTTCCTTCCCTTCTTTCTACCTTTCCTGAGACTGGTATTGATTGCAAACGGAATGTGTACAGGGTGTCCTCTAAGTATCATAACCTTATCTACTCCTTTTTACCTCCTGTACCAAGGTGACATCAAGTTACCTGTCCTTCTGCTTCCTGAATTGTCTTCTTGATGAATTCTGCTATTAAAGCCATTTAGTAATTAACTTTTGTTTCAATTATTGTATTCTCCAGCTCCAGAATATCTGTTTGGCTCTTTTCTACAGTTTATATCCTATTGTGTTATTTTTGCCTTATCTTCATAATGGCGACTTGATATTTGTTTCTCTATTTGTGTCCACTTACATTTTACTGAAATATGAGACAATTGTACTGACACTCTATTCGACAATTGGAGTTGCACATATCTTTAGAATCATTTGTCATGTCATTAATAGTTTTATTTTGTTACTTTGATTCTGTCATGGTTTCCAATTATGCATGTTACCTATATTTCTATGGCTTTAGCATTTAAAGAAACAGCTACCATTACTTGGTTTTAACAGGGAGAGATGGGCAGTCTGCATAAAGACTCTGATCTTTTATGAGGTTGTGCTTTCATGGATTCTGGTATGCAAATTTCTAAGCAGGAATCTTCCTGGTGGGTGGTGACTAATGTTTTGTTTGCAGAAGCCTATAGCCTCCTGTTTTTTGTGGTGTCTGATTGGAAGGTCATAGGTTGGAGTATTGGAAGAGTGCTCCATTTTTATTCCACATTCACTCTGAGGAAACCATTTATTCATATTGTGTACAGGAAATCTCTTATCTGTTTCCCTCTGTTTGTAGTTGATGACATCAAGCTATATCCATCCCATGATTGCTTCATGTTAAATGAGACAGAGACAACCACTTCGGAAAGTGACTCCAAAGACCAAGCATGTGTGAGGCACTATATACTCTTTTTTCTTTATTTTTCTAGTAGGTGAAGCCTCCAACAGTGTGCCTTGTGTCACATAGCCATATCCTCAGAGGCAGCAGGTGTGCCTGCTCCAATGTCTTTTTTTCTTAACTATCCCCATGAGTCTGAGTTATTCCAGGACTATCAGAGCCTGGAGCACAGTGAAAAAGAATCCAGCCAGCCAAGCATTAAAATGAAGTCTAGGGAGGCTCAAGGTCCACAGCATTTTCCTTTCCTTTGTGATGATAGCCCTGGATTCAGGCCTTTTCTGTAACTTCTGAGTTCTGCTGGTTTGGAGGAAGATTTGATGCTTACAAAGTGAAATTGCTAGTACACAGATCAGTGCAGCTACTCATGACTACTCAAAGAATAAATTTTATGTACAGAGACTACTCAAAGAATAAATTTTATGTACAGAGAACGAAGCTTTAGAAACTTTTGTTTATAAACTTTATTTTATTTATTCTTAATTATATTCATATTTATTATATACTAATAGGTTTTGAATTCCCAGTTATTTGAAATCTACCATTGCCAATGTAATGACCAAATCAAACTGAATTATTAAATCCAGATTTAGTGAACAGAGCATAGCAACTCCTGAATGACCCTCAGGAGGGAAGGAGATGAATCACGTGGCATATATGGCCACCAGATCTTTAGTGTATACGTCTTGATCAGCCCCAAGAAGGGGCTGACTTCTGGCCGGCTTTCTTAGGGGCAGAGTTTGAAGAACACATCTTCAGGGGAGAAGCCACTGCTTGACACACTGAGGGTGGGATTTGGAATGGGAGGAGTGAGACCTGAGAATGGAATAGGGCCCTAAGTTGGAGATCCCAATCATCCCAACCTTGTTGGGTATATATGAATGCCAGTAGGGCATCCACCTAAACTTATATTACAATAAATATCTTTCTATTTATTACACCTATTATGTGTATACTTTGTTACACTTCAAAACTCATTACAAAGATTACAAGTTTACTATAGGTTTATAGATGTAAGTTTAAGAGGAAGAGAATAAGAGGAGAGCCTGTATAACATCCTAGAGATGGGCTACCATCAAGAGAATTTCTGGGTCGAGGAAAGTGGGCAGTCAACAGGTCCAGCTGGCCAACTAATAAGTTGTCCCAGTGTCTCTTCATCCATACAGTCATGTCCTTATTATAGACAGTTGCGCTCATTGTGTCAAAGAAAGATTGCAAGAACCAGATGAAAAACCACAGCTCCTTTCTGATGTTTCTGGCCCCTGACCAAAAAAGAATCAAGAGCATTTCCAGGTTTGAACCAGGGACAAGATATATCCTTGACTCTCAGCTGTTTGATAAGCTTCTCCATCCTGTTCTCATCACCTCTGTGAAAGAACAAGAGTCAAGGCTTTGAGAAGTTGCACTTTCCTAATGCCATTCATGATGTTTCAACCTTGCTTCTCTTTGTGTAGGGGTGCTAGAAAATCCTCACCACCTTCATCATCCTCGTTGACTCTGCCTTTCTGTGTCTACCCCAAATCATATTCTAGGTTTTTTTACATAATGAAAAAAAAGAATTTTAGTGTGTGTATGTGTGCATGTAAAAATAGACTTGTTTCTTTTATACATGATAAGTTTTTATTCCCATTGTTGCTGTCCTGCCCATCCCAAAAAGAAACCTGTATTTGTCTGCTAAGTCTGTCATAACATAATTCCACTGGCTGGATGATTTAAACAGCAGAAATTTACTTTCTCATGGTTTTACATGGAAAGTCCAAGAACAAGGTCCAGTGAGGTCAGTTTTTCCTGAGGACTCTCAGGCTTACAGTCAGTCACCTTCAACAGGCTCCTCACATGCCTTTCCCTTGGACATTGTAGATGGATGGCGACAACAGCAGAGACAGATTTCGGCCATATTGTCCTCTGTCATATATTGATGTCAGCCCACTACACTAGGCTCTACCCTCAAGATCTCCATTGTCATGAATGTGCTAAAGAATCTTTTTCTAAACACCATCAAATATAAGGATGTGAGGGTACACATTTTAGTTCATAGCAATTATTGCAATTTTTTTCACAATTGTTCTTTAGTTCCAGTAGTAACATTTCAACTTTATATTTGTATAATGCCAGGATTACACATGAAATTGTTGTCACATTATAGCTGTGCACTGTTTATATGATTGATGATATCACCACAGATTCCGATGTAGTAAGAATCACTGACAATCATCAGCATTTCCGAATAGCCTATTTAAATTCTCACAAATACTATTGAATTTATATTTGATTAAAATAAGATCAACAGAGCTCCACTAAATCACCGTGGTAAAATTGAAAAATACTCTCATTTTGCATTTTTGTGTACCATATTAGCTGTTATTCAACAATGAATTTAAGGAAATGGGTTTTTCTGTGAATAGTATGTATTATAAGCAGTAAAAATAATAAAAATTTTATTCCTGTAACAATATTATTTGATGAGGTTGTCTGAAATGTCTGGCAGTTATTTCCATCTATGTAATTGATTTTTTATGTGTTGTATAGTTTTTCAGAATAGTAACTTATTTTACTCCTTTAGAGTTTGGAAAGTTGTACTTTGTCTTTTGGAGAACATTGCAATTAACAAAAATAAAACTGAGAGTTGAAGATATGCATTCAGTTTCTTCTTGAGATCGAGATGAACTGACTTTGATGAGGCTGTCACTACTATTCAGTAATATATGTTTCTATATGTGTAAATTTATATGCATCCATCTTTTCAGCAAATGTAGTCCAGGGGACAACAGCTTCCTGTGTTACCAGGAATTTTAAGTGGCATGCGCATGCATCAAACCGCTTGGGAAACTTGCGATGCTATCAACAATGCATTCTTGCTTCCACAGTAACCTGCTATTATTAACATGTTCAGAGAAAACTGCATCATCCTCTGATTGAGGGCAGGCCATATTATTGGACTAGCTCCTGTATTGCTCAGGAGCGAACCTATCAAATAATACGACTATGTCAGCAATACTGTGGTAGGTTGTAGTGTTTTCGCATCTTTCTAAAAGTATTTAGTTAAAAATGGGTTATAATTAATGCATGGCTTGGGGACTGAGGTCTACTCTAACTCTTTTGACCTTGGAAAAAATAATTTACCTCCTTTATGCTTCAGAAGCAAAATAAAGGAGATCACACAAGTGATTTATAACTTCCTTTTTAGATGAAACAATCTAGGACAATCTTATGAAATTAAGAACTAATTTCCTTCAGGCAACAAACATTTTAATCAGACTCCTATAAAAACTCCTCCGCTTAATAGCATCCCCAGCCAAAATATGATTTTAAATTCAATGTCTCCCTCCCTTTTAAAAATAATAAATACACATTATCATCAAATATACATGCATTGGATCTATTAAAAAGGCATATTAAAATTTAAAAAGTAATCATTGACCAGAAATCCACTTTCTACATCCATATCTTGCTTCTTTCCGTGGACAGAAATTCAAAAGGAATCGGGCTCCTTACTGACCCTGTGTTGTCGGCCATCAATCAGCACAAGCCTGGAAGTGCGGTACACTCGCAATCTCGGGCACTCTGAGCCTACACACGTGCAATTCGGCTTGACTAGATAAAGAAGAGAAAGAAGCAGCTTTCTTAATACTCGTTTTATGAACATGCTACACAGACCTACAAAAAAATGTGTGTAACACACTCAGAAAAACTTCAGTGTTCATCCAAATGGGGTGTGTGTGTGAACTCTTCCATGGCTGCCATCAGTACAGGTTTCCACAGTGGCCACACCCATTTACTGAGCTAGCCCACAACTCTTCTTAGCAAGTGGGGTACCTTAATCTGCACACAGACAGGCTCATCTGTGGCTCTCTTGCTGACACTGCTTGACGTTCTCTAGAGTCTAGAGTATTCTCAGCCTGTGGGTCATGATGCCCACAGAGAGTTGCAGATCATATACCCTATGTATCAGATGATGAAGTAGCAATGGAACCACTTTATGTTTGGGGGCCACCACAATGAAAACCTGTTTCAAAGGGCCACAATGTTAGGAAGGCTGAGAACCACTGAAACAGACTGTCAGGGAGGCTAGTAGCTCCTATCTACAGTTTCACCTTTGTGCTTTCAGTTAGCCATGGGCAACAGCGCTGCATAAATATTAAACAGAAAATTCTATAAGAAAACAATTCATGAGTTTTAAATGGCACTTAGCATAGTGTTGAAGTGTTGTATTCTGTTATTAATAATTGTTGTTTATGTTGTACCATGCTTAGTATAGATTAAGATTTAATAGAAATGGATCCATGGGTAAAACACAGTATGCAGATATGGCGCATTCAATAAGAATGGCTCCCACTGGTTCTAATATTCAAATAGTTTGCCATTAGGAAGTGGTGTTCTTGAGAGTGTTTAGGAGGTATGGCCTTGCTGCATTAGGTATGTCCCTTTTGAAGGAAATATGTCATGGAAGGTGGGCTTTGGGGGTTGGTTTCAGAAACCCTAGCACTTCTAAATGACTCTTTCTCTACCTGCTGGCTGTGAAACCAATGCAGAACACTCAGCTATTTTTCCCCGTGCTGTGTCTGACTGCACGCTGCCATGACACACCATGATGACAATGGACTAAACCTCTGAACCTGTAAGCCAGCCCCAATAAAATGCTTTTTTGATGAAAATTTCTCTGATCTTGGCGTCTTGTCAAAGCAATAGAACATTGACTAAGACAGACATAGATTCCAGGTAGCAGGGTATTTCTCTCTGACAGACCTGACCTTGTTGCTTCTTGGCAGGATGTAGACTTTGGAACTTTGGATTAGGAAACAGTTGAGCACTGTCAGTAGAGCTGAATGGTCCATCCTAGTAGGAGCTTGGAAGACAATGGTGCTGAGGGTGATTTGAACTGCAGAGGCCTGGTTCAAAGAGTTTCAGAGGGGAAGAATAGTAGAAAGTGGCTTAGAGGCTTTCCTTGTGATATTTTGGCAAAGACTGTGGCTGCTTTTCATTCTTGTCCAAAAAATATGCCTGAGGCTAAATTGAAGAGTTTTGGATTAATGGCATTGGCAGAAAGGATTTCAAAACAGTCTAGTATTGACTGTTTGGCGTAGCTATTAGTGGCCATGTTTATACAGATCTGTAAAGAGCAATCTGAACAAGGAAAAATACAAAATCTACAGTGTAAGCAGAAAAGGAGCACCAGGAAGTGTAATGGAGCTAAGACCTGTGCTCAAGGAGATAAAAGGCTTTAAACACCTGCTGGTAAATGAAATAAAGGGAGTAGTGATCTCAGGGCAAGATTCCATACAGGTAAGCTTCCAACGTGAGGAGGAAGTAAAGAGAAGCACAGGATCGGGTGTGCTTTAATCTCACCACTCTGAAGGCAGAGGCAGGCAGGTCTCTGAGTTTGAGACCACACTGGTCTGCAGAGAATTAGGTAATCAATGAAACCATTGGAAACAGGAAGCTGGTGAAAATGTATTTGAATGAGTGAGCCGTGTTCCAGCTCCAGAAAGCACCAGAACTTGGCAGCTTCAGCCGTATGGTTATGGCTTTAGAATCAATAACACTAGAAATGGATTATGAACTCTCCCTCCATAACTAAAGGAAGCTGCTGAGACCAGCTCTGTGTCAAGGGTGTGAGTGCATGGAAGCTCAGAGAGACCACTATGTGAAGCTATAAAGGTGGAGCCTAGATTGCCTTGGAGACCACAAGATGTTGGAGATGTCAGAGATATGGGATACCTGCCAAAAAAAGCTGTTAACAGTAGAACCATTCCAGGAGAAAGAAGTATGTTGCAGTCAACAAGGAAGAAAAGAATTGAACATCTGAAGAGCATTTTGATATCATACATGGAGATCTAGAGTTGCCAAGGGGTTTTTAGGTCTTGCTTTGGTCCAATATTTTCTCACTATGCTCCATCTCCCCACTTTTAGAATGGTACTATATGTTCTGTACTGTTGTAAGCTGGAAGTATATGATTGCTTTCTTATTTTGTTTTTACAGGGGATTACAGTTGAGAGATTATGAGTCTCAGAAGAGACTTCTAATTTTGGATTTTTAAAGTGTTGAGGCAGTTATAGACCATGGGGACTCTGAAAGTTGGACTGAATGCATGTTTTGCATTATGATATGGCTACAAGCCCATGGAGGCCAGGGAATGGAATGTGATGGTTTGAAGAGGAAAGACCCCGACAGGCTCAAACATTTTGAATGTTTAGTCATTAGGAAGTGGTGCTACTTGAGAGAGATTAGAAGGTGTGGAATAAGTGTGTCACTGTGTGCGAGCTTTGGGGTTTCAGAAGCATAAACCAGGGCCAGTGGTTCTCTTTCTGCCTTCTGCCTGTGAATCCAAATGTTGACTTATCAGTTATAGTCCAGCACCATGTCTGCCTGTGTTCCACCATGCTTCCTGCCATGATGACAGTTGGGTTAAGCCTCTAAACTGTAAGCCAGCCCCAGTTAAATGCTTTCCTTTATAAGAGTTGCAGTGGTTGTGAGGTCTCCTCACAGCAACAGAACACTGAAATAGTGGAGGTTTTAGTGCTACCTTGATTTTCTGCACTGAGCAACAAAAACAAAGCTCCATAGATTAGAAGGTACTGTTATACACCAAATAAAGCTCTCTATGTTCATATTTGTTCACTCAAAGCACAGCCTCTGCCTTGCTGTCTTCTCTGTTCTCACATGCAGCCAGTCACAGGACCACAGCAGAGTAACAGGGCTTCAGAAGAATAGCCATCATCACATCCAGACTTACAGATGTAGAGGTATCCACTTATCATGTCCCTAGCTTCATTACTTCTGTCAAACCTCCAGACTCAGGGCAGAGATGAACATTCCTCTGCATCTGGGTCAAATCTTTACTCATATAAACAAATAAATCAATAAATGAATATTGCTGCTGTCATTTGTTTATTTTCTAAAGTGTTACAACTTTGTAAATGGTTCTTTCAACAACCTATAAACTATTAAATTCTGATTGAGTAGGTTATCACCCACACATAATTACAATCATAATATAAAACTCATCATTGTCATGAAGATAACTTTTATATTGAACCATAAAAGGGAGATATGGTAAACACAGACATAATATGATTGATTGTGAAATTCTTCATTTATGTATCACTAGAAACATACATTTAATAATAATTATACTAATATTTAGAGTATCATCCATTCAAGATGTTAGACAAAAAGCATTACTTCCTCTATTTTCTGCTATTTTTGCTAAGCCTTAGTCCCTACCATTGTTAGTAACCTGGAATTTCACATGATCTAGGGTGTGGCCAAGGGGTTCACTATATGGCTACAGGAGATATAAAATCAGCCACTTATCTTTGGGATAAACATATCTTGTCACATTCTCCATGATTCAGAAATAACGGGGTAGAAAGAACAGTGGCGTGGAGCAGGAGAAGCAAAGACCCCGGCCTGGGTAAGAGGCAGCATCCAGGGGTAAGGGTTGTTTACCAAGGGCAGTACAATTGGTCCTCTATATCTGCGATCTCCAAAGACACAAATCCAAACAACATTAGGTGGAAGACATTTTAAAATAGTGCACTGAATAGGTTCAAAGTAAAGACACAGGGTTCTTTAAACAACATTGGCTTAGTGTATGACTTGGGGATTTTGTTCACTCTGACACATGGCCAGGGGAATGACTTCAAGGGACGACAGGTTTGTTGTGACTCAGAGACTCTGATATCTTAGTACATGGCCATTTTCTCCACTTCTCCGGGCCTCTAGTAAGGCAGAATGTCATGGCGGCAGGAGCAAGAGGTGGGGAATGGTGCTCACCTCCTGGCAGACAAGAAACAAAGGCAGACAGGATGTGACAAGGGACGGGAGACTTCTTTCAAAGTCTCTTCATCACACCCATTTTCTTAGCTAGCTTCTGATAATATCATTAAGTTAAAAGCACATCAATGGGTTGATTAATTAATAAAGGAGACACACTGTGATCAGTCACTTCCTAAAAGCCGATCTATGAACACTTCTTGCATGGGAAACCGAACCTTCAATGCATGTGTCCTTTGAGGGGACACTTCATATCCAAACCATAACATGTGGTTCTATGTATTAGATATTTTAAGCAATCTAGAGATGACATATAGTAGAAGGAAATATTTGTGTAAGTTATATACAAATGTGATGCCATTTTATATATAAGAATTGTAACTCCACCGATTCTGTTCCTAATGGGTGTTCTAGATTCATAAACACTTAGAAAGATCTGTGTATGCTTTGAGTCAGGGGCATATATTTGTGAGTGTCTGAATATACACACTATACACAACCAAGTATCCCAAATCCCCAAAGATAAAAAGAAGCATACATGGGTTCAGGTATCAGAGGTTAAAACAAAAACATGGGGCCACGGCATTGAATCAATGCTTAAAAACACTTGTTGCCCTTGCACCGGCTCTGAGTTCCATTCCTAGCATCCACATGATTGCTCACAAGCAGTAACTCCACTCCGCAGCAATTTGAAGTCCTCTTCTGTCCTCTATGGGCAGAAGGAACACACATGGTGTACATACATACTGGCAAGCAAAACAGTCATACATGTGATATATTAATATATGCACATATAATTTATGGATATATATAAATTCAAACATATGCATGCATACAGAATACATACTTATATAACACACACACATACACATATATGACTTAGAGTTTAGAGTTTCTGTCTCTGTGACAAGACACCACGACCATGGCAACTCTTACAAAGGAAAACATTTGATTGGAGAGAAAGTTAAGAAGTTTAATGCATTATTATCATGGTGGGAAGCAAGGAAGACATGACGCTGGAAAAGGAACTGAGAGTTCTTACATCCTGACTCCCAGTCAACAGCATATGATCTGAGATTCTGGGCATGGCTTGAACATTTATGAGACCTCAAAACCAGCCTCTACAGTGACACACTTCCTTCAACATGGTCACACATACTCCAATATAAAGCCTTTGGGGGCCGTTTTCTTTCAAACTCTCTCTCTCTCTCTCTCTCTCTCTCTCTCTCTCTCTCTCTCTCTCTNCTCTCTCTCTTTCTCTCTCTCTCTCTCCCTCTTTTCCTCTCTCCCTCCTTCCTTCCCTCCCTCCATTTCTATCTATCATCTATCTATCTATCTATCTATCTATCTATCTATCTATCTATCTATCTATCTATCTACCTATCTGTGTGTATATATATGTACATATATATTTATATATATCAAGGTTTACAAATAATTTTTAAAACACATAAAGAGCTTCATGTTGTGCTGTGGGTTTGAATTTTCTATTCCTGTGATACTTACTCATAGTCTTAGAACCCAGAAAAAGGAGAGCCCCATTACAGGATATAGACCAGTTCCTTACCTGGGTGCAGCCCACTACAGGACACAGAACAGCTCCCTGTCTCTGGGAACACCCCATTACAGAATACAGGCCAGCTCTCTGTCTTTGGGAACACCCCACTACCATATACAGAGCAGCTCTTTTTTCTCTGGCTCTTTTAGCAATGAGAGACAAGTAAAGATGTCTCTAGGGGGAGTCAGCACAGGTCATCACAAAACCATTAAAGAAACATTTATTTAGTCTCTGATTTTGTTCTAGAGGCTAAAATCGAAGAACTGAAAGGGACCCAGACCCTCTGAAGGTGTCCAGGAAGAATTTCTTTGGACTTTCCACCCTTGAATAACCAGCCACAATTCCAGATGGTTTCAGGCTTCTAATCACTTGATTCCAGTCTCCGTATGCACCTTATGCAGTCTTCCTCCTGTGATATATCTCTGTATTCTCTTTTCTTACAAAGACACTATTTTTGACAGAATTCACCTAAAGCCAATGTTACTTGATTTTAACTCTCCTACTTATTTACAAAAGTTCTTTTTCTAAATATATCCCTTTTGAGCTACATGTAGAGACGAATATCAGGGGCTAAGTTGGATTATTATATGTGTCAACCTGAATGATTATTTGATATCTACATTGAATACTATTTCTGGGTACATCTCTGCACCAGTATCTCCTGCCGTCATAGCGGGCTCTCTGTCATTGGCTCTATTAGTTTCCAGGCCTTCATATTCAGACAGGGCCACACAACCCACTTGTCTGAGTCTCTGGCTTGGAGCTGGCAAATGAGGGACTAATGAGCTTCCACGGTCTTGTGTCAGCCCCTCATAATACGTTACAGAATTTATAAAGTTTCTAATTTCAGTGCCATGACTTCTGATTCTTCTGTTTTACCATAGAGTGAGAGCACATCCATAAGACTGCTCTATTTATGTCCACTGTGCCCTGAAATAGTCAACAAATTACATGAGACACTCAACCCTTAATAAAGCTGACTTTATGTTAGATGACTTTTCCCCAATGTAAGTGTCCCCACAGCATTTAAAATAGGTTAACCTAAAATTTTCATAAAAATATAAAATACATTTCTCATCTAATAATATTTTAGCTTCACTTTGCTTCATTGGGGTGGAACCCCAATCAAGGTAGATGTGTGTGTGTGTGTGTGTGTGTGTGTGTGTGTATGTGTGTATGTTCTGTTTTTCTGAAGATTACTACAGACTAGTAGTATAGAGGAACACTATTTAACCTACATCAAAGTATCACCATCCTGGCTAGGTTAATTGACTGTGGCCATTAGGTAAATAGAGTTTTATAAACAAAGAATATAAAGTAAAATAACAAAATTTAAGAAATCCATAAATAGAGCCGGGCTTTGGTGGCACACACCTTTAATCCCAGCGCTTGGGAAACAGAGGCGGGTAGATCTTTGTGAGTTTGATGCCAGACTGGTCTACAATAGCTGTTCCAGGACAGGCTCCAAAGCTACAGAGAAACTCTGTCTTGAAAAAAAAAATAAAATAAACAAATAAAAAAAACAAAGAAATTCATAATATATATATACTGTAATTTTGTTAAAGAATTGTTAAATGTCAGCATATTTTCACATAATTTTGTCTATGCTTTTATATTGATGTATGCTTTATATACACTTTGATTAATTTGGGCCTCCAGCTCTATGAGTTTTGACAAATATATTGGGATGTTTTATTAGTTCAAAGAAAATACAGCTTCCAGGATTATACAAGAGGAAGAAGATTTTGCGCTTGGCAATCATGTAGGTGACCAATATGTTTACTGACAAACGGTATTTCAGTGCAGGATAGTAATATTTTATACATGTAAAGCCTATAAAAACTGTACTCTGAGTTTACCTGGGGCTGATATAAAAACTGCATCTAAACATGGATCAAGTTTTCCAGGAATATTTCCACAACAGTAAGGGATACCCACTGAAGCGCTTCATATACAAGCAGAGCTGGGATTTCAGATATAATTACAACCTCCCCGCCTCTTTGCTCTCAGCCTGTAGGTTTGTTAAAAGTTGTCTGTCCCTGTTCTGGAAAAATAAATATCCCTGGCCATTCAGGTTGGTGGTGTGCTCAGAGGCTCCACAGGACTGTGTGGATTGCAAAGGAACCCTCCCAGTGAAACTTATCGCCTGCAGAGCTTTGGACCCTGCTGGTATCTAACATCATTCTTTAGTAATACAGCCTTGCTTCATGCAACTCCCGGAGCCAGGTGAGATGTTTCTCTTAAACAAACAGAGAGGAAAAAAATACCAGCGGAAAAGGGTGTTCAAAAAAAAAAAAAAAAGGGTGCTTGTAGAATTCATGGACTTTTGATTTCTCTGATATGGAAATATAGGAGCTTATTGTTCAAATCCAAAAGAGGAAGAAATGAAAAGGAAATATAAAGTTAATCTCCCCCCAGAAGCTGAAAACATAGCACCTGTTGTACATAGATATTCTGAGTTTTGTACCCACTCCTAACTTACAACGCTGTCAATTCCTTCTGGCTTTCGCTCTACACATAAACATGGACAGCTTATGAATGCAGGGACCTTAAAAAGATACCATGACCACAAAAATAAGTATGTATTGGTTATTACTAAAATATCAGGGAACAAACTGGTACTGTCAAGTATTAAAATGCTGTAATAGTCTATAAAGAACCCTGCAAAAACAAACAAACACAAAATAAAACAAGAACAGAAAAAAACCAACTAAGCCAAAGGGAAAAAAATAGAACTTTAGCCTGAATATGACAGAGAGGAAACAGAAAAATGACATCTAAAGCAGTGATCCTGTGATGTAAATTATTACAGAAAAAATATTACACTAAACATTATAATTCAAGGTAAGATTTTAGAAAAAATTACCATTAGGGTCAGAGTGAGATCATAGTGTGATTACTTCTTCCCAGGTGTGCACTGGAATTACCAAGCAGAGAGATGGGATTCTAACGACTAATACCACTTAACAAGATGTATGCAACTTTAAAGGGGAAAACACCAATAGACGCTACGTGTTAACAGTGCAGTGGTCCACTGAGCCGGTCCAAACAAAACTGGCATAAACAACCTGGAAATCATTAGAAAATTCATCAAGGTTGCTGCTTCCTCCGCTTAGTGTGTGATGTGTGGTTGTTTAAGAAACACTTCCTCTTTTAATTCCAACTCATTCTCAACTCCCTGCATTTCCAGTAGCTGGAGCTCGGAGTTTCAATGCAGGTTTCAGTTGAAATAGAAATAAATGCAGCTTTCCGTGTCAGGAGAACACCAGGATTTATGAACCCATTTCTCTTACATCGAAATGAAAATGCTGTGTACTAACGTTTACTAAACCCCATCAACAGTTCCTACCTTGCTCTTGCAGCTGCCAGCAGTCCTCAGGGGTCTGCTCACAGCTGGCCATCCTTCAGGAAATGTGCATTTCCCAAATGGGAAGGAAATACTGATTTGGGATTAAATTTCTCTAAATGGATGTGTTGTAGCTAATCTCTGTTGTCAGCTGGATGAGATCTAGAATCGCCTAGGAGATAGGAATATACCTCCCAGGGATTATCTGGGTTAGATAGTCTTTTAGCTAGTCTGTGGGGAACTGTCTTGATTATGTGGATAGAGCCAGAGTGCTGGGCTGAATGAAAAGAAGAGACTGAGCAGAGCCACATCATTGCCTCTCACTGGTCCTTGAATTTGGAGGCAAAGTGACCAGATGTCTCTGGCTCCTGCTTCTGTGACTTGCCCAGAGATAGGGACAGTACTGTACGTGGGACTGTGAGTCAAAATGAACTCTCATTCTCGCTTTTGTCTGAGTATTTGTTTGTACAGCAATAGTTAAAAAACTAAGACAGCCGGCATGATTCTCCAGTCAGGTATGTGACAGGCGGCAACTGAGAACAACCAAAGTGAAGAACACCCGATATCTTAAAAAATAAATAAATAAATAAATAATCAAAGCTTCATCATCCCCAACCAGCCCTTTGGCATGATGAGGTTCTATCATTGTTGCTATCTCTGTTGTTAGGGTCTAGAAAACCATAGTACAAGTTCGAGCACAATACAATCTCTAGCCATTGTCCCTTAAATTACCCAGGCCTGGGGACTTTAAACCAGATGCATTTGCTTTTCAGCAGTCCCAGAGGCTAAGAGCTGAGAGTAAGGTTCATGGTTGTTTTCTTTTGCTCCTCCTCCCCGCCTTGGGCATGAAGCTGATCCTCTATGGTGCTCTGTGCTCTGGGCTTTTCTTATCAGGACACAGTTGAGAAAGAAGGTTGAGCTCAGTGGCTAGTGATATCTAGAAGGCCCTGAGTTTAGTTCTAGCACCACAAAAACAAACAAATAAGTAATAAAGTGACAATCATAGGGGACTGTGGCACAATCCTAATGGCCTCTCTTTAATTTTTCTCCTATACTCTATACTTACTGCAATGGTTTCACACCCCTTATCCCTTGCCATTGTTGTACCATCTACTTAGAATACATGCATCTGTGATATTAATACAATTTATGTACTCAGACCCAGCAGAAGTGCCTCCTGAACACAGAATCGAAAGCGGCATGCTTTAAAGTTCTAGCACTTGCTTCCATGCCCTCCAGGTTTCATCGCTGACATACGCACACTACAACAATATGGGGACATTTGTTTCTCTGCTTATTGCCTTTGCCCTCCCTCCTCTAGAGTGTTTGTTCCAGGACAGCAGGGATGCCTGCCACTCCTGGACCCACAGCACGGCCTACAATTGAATAGGAACTTAATATTTGATGATCCAATGAATGAATGAATGAATAATGAATTAGCAAGGTGAGTCAAAGAGATCTCAATCCCCAATTACCATTACAGACAACTAGCAGATGGTCAGTCTTAAGGCTAGAATTGTGGCCCACTATTATTAAGTTGAAACCTTAAGTCTTCTTCTTTAGAAAATGACGACTTTTGGAGACAAGACCATGAAGGATGCAATTACATCAAAACTGGAGGGAAAGATGGAGAAGCAATAAGCCCACAACATAAGAGAGGAACGGAGCAACAGTTCAGAGAACACTGCAAGAAGGAAACCATTGGAAAGCCAGGGGCAGTCTCCATGGAAACCAAACCTCCACACACCTTGATCACATACTTCTATTCACTTGTAGTGGTATGTTTGCTTTGTCAAGCTCTGTCAACTAACACAGTGTCTGAACTTAAACCAACAATTAGGGGCAGAGACCTAATCTTGCTATGTAAAGGTGAACAGACAAACAAGGGCCATGCCTAATTGAGAGTGCAGAAGGCATATTGAGCTGGGATGTAAAATAGATGTTTTAAAAATTATACATCTGCTAACATTAAAATAATAGAGCTTTCCTTTTAGGTCTGTTTTGGAAAAATGTAAATTAAAATCCTGTAGGAAAGTTTGATGTCTTCTTCACATGTTGATTTCTAGCTTCCCCGTAGCGTTGTCTGAGAATATATTCTGAGTTCGTCTAAACTCATAAGGCTTCCTGAAATTTTCCTCACAAGTTAGTTAGTGGACAGTTTATCTGTTGAATGTTTAGAAAATATTCTCACCTAAGCTATTAAATAAAATTTAGTTAGCTTCAGTTACTGCAGACATCCTTGAACTTACACTAGAGTTATCCTCACAGATTCCAGTATTTTGGTGAATTCGTTAATTGTTTTTGTTGTTATTGTTTCTTGTTCACTTCCTTGATTCTATATTACTTTGAGCATATAGATCATTGCTGTTCTAAACATCCTGTCTTCTGGTTCCAACTTCTGGAGCACATGTGAAGCTATTTCTAATCCATATGCGTTCACTAGATTTTAGTCATTATTATGTAGACATTGTCTACATTCCTGACTAATAAATTGCACTGAGTAGTAGGCCACATGTATACACACTGTGGACATTTGCCTCAAAGGTTTCATGCTCTTTCTACTTTTTTTCCAGGCAGAAGACTTACCTTTGCACTCATGGACTCCACTGATTCGAGCTGTCCCTCCCCCCATAAACACACACCATTTCTATTCTGTCAACAGTGAGAGCAGCAAGACCTCGGGCAACATTAAACAATGGCTCTCTCCCTTGGAACCCAGTCTCTTCCACTGCTCTGGACTGGCAGAGACTCCTGTGGGAGAGAAGACTGTAACCTCAGCTCTGCCCTGCACATTTTGTTGTCTGGGATCTTGGCTCCTCTGGCTCTTCCTGCTTCAGCAAGGCTCAGTTGCTTTCTGGGAATATTACTATTCTCCATTCAAGACTTCTACTTATACCCAGCAGGGATGGAGATCTGCCACAAGGTGGTCCATTCTCTCTAGCAACAGAAAGCCGAACTATGTCACAAATAAAACATTTATCTTTTAAAATGATTGAGAAAAGTCTCCACTGGATGTTTTGTTGGTATGTAAAATAAGATATGGAATGGAAACTAGATATTAAGGGCTTGTCTTGCTTTGGAATAGAAGCATGCTAGAAGCAATTTAAAAGTATAGAAATATGGTTTTAAGTGAATACAAGGATATACTTTTTATATTATGTCTCAATTTAAGAAAAAATATGAGATGATTATGCCAAGTGATCTTGCTTTTTCATAAATTTTTGAAATTTCCATTTTATTTAGGTAAGAACTTGCTGATTTTACAACAAATGAACCAAAATGTTTGATAATATACACACTTCAAAAATACAAATTTCATTTCAAGAAGCATAAAATATCACTTCTATATATCCTATG
This sequence comes from Alexandromys fortis, assembly GCF_014885135.2. Classification (NCBI taxonomy): domain Eukaryota; kingdom Metazoa; phylum Chordata; class Mammalia; order Rodentia; family Cricetidae; genus Alexandromys; species Alexandromys fortis. Next base: position 6,083,295 of record NW_026067929.1, on the reverse strand, counting down.
TAGAGAAACAACTTTCTTTTAAAATATGAATCTCGTTTGATACTGTATCAGTGAATAAATCTGAGTGTTGGACTAATACAGAAGAAACAAAAGCATCTAAATATGTATGACATCATGAAATATAGCAAAATAGATAAGTTTCTTGAGTCATAGAGTCTCCCCTTTTAACTCCTTTAGATTCAGTGAAGGCATTTAACAGAGCTAGTTTACACAGTGGAATTGATTATGAAATCTCATCATTAATCTGCATGATATAATTGCTTGTATGTAGGAGACATTCAGCTAATGCTTATTTGAAATAAATGAATATGAAAATAGTTCATTGCAGTATTGCATATTACCCCTGTCCTAAACAAAAAAAATGTACTAAGTGTGTTTTGTTGCAGCAAGAGCAAGACAACAGCAGTAAAGGACATCTCAATGTCATCGCTCGTACCAACCATGAGTTATTAACCATTTCCACATCCAGGCACGCGACATTTGCTTGTGAAGTACTGATTCACTCATTTCAGATTCACGAAGATTGGGAACAGCGTTGTGCTTATTGTAGGTGATAAAACGGGACATTGGAAAGCTTTATTGTAATGAGCTGATTCACTTCATGCTGTGCTCTGTACACCATCTTGGAAGTAGCATTTGAGTGGGTGGAAAACATAAAGCTGACCTATGCCGGAGGGGGAAAACCATCCATTAGGGAAGATGGTAAAATAATCACTGAAGCAGGCTTTTTACACACAGGACTGGATCAGTTAACAAACACATTGCATCACATGCTGCTGTGCGCTGGCCTCCACTCTCACACACGGGGTTTCAGACCACACCAACAACTTCTTTCAATGGAAAAGGTTTAATTTTAATTTAAGGGAAAAATACATGTGAGAAAATACACTATATATCTATAATAAGAGGAAGAAACATGTTTTTGAGTTTTCTTTTATTGAAAATAGATGTTTTTCATACAATAAATTCTGATCACGGTTTTGTGCCCGTCAAATCCTTCTAGATCTCCCCACTTTTCCTCCATCTACATACAAACCCTTTCTGTATTTCCTTAAAAAAACAGGCATCTACAGAATAATAATAAAAAATAAAATCAGATAAAACAAAACAAACAATCTAAAATAGGATAAAAGAATCAAACAGTATAAAAAGAGCAAAAGAAATCACACAAGAAATACATATAGAAGCAGAGATACATGTTTACTTGCATAAGAATGCCATAAAAAACCAAAACCAGAAATCATAATATATATGCAATGAACCTGTAAGGCAAAACAAACAAATAAACAAACAAATGTCCTGACAAAACAATATGAGGCAAAGAACCTCCAGAGATGATACTGAGTTCATTTTGTTCAGCCATCTACTTAGAGGTGTGGGGACTTAAACCTCATTAAACCCTAAGAATGGTTTGTATCCCCAGTGAGACTGTTGAAGAGAACTAATGTTTCATTTGGAAGTAGTTATCAGTCGGAGGTAGTTTCTGGGTTAGGGATGGAGTGCTGGTACCCCATTTTGGCACAGATCCAAGAAGGCCTTATGCATGCTGTCACTGCAGCCTCGGGGAGTTCACGTGAGTGTCGATACTTCTTGCTGTGTTTAGAAGGCTTCGTTTCCTTGCTGTCCTCAATCTTCACTGGCTCTTACAGTTTTTCTGACTCTTTTTTCATAGGGTTCCCTGAGCTCTATAGAAAGGGAGTTGGTGAAGACATCCCATTCAGGATTGAGTGTTCCAAGTTCTCTCACTCTCTGGACTTTGTCGTGTCTCTGTATTTGTTTCCATCTACGGCAGGAGGAAGCTTCTTTGATGACGGCTGAGCAGGGCACTCATAGCACAATGTCATTGGGAGTCAATTTATGTTCCTTTAACAGAACAATAGCATTTCGTTTTACCCTAGGTCCTTGGACTGTCCTTACTCAGGTTCTTGGTCATCTGGACAGAATAGGTGATGGGTTCCATCTCATGGAGTAGATCAAACCCAATCAGGTATTGGTTGATTACTTCCACAAGCTTTGTGCCAATAATGCACTAGTGCACATTGCAGTCAGGTCTTTATTGTAGACCGAAGACAACGTAGCTGCATCGGTGTTCACCTTTCACCCCAGGACTTTAAATTCTGGTCAGTGGGGGTGAAGTCTCTAGCCATGCCCCAACTCAACTTCTCCATGTTTAATGAGTTTTGTAGGTGTTGATTTCAGTAATAGTGCCTTACTGTCAATTTGAGGACAACAACTAAAAGCCTTGGCAATGGCCTGGGTTGTTTGGGGGTTCCCTTGGGGTCTCTTTGTCCAACAATTCAATTAGATTTAATGCATTCTGAGCACCAGAAGCTTCATTTGGTGACAAGAGATGGCCACTTGGGGCTCTGTCTCCCCCATTATTTGACAATTTATATTAGATTATATATATACATATATATATGTGTGTGTGTGTGTGTGTGTATAAGCAATACACACCATATTTGTCTTACTGTGTCTGGTTACCTCAATCAATATGATTTTTCTATTTTGATTCATTTACATGCAAATTTTATGGTTTTATTCTTTTTTTTTTTTTTTCAAGAAAGGGTTTTTCTGTGGCTTTGGAGCCTATCCTGGAACTAGCTCTGTAGACCAGGCTGGTCTCGAACTCACAGAGATCCACCTGCCTCTGCCTCCCGAGTGCTGGGATTAAAGGTGTGCGCCACCATTGTCCGGCTATGGTTTTATTCTTAATGACTGAATAATATTCTACTGCATAGATGTACCAGATTTTATTTATCCATCATTCATTGATGGGCATCTTGGCTATCTGTATTTTCTTTCTATAACAAATAGAGAAGCAGGATGTAGAGCCTTTTGGGTATATGCCCAAGAATGATTTAGCTGGATCTTAAGATAGATCAATTTCCATCTTCCGGAGGATCTACCATCACACTGATTTTGACAGTGATTGTACAAGGTTGCCCTTCTACCAGCAATGGATGAGTGAGTGTTCCTCTCATTCTATATCCTTACCAGCATGAGATGTCACCTGTTTACCTATCTCAGCCATTCTGACATGTGTAAGATAGAATCTCCAAGGAGTTTTGATGTTCCTGCTCCTGCCACCATACCTTCACTCCATCGTCATGAACATCAACCCTTTGGAACCATAAATCCAAATAAAGGTACTTACCACAGGGTGTGTTCCAGCATCCAGGAACACTTCCATTCACTTGATGACAGTGGGGGTAATACTGTGTGTCCAGCCTCGTTTCTGGTGTATTTTTGTAAATGTAGAAAAGTTATCAATTCCTGTTGGGCTAGTTCCTAAACCACAGTTCATTTTTAATGACTAATATGTATCCTTTCTACATCTGATCAGACCATACAGAATTCAGAGATTTCAGTACAAATTATGATATTCATTCTTGCAAGTGTATTTATTAGACTCCCCCTCACTGAGTCCCAAGTCTTCCTGTCAGTGTAAGTACTGGCTTCATTGTGTATCAAAGAAACTCGGCTCTTAAGCTAATATGACCTTTCCTGGTTTTATGTTAGAATTTCAGATACTATTTCTTCTCCATGCTACCTTTGGTGGTTTAAATGATAATGGACCCCATAGGTTCTTATATTTGAATACTTGAACTCCATAGGTGGCCGTTTGGGAAGGATTAGAAGGTGAGGCTGTTGCAGGATATTTGATTACACTGTATGAAAATGTGATATTGTGGCTGGTTTAATAAAAACCTGAGCAGTCAATAGCTAGGCAGGAGAGGATAGGTAGGACTTCTGGAAGTAAGAAAGATGCAGAGCCAGATGGATGGATCGTACTGAGGAGAGGTAAAATGTAGATTCATAGAAAAGGGTTAATTTAAGCTGTAAGAACTAGTTGGTGTAGATGGAAGTTTCTGTCCTGCCCAGTTCTGCAGCCATTCAGTCCCCAAGAAACACACAGAGGCTTATACCAATCATAAATCATTTAGTCTATTAGCTCAGGCTTATTATTAACTAGGTCTTATAACTTAAATTAATCCATAATTCTTGTCTATGTTAGCCACGTGGCTTGGTACCTTTTATTAGTGAGGCATTCTCATTTTGCTTCCTCTGTGTCCCTCTGATGACTGCAAACTGAGCCTTTCCTCTTTCCAGAATTCTCCTAGTCTGGTTGCCCTGCCTAGACTTCCTGCCTGGCTACTGGTCAATCAGTGTTTTATTAAACTAATATAAGTGACAAATCTTCACAGGGTACAAGAGCACTATCCCACAGCAAGTTGGAACTAAGGACAAGCTTTTATAATTAATAGTAAGTCTTCTGTATCATGTTGGGGCTGGAAGTCCAAATAAAGTTCAAAAAGAAAGACCTGCTATATGTGGAGGACATATGTTACTGGGGTAGAGTGCAGGGTTCAAGGTTTCAAAAGACTCTCACCATTCTGCATTCTCTCTCTCTCTCTCTCTCTCTCTCTCTCTCTCTCTCTCTCTCTCTCTGTTCTTTCAGTTCAAGGAGCTCCCAGCTTTTCCTGCCACCATGCATTCATGGACTCTGACCCTCTGGAACAATAAGTCCAACTAAAAGCTTCCTTTTGTAAGTTGCCTTGGTTATGGATTTTGGCCCAGCAATAGAAATGCAACTAACACATCTCCCATGTCCTGGGGTAGTAAACATAACTAGAAGAAAAGAAATGAACAACTAGGAAATGTTAGGAGATGGGAATGAATCAGTGACTCACAGCACCACATAGCTAGCACACATGCAAGGAAGAAGGAGGATGTTTTCCATCATAGTCACTGCTGGATCTTCTCCTTGGATGCTTTCTTCTATTCTCGTCCAAAAACTGTAGTTTAAGTCATAGGGAATTCATCATCAGCTTGATTGTTGCTCATTGATTCTGCAAATTTATCCCAGTAGTAAACCACAATAGATACTCAATAAACATTTTCTGAATGAACAAATAAAAGAGTGTCCCTATCATATAAGCTTCAGTGGCCATAAACTTGGAGTGCAAACTTTTTAATAGAATGGCGATATGACTCCCGCATCAGTCTTCAGAAGTGTGGTTAATGAAAATTAGTTAACCACTATTATATTATGCTTTTTTTCCCTGAAGTCCGCAAAAATAAAGTAATGGTCTAAAGTAAGGTGCGGTATCTTTCATGTTTGCTATTGTTTGCATGCATCATATAAATCACAGATCATGATTGCTCTGATGGGTTACTGCATGGATCCTTCGTTGTAGAATTTAAATCATGATTTTTAAAAAGATTTAATTATGTTTTAATAATGTATATGTATGCACCCTCTCCCCAGACAGTGTTTTGCCATAGCTTTGGAGCCTGTCCTGGAACTTGCTTTGTTGTGTGCCATCACCACCTGGCCTGCACTTTTAACCTCTGAGACATCTCTCCAGTCTCTTTTAAGGAGTTATTGTGACTATCCGTATTGACATGCAGTTATACTTCCCAATGTCAATAGCTTTGTTTATCAACAGGTAACCAAAACTTTAGAAATGGCAAGCCATTATTTTCTAGCTTTCATGACCAAGATAACAATTTACTAATATAAAGATAACACCTTTTCTAAAATCGGCATATTTTGAACTCTGAAATATGATATATTACTTTATAAAATGCTGTGCGTTGTTATATTTTATTCTCAAAACATGTCAAACTCCCATTTAAAAATATATTTGCTCCAAATGTTAAGTTGATTTGGAAAAAATCAAGATACATATATTGCTTTTCGATGTGATTTCTGTAACTCATTGCTCTACTAATGTGCAAACCGTAGAGCAACAAGTACGCGTTTTCCTTTACCATTGATCGCCATAATTTGAATCAAACAGAATAACCATTTTCTGAATTCACAGTGGATGTGCGAATTTAGGATACTGCTTGCTCCAAAGCAGGAGGCAAAAGATGGCAGCAGTGAGTCATGCCAGACTCGGCAGCACACAGCAGCATTACGTCTCACTTTTCAAAATTATCTAATTGTGAATTTAATAATATCTCCAGTTACAAATTATTCTGAAAGAATAGAAATCATAAGTGTTTCAATGAAATGCAGCAGAGAGTAAATTAAGTCAATGTAGTCCAGAGCATTTCTGTTTCTTAAGTATCCCACACCCACGACAGGAAGGTCTGCTGGGACTGTTCGTGGGTGTTGCCACGGTGCACAATCAGCCAATGGAAATTTTGCAATTGCTCACAAAAAGAGGAAAGAAAACAGAATAAACAACTCGAACAGGGGCTTTGGAAGATCATTTTCTCACACTGAGTCTGTTGGGACATAAAATTGTGCTTATGTTTGAGGATAGAACCTGTGCACCCGCTACATACAATGACTGAATTTGCCTAACCTTTCCCCTCTCCCCACGGATTTACTAAGCTGAAGTACATAAGGTTTAGAAGAACAAGTGGCGCAGAGATGGCTGGGTAAGTGTGTTTGTTCTACAACCGGGGGAATCCGAGTTCGGATCTCAGCACCGGCACCAAAAGCCTGTTGAGCCCACACTCACGCCTGTAATCCTAATAGTGTGGGGTCCTGGGGACTGGAGGATTTCTGGGGTCTGCTGTCCTCCAGATGAACAAGTCCCAAATGCAATTGGAGCTGATGTAAATAACACCTGTAAATGACCACAGGTCTTCTTTAGCAAGAAACAGACTATCATCATCTGCAAGTGAGACCTAGTCTATCTGAGGTCAGAGGAATGACTGCCGTTGCTCCATCTTCCGTTTGTTCCTTAGCTTCCTTAATCTGTTTAACTTTCCGTTACAGTTGTCTCAGGCTTTAACTCCAGAGAATAAAAGAGGATAGCTCAGTTTTAATACTTGGATAATCTCTTGCAAGCTGAAGAGGAACGACCCTGAGATTACGGAGGCTGGGGACGAGCCACTCCTCTTATTACAAGTTCGTGCTTCCAGTAATAAGCACGAAACTGGTCCCAGGAAGGGGTGGAGTGGAGTGTGGGATCTTCAGGGTCTAGGGTGATGGGTAGCGGGATAATTACGAGAAGTATTTGTCCTGAATGTGACTCTTGGACTTTGCCACTTAAGAAGTCTGCAGCACAGGGGCATAGGAGAAAGGCCTGATGACCTGCCTTGGCACGTGACGCCGGTCTTGTTTTCCAAAGTGTGATTTTGCTTGCTAGATTTCCTCACTCTGTGGGCCAACGGCTATCTAATCAAGAGACATATGGATAACTCAAGTGGAAATGGAGAAAGCTGCACAGGCTTCCCTGGGGTCTGTGGAAGAGGAACGGAGTTTCCCTTTTAGCACGGGACAATGGGAAGAGGAGAAGGAAGAATGGTGGATGTGCAGAAGAGGACAACTGGGTAAGAAGTGAGACTAGGACGAGGAGAAATCGACAGTCTTTAAAGCTCTAGATCAGACAAGGCTGTTTCTCGCAGGAAGTTCACCTACATACCAGATTTGAAACCAGACTGAGTTTGCATAAGGAGAGAGTATCTGTGAAAAAAGCATAATCAGAACACTGGAGGTGGTGGAAACGGGGCCGACTCAGTGAAGAGAACCTCACAGACGTCACGCAATCTTCTCTTTGGAACCCTAGAATCTGCAAGAGCATCCATCTCCATCCCCATCCACTAGCTCACAAGGCTGGCTCGGTGCTCTCCTTAACTCTCAAGGTAGTCTAGAACCCCTCCTTGGTCACCCGTTTACAGACTGGCATCTGGCCCGCCAGAGTCTCCACACCTGTTCTAACCCCTGTGCCTCGCGTACCCGAGGATGCTCGGCCCTCTCCCAACCTGCTCCGCCTCCTCCTCCCCTCTTTGCTGCTGTGGCTGCCGCCGCGAAAACCAGAAGTGGAATTCGCGTGGCGAAGCGCCGCGCTCTTTCGGCGGCACTGGGCATGCTCCGCACCCGGGGCAGCTTTCGGCGGCGGCGGGGCGGACGCTCGCTCACTAGCCAGGCGCCAGAGTCGGCCGCCGGGGCTGAGCCGGGGGCTGAGCTGCTGCGCGCGGCGGGAGGAGCCTCGCTCTCGGCGGCGGCGGCGGCGGCGGCACAGGTGGCGCGGGCCGCGCGCAGGGCGCAGCTCGGGAGCGCTCGGCGCCGGGCGCCAGGGCGGCCCAGGCTCGCCCCCGCGGCGGCAAGCGGCCGAGCGGAGCGGCGGGCGCGGCGGCTCGGGAGCCCGGGCCGAGCCCGGGGAGCCCCGCGGAAGCCCGAGCAGCCCGCGGCGCCCGTGGAGTCGGGCAGGGGGCGCTACGCTCGCCGCGCTCTGAGGGGCGGCCGGGCCGGGCGCTGCGCACTCGCGTCGGGAGCCGCCTCTCGCCCGCCACGCTCGCCCCTGCTCCCCGCCAGCATCACTTGTCCCGCGGCCGCGCTCCGACAACAAAAGCGGAGGATGCTGCAGCTGGGCAAGGTCAGGACCTTGCTCTGAAGCCGGGCGGCGGCGCGCACGCCTTTCCCCCGACTGAGGAGCTGTCTTTGGCGGCGGGTGCATGTTCGCCAGGAAGCAGTCGGGCGCCGCGCCGTTCGGTGAGTTGCCTTCGCTGAGCTGCTGGAGCCGGGCGCATCCTCCGGGCGTCGTCCTCTTGCTTACCTCCGGTGGGGGTTGGTCCTTTGCCGCTGGCCGGGCCAGGGGTGGTGGTGGCGGCGGCTGAGGGGTGCTGTCTGCCTCCGGGGAGGATTGCGATCGCGCCGGTTCCCCTTTCGGAAGACTGCTCTACCCGGAACGGGGTCCGGGGCCAGTGTCTTTCTTGGAGCGGTTACCAAGTGGCTTCTCCGCGTGCTCCCCTCTCTGCCGCCCCTCTCCCCCGGAGGACGCGTATATAGGGCAACACCGACTGCTCCCCGCCACCCTCCAGAGCAACCCGGTTGCATTCATGACGTCCCTAATATACGGGGAGAAGAGGGGGTGGGGGTGGGGAAGACTTCCTTCCAGTCTTTTGCCCTTATGTTCAATGTCATTACGATGTTTGGCTAGAACAAAATGGAAAGACTTGGTCATTTGCGTCCATGGCCGTTTCTTCAGTCTCCCGCTGCTCGCCAGACCCAGACCCCTTTGGTCTATATTTAGCGTTTCCGAGGACGCATTTTCAGAGGGATTCACAGGCTTCCGGGGCTTCTCTGCCCTGACAATAGATAGCGAGGCTCTGGAAAGCGCTGCCTGACAGCCAGGTTTGGCAAGGGTGCTTGTGCTTGGGAGATCCGCGCAGCGATATTTGGGTGATTCGTAATTAATGGCTGAAAGCAAAGCTGCGCGTCGCTCTCCTCCCACCCGACCTTCCTCTTCTTCTGGTGTGTAATGTGTTCTTATCGATTGCTGCTCAGCAGGTTTGAGCCACTCTGTTCAGAATAAAGTCGTTAGGAAGGAGGTACAACCTCCTTGGTCTTAGGGTGGGGGTCGGAAAATAGACTTGGGGGGCTTAGGAGGTGTGTATCTCTGGATTTTCCACGAAGACCCACTTATTTCCCAAATGCCCAAAGTTGCGTATCACTGTAAACACCGGGGTAATGAAGGGTGTGGAAGAAGGGGATAATGGGGGAGGCCGTGCTTGCAAGGGGGTTTGTATTTCCCTCATTTGAACTGATCTGATGTGCTTTAGCTCTGCGAGGCTTTATAAATATGCATGCCTAATGTTCTCAAACAAATATGTTGCCTTAGAAAAGAGATATGTAATGAGCAAAAACCAGGCCTGGTAAGCATGACGGACAGTTCACTTTTAGGAACTGTGTGACGGATATGTAAGGTGTTGGGAATTTTCTGCATTGACTTCCATGAAAATGGGGAGGTGTTGCCATGCCTATGAGTTACCTCATTGTGCGCCCTTCCACTGATGGTAGTTTAGTTCATGTCTGCTGGTGGGGATGAATCTACATAATTAGAAGGCTCCCCAGTCACACTACTAAAAACCCCATGAAAGACTGTTTGATATGACTCCTTTTGGATTGCCGAAATAGGTCTGTGCATGATTTGGAAGATCCCATCTATGGGAAGTATGACCAATAGGGGCAAGAATCCTCGTGTATGGACTAGCTGCTTTCAACTCCCGGATGTCTCTTTCTTTAGTGTTTCTCTGTGCCAGACAGAATCCATTGTTAATGTTGAACAGTATGCTTACTGGTCTGTGGGTCGCAAGGTCTCGGGGCTTGAATGAAGATGGCTGTGTTTTGAATTAGTTGTTGAAATTTAGAAGGACTGTAATTATACCAATAACAAGTGAGCATGGTGGGCGCTGTAGCGCCAGAGGCTTCACTGCTCAAGTTAAGGGAGCACTGTGCTTCTTTCTACCAACATGCTGTACTTTCACCTTTATTCACATTTTGGGAACTTTACAGGAGCGCTTGGGGCACACTGTTGCAGTCCTTGCATTATATGAATGTACAGTTTCTCTCAGAAGCATGCCTTAGAGGGAGGAGGAGGGATGCCTTTCTCCCTTCTTCCCTTCCCTCTCTTCAAGTCTAGTGTTTCAGTCTGAACCATGGTTCTTAGAGTCTAGTTGACACCACTGTGTGGCCGCGTGCACCTTCAGGGAGCAGGTGCTGGGCACGAGGCTTTTATGTCATACTGTGGGTTGGAAATGATAGCACCTAACTGAATGGCAGTTGCAGCAAGTGCATGAGGTGGTTGCTGTAGTGAAACTGCCCTAGTCTTGCTGATAGGGGCTATTTAATTCTGTATGTGGTTGTGCAGTTGTAAAACCCGGTCATTGTGGATGTCACTGATGTTTGCATTGTTTATAATAAAAGTCACGCACAGTCGAATTACTGCATTGCCAGCCACTCTGCGTCTTTCACACTACAACAGAAGTCACCGCTTCTTCCTCCCAGTTCAGTAGTTCATCACAGAGAGGAAAAAAATGAAATTCAAATAATATTAGTTGGAAAAGGCAATTTGTAGTTTTGTTCAATATTTTCTAAGAATAATATCACTTTCATAATGGGATGTAAAACTGAAAAATAAACTTATAGTGTTCTCCAAGTATCTATCTCTTCGTGCACGTAATTGAATGGGTAGTGCCTCTCCCCAAAATGTAACTCTTTGATGTCGGACACACGTGTGGAATTGTTAAACAGTTTTGCACAGTGCTCTTGTATTTAGACAGGTCCTTCTTATAAAGGAAAGCCATCACTTTTAAGTTGGAAGTGATTTATAGTAATTTGTCTGTAAAACAAATTCTTTGTATGGATGGGTATATCTAGTTGCAACAAGCCAACTGAAACCAAAATAGAACATGTTACATCTCAGACCTCCCCAGAATGCACCTTCTGCCCTCCCCATTATGAATAGAATATGGACACGCCCTTCTTGGCGTTTCTCTTTAGGAATGGTGCTGTCCCTTTTAGCGGAAAGTGAGGTTTGGGTTCCTCTTTCTGACATAGTTTTCACTCCTAAGAAGATTCCTCATAATTGGACATATTTAAGCTCAAATTCAAACTATGAATACAATGCAAACATGTATTGCACAGTTATTTTATTTAAGCCAGTAGTTTGGTTGGAGGTGTCGCACAATGGGTTTCTGCTGACTGGGCTAATGAGTAAGTAAACTTTAGATCCAAATCCTCCCACTGGCTTGCAAGAGGGTTGTCATTGTCCACATTCCAAAAGTGAAGTTCTTCCATGGCTTCATGAGGTGTGTGTTGTTGTTCGTGAAAAGTTAATTTCAGTAAAACAGTTCACGATTCTTGTTGCTAGCTTCAAGTTTATCTGATTACATGCCAAAGTAGCAGCTTTTTATATGACTGTAGAGTATTAAACATGCCATACATAAATAGTTTCCATCCCATTGTCTGCCAATCCAGCCTACTGATTAATAAACTGCCTGGTTAGGTTTAATGAACCTGATTATGTTCACAAACAGTACCTCCAACACAGGGAACTCATAGACATATTTTATCATTCTGTGATTTTAGTTGCTTAAATTATGACTCATAACAAAATAAGGGATGACGATAACTCAAGTTCTTCATCTGTTTTGTTTTGTTATTCGAGACAGGGTTTCTCTGTGGCTTTGGAGCCTGTCCTGGAACTAGCTCTTGTAGACCAGGCTGGTCTTGAACTCAGAGAGATCCGCCTGCCTCTGCCTCCCGAGTGCTGGGATTAAAGGTGTGCGCCACCATCGCCCGGCTCTTCATCTTTTAATTACATGGCAGGTGAGGTGATTTCAAGGTCTTTATCTTGGCTAATTGATTTGTAGGAAATGGCTCATAGACATTAGGATATTGGAGTTATAGTCGGTATCAATTGTTTTTTGATGGGTTACAAAAAATGACCAAATAAACGAGAGAGCGAGTGACTTCTAGAACCTTCTGTGTTACACATGCATCCAGCCATGTCTCTGGTCAAGTTTTCCGCTGAAAGCTAAACTTATTTTTTATGATTATATATATTACTTATTACAATACATACCACTATTTCAGAATCATAAAACAGTCACAAACAGGTTGTAGGGCATGGCTCAGTTTTTCTGTATACTTATGACCTGCAATGAAAGTTATTAGAAAACTGAATTTACATAATGTAACTCTGTCTCATGTCTCTCCTAATAGGGAGAACACTGGCTTTTGAGTGATTGTCGACTGTTGTCTTTTAGCTGCTTGCCTAAGACTCAGCTTATTTATCTGTATAATGGGTCCAGTAAGGCAGACTATTACAACATTTTGATTTGAATATAAACTATGTGAATAAATGGCTTGTAGTTAGTTTTACTTATTAATTAAGATATATGCTTTAGAATAGATTATTAGCATTAAATGATTCCCATCCTCTCTAAGATTAGAAATTGTTTACTATTATTTTATAGAGACCCGCTATTGTAATATTATATTTTGTAGATTGACATGTAAAATGACAAATTTCCTATCTTGCAACATATATTTCCTATTACTTATTGGTCTATATAACCATTATGGTATAGGAAATTAAGTTATATCCTCTAGCACTATTTCTTTAAATGATTGCCATATCCCAGTAATCAGAAATTTCAAGGCTTTCATATTCTTTCTTATTGTTAACGTCAGACTCCTGATGAAGATCAAATTTTCTACAGAGATTAATGCTGTACAGCAAATATTATAGACTGTTTAATCAGCATCACTCTGTAAGGTCAGATATTAACCAGGTGCTCAATTTAAAGGCAGAGAGCTCCATTCTCAGCAAAAATCATTGTAAGGAAATAAAAGGAAACAGCAACAAAAACTGTCTGGAGAGGAGACCACATCCTCTGATGTTATCAGAAAGGGAGCCGAGGGCGCACATTGGCGCCATCTTGAACATCATTTGTCATGGTCATGTATTCCCTCATCCTAGGGATCTGCAGTGAAGACCCTGTGGGCTCTGCTTTCTCCTGGCTCCTTTGGCATCATTGAATTCCCCAAAGTCACTGCAGCTGTGACCTTCTGTAGCCCAAGTTTTGTGGTCATTACACTTGGATATGTAGTAGAATTTGTTAGAGACTGTGACCCCCGAGATTGACAGGAGAGACTAGCTTATCTTCAGTAGAGGAAGCATTTTGGCGATCAGCATGGTTATTTATATTCAAATTTATGTTTTGTTGTAAGAACTGCCAATTATGTTTTCGGAGTAAAATGGATGCTAAGTAAGAGGCATTACTGGCTTTATTTTCTGTTTGTTTTTGAGCAAAGTAAACAGGTGAGCCAATTATGTTTGGTAAAATCAGTATAGGTATATGTGTGTCAAAAATTTCTACAACTTTTGAGTGGCATGAACCTACTTCATTCAGAAAGTAATAGTGTCGTTACATCTAGGAAGTTGTGTCATTGAAGTTAGTAAATATGGTTATTCTCTATGGGTAAGACATGGGATTTTTTCATTTGTATTGGTTTATTTCTTTAATAATTGTCATTATCACAACTAACCTTAGAAATTAGATTTAAAAGATGTATGTTGGTTAAATATATGTTTGTAGCTGTTACATATAGTTAGTTCTGTTGGTTTGGGAAACTCTTCATGAAATACCTCCTCTTATTTACACATGAGCAACATTATTACAGAATAGTTTATCTTAAATTATGAAATACACATAAATATTGATTAATAATGTCTCTAAGGAACCAAATAAATAATCCTACCCTGATGTTCTGAGCAAGCTAGGGAATTAGAAGGGGGAAAGATGAAGGAATCCCCTGCAGGGACTAAACATAGCTTTGTGTGACCACTGAGTGACATCCTAGGTCCTTGGTCCGTCTTCTTTCTTCCTCCCCTTGGAGACTTATCTGCATCTGAGTTGGTAGAGCCCAGCTCTGCTCTCTGCAGACAAGGGTATGTTCAGAAGAGCAAGGCGGAAGAAGCAAGGCAACCCCTTCCTGTGTTCTTCAGAGGCAGAGAAAGTGGAAGGTTGGACCAAGGCCAGAAGTGTTTCATTAATTAAGTTCCCTTCACCTGAAAGGAAGCGTCAGCAGTAAGAAAGAAGTGTTCCCTGTTGGGACAGTCTATAAAGAATTCTGCTTCGTAGAATTCAGGACATGGAAGCATTCACAGCATTTCATTTAGTAGTTGAGTTCCTTAAATATTTCATGCTGTTTTGTCATTCTGTGAGGAATTGTCAGGGGAGTGCCTACTGCCTTGGCTGAGTTATAGTGAGTTATATGATCCATGAAAGTCAACTGAGTTATGAATGGCAAACTCGAAAGTAACTTGCTGTTAGGTTTTCTTTCTTACTCTCCACGTTAGTATTTTTTTTTTAGCTAAAATTAACTGGATGGCCTTGTAAGTGACAAACATTGACCATGAAAAGGATCATGTCACAGGCTAACTTCCCAAACCACATAAATACTGATCCAAGACAGCTATTATCTAGAGCATATTTCACTCACTGGAGTTAGGGTCTGACTGGTGTTTTAGTGTCTCAGGACTGATAGGCACAGTCATGGGCAGAGTTAGGAAATAAAAAAATACATTAAAAATAAATATGTTTTATGTGATTCTGAGCATGACTGTTTTACCTAAAAATGTCCACTTCTTATAATAAATTTTATTCTTTAACAATATTTTATTTGGTCCTTTAAATATTCTAGTAACATAGTAGTTATTATCTTCAACATAGGATAATTTAACTCCTAGAAGACAATTCTTCAGCAGTAAACCAATTTATCCAAGTATAAAAGAGCTATAATTCAACCTTCTGAGTCTAAAAAGTCCTCATGGATACAGAACATTGTATACAGATACAGATGGATGCTTGAGAATCATCCAGATGTTGTCAAGGTGTCTTCCAAAGAAGTTGTATCATTTATATTTTACCACAACAAAAGTGAGATTGTTTTCACATAATGATGGCAACAATGGGCATTGTAATTATAAAAACAATTGCCCATTAGATTGCAGAAATGTTACTTGCCTGTGATTTAGTTTGCTATTTTTAAAAATATTGAGGTTGAATGTTTTATCAGCCTGTGTAGTTTTCTTTTGGGGAACCTATATTTCTACACTCTACCCATTTCTCCTTTTCTCTGCTTGCCTTTTAGTGATTTAAATTGTTTATCTGTAGTAATTATCCTTCCCCTTTCTGTGTCTTAACAGCTGTAGAGTTCATTTCATTAACTCTTATTTGCAGAGCATGGTTCTGAACCTTGTAAATAAATAAAGCCACAGA
The DNA here is from genome assembly GCF_014885135.2 of Alexandromys fortis. Lineage (NCBI taxonomy): Eukaryota > Metazoa > Chordata > Mammalia > Rodentia > Cricetidae > Alexandromys > Alexandromys fortis. The sequence goes on along the minus strand of NW_026067929.1, from coordinate 6,067,758 downwards.
GCGGCTACTGAGAGGATAACTTAGAAGTTGCACCCCAAAGGTGTGGATTGTTACTCTCATTGTAAGTCGAGAAGACATACTAATTCTTAAATTTTCCAGTAGTATTGAGGGAAAGTTAGGGAATAATGTACTTAAAACACTTAGCCAAGTACCTAGTAAAGAGACATTAGGAGTGTTGGCTAGTCGTTCTGCGAAATAATAAAATATGACGTCATTGTTCTGTAATTCCTACTTTTGCCCCCCACTGCACGATGCATCATTAGATGCCTGCAGCAATACAGGGGCCAATGCTTGAGCAGGCCAGGTGTCCATGGTCACTGGGCTCTTGGGTAGATAGATGGTTTTTACCTTTATTACAGATCCTTTCCTTAATGTTGCTCTATAGAGTCCTGCTTGTCAGGTTCAAGTTTCCTGGGGGAAGTAGAGTTTGGCACAGATCTGGGGAAAAATACTTTTCTTAAAATTTACATTCATCCTTTTCCTTTAAAGATGTGTGTCCATTTTCCTGGCTATACATAGTAGGTTTTTTTTTTTTTTTTTTTTTTTTTTTTTTTTTTTTTTTTTTTTTTTTTTTTTTTTTTTTTTTTTTTTTTTTTTTTACCAGAATTAACCCATTTGGGAGTTTATTTTATTATCGATCCTCATTAGATGGTGATGGGCACACAGTAAATATGCTACTTATTACAAGCGATACATACAGCTTTGCCCTCATTGTCTAAACCGGTTCATGGGCCTTCATGAGGTTTTGTTGTTATTGACTTTGGGCTAATTTTGGATACTGGCTACTGGGACCTTATGAAAAAAATCCAGTAGTTCTAGTTCTGTGATCCAGGTGATACTGGCATTGGGGACTTCTGTTCACCTTACCTGTGTGCCTGCTTTGTCATTTGCTTATTGGGATGAAACTCTCGGTGGTTTCTGGATGGGAAAACCGTATGGAAACGTTTAAGTTCAAAATACGTTTTTTGGAACCTTTGATGTACTCCGAAATATGGCAGTTTTTATGAGTTGGAATGAAAGTATTTTCTTGCCTGTAAAACAGTGTTTTTATTTGCTCCATTTCAATACCAGTTACAAGCAAAGCAAACCAGCCTACAAACCACAATCCCAGAGAACTTAGACAACAATGAGGACACTAAGAGAGACTTACATAGATCTAATCTACATGGGAAGAAGAAAAAGACAAGATCTTCTGAGTAAATTGGAAGCATGGGGACTTTGGGGGAGGGTTGAAGGGGAGAGGAGAGAAAGGGAGGGGAGCAGAGAAAAATGTAGAGCTCAATAAAAATCAATTAAAAAAATAAAAAAAAAAACCCAAACCCAAAACCAGTTACAACATCCCCACTTCATTGATTGACTATAATGATTGGTGTATGGCATGACATTGGGTATCTCACAAAGGAAGGAATCTTCATGGTAATATACTTGTTAGTTCTTTATACTACTTCAAAAATTGAATATAGGAAATCAGATCAAGAATTTTGATACTCTGAAAGGGGGAAGCATAAAACCCTATTGCTCTTCAGCAGTGAAGTCGGTGAAGCTATCTCTAGAATGCTGTTTTCTCTACCAGGGGGCTGTGGTGTCTGGCGCCAATGAGGCTTTATCAGAACGGTTTTAGAAGTGCGAACTCTGTTTTGGCTTCCATTTTTTCTCTTACAATATTTCTTTTAAAATACTTTGAATAGAATTGCAGAGATTCTTATCACCCCAACTGTAGCCTGTCAGTGGCAGAAGTCAAGGGAAGTCACAAAACTTTAATTTGTTACACATTCTCCAAATGTTTGAAGGAAATAAGGAAGGGAGGTTAAAATTGCCCACTGAATATTATCACTTAGCAAGTGGCAAGATCTTAAGATTTGGAGAAGACCTATCTTTGTGGCTGTTTATTTCAGGCATGGCGGTCTAGTTCCCTTGTTAATCTAAAGTCCCTCCTGCACCTCAGGTGCCTGATACATTGTAGAATGACACCATTCTTCCTATGTGAGAACCTAGAGCACGCACGAGGAGCGATTCTACCTTGCACCTGTGGACACTAGATAGAAGTGGGCTGTCACAGGAAGGAACTAGATGATTGTTGCAATTGAAAGGAGACACCCCTTGCTTGGCAGGTTTATATATGGACACGCCAGACAAGACGTGTTGTGGCGAGTCCTGAACTGGGGGCTTGGATAAAAAGTGAAGTCATTTTGAGAACTGTCAAAGAATGAATGTCTTGCTGAAAGTGCTTTCACTAAGCTGGGCAGCACTAAGTTTCGGGGAAGTAAGAAGCCCACAAAGAGGAGCCAACAACATGTTCTGAGTGTGTACTTCCAAAGCAAGATAGAATGTCTTCCCCTTCGAGATGTGGGGCGTTTTTTCTCTACTTGAAAGGTTACAACACTTCTGTTCAAAATCAGTTTTTAAAAATGTAGATGGTGTCCCAGCACTCGGGAGGCAGAGGCAGGCGGATCTCTGTGAGTTTGAGACCAGCCTGTTCTACAAGAGCTAGTTCTAGGACAGGCTCCAAAACCACAGAGAAACCCTGTCTGGAAAAAACAAAAAAAAATGTAGATGGTGGTACAATCCTATTTTCCATTGGGTCTCTGACATACTTTGCTTCCTCTTGTGCAAGCAAAGCTTCCTTAAATTATATTCATAGCCACAAAGACTCTGGATCCTTCAGTGTTAAGTGTGCATACTCTCTCTTTCCCACAGTGTAGCAAGATGAAATTACCTGTAGCCTGACAAACTGTCTTCTACAGCATCTTGTTTTGTACAGGGAGGCTAGCGGGTGATGCCAAGTTGCAGGAGGGTTTACCGCTGATGGAGCCTAGAAGCGTTGGCTTTCTTTGAGCAGAGGGTTGAAGGAAATAAAAACAGAGTTATGTTTTGAGCTTCCCTTGCACATTTGTTTTTACATGTATATTCTCATATTCTAGCACTGGATATGGAAAACATTTTTTAAAGCAGCATTCCAGATTCCTGTCCAGCCAGTTTTGCTGCTGCTCGCAGATCTCCAGAATCCCCTCCAATGATATCTACTTGATTGCAAATAGCAGGAAGTGATGTCAGGCATTTCTCATTGTAGCTTTTGAGGTGGGGTGTGGCAGGGTTCAGTGACTTGTTGAGATTCACAGCTCTGATCCAAAGAAGAGGTTAACACTAAGCTATGGTCACAGTCTCGCTCAGTATCCTTTGTGCTCACACAATTCTATCTATTGCATATCACTCTTCCCTTTCCTTCTCAGTATTTAGAACACACTGTAGTCTACAAGTGTATACTTTGTTTACTGTAGCTTATTAATGCTCAACATACTTACCAATAGCATATTAAAGAGGATGCTCACATACTCTTTAGTGATTTCAGTTTCATATAGGAGTGATTTCAGTTTTACTCTGGAAAGCTGCCCTGCTACCGTATCAGGAAGTAAACTGTAGATGCATACTGGTTTTGAATTGGACAACCAGTATGGTGTCAGGTGTTTCAGTGTGTGGCTGTTGGGTGTGCAGAGTACCAGCATGCCAGAAGACTTTGTGAAGATCTTAAGGATGGCAGGGAACGTATTGCATTTTAACAAAGTGTCTGTGAATGATCTGTAACATTATAAATTGAGTAGACTACTGAATGGCATAAATTATACCCAAATCAAGACCTAGGAACATACCATGTTTCTCTTTTGTGAGTAGTCCTACCTGGCTTTTGGGGAACTTCATTAATTGAAATATAGAAGGACTCTTGGTAAGGTAAGCAGTTGTCAAAACAAGATGATATAGAGTGTTGGCACAGACAACGGGCTTCTGTTCTCAGTCCTAGAGGCTGGGAAACTCTGCACACTTGGTTTCTGGTAAAGGACTCTTCCTATTTCCAGATCCTCCTGTCTAGCTGTATCTTTCTTCACATGGTCTTTTGCTCTCTTACCTCTCCTGGGAGGTGTCCACCCCAACGATGGATTGAAAGAATGTTTGTTCCACTTAAGACAATCTTGGAGAGTCAATTTGTTTAATTGGGGTTACTTAACAGAAGGATCTGTGACTCTTAGGCACCTGTATCACCGAACAGTCCATCCCAGGACAGATGAATGACTAATAAAAGATGTAAATCCAGAATCCCCATACAGTTTTCAGCAAGTTACTGCACTGAAGAGTTTGATCTTGCCAAGCAATTGTTTGTATTCTGTAAACCATGGGGAGGGTATTGGGAATCTTATGTTTTTTTATGAGTCCTGTGAGCTTTTTTCCATTCATGTTTCAGTCTGGAGGAAGAGATACACACTCATGTTCTAGATTTGTTTTGTCTATACCCTTCATTTTGCAAGATCGTTGATTCCATAAGGCCCTCCTTCTGTGACTTTGTGGCACCCTACTTAGCCTCAAAAGACCTCAATCGTTCATTTCCAGAGCTAGGGCTTCATCAGATATATTTTTTTTTCTGGGACGGGAAAGTGTTTCCAATGAGACTATAGGCCAAAGCCAGTGAGGTCTCCAAAACCAGGAAGGCCAACCTTGACAGCACGTTTTCTGATTTTAAGACTGAATTATTTCTAGGCAGAATGAGAATGTTCAGTAGATAAAGTTGTTAATTCTTTGAGAAATTTTAAATTATTCCTCAGGTCTTCTGAAATATTTGACTTTGATTTATAAACTACAGATCATGGTGTTAATTATGCTATAGAGTACTACACACAATGTGTTATTCAGGTTTTGCAAAATTATTTTTGCATGTATTGTTCAAAATTAGATGGATGCTTCTCATCTTGGTTAAACCTCTATCTTCCATGTATCTGAATTCCTAATGCTGGTCCAGCCCCCGCCCCCCATCTTACATTTCTACTGTAGATTCCTGATGGCAGGAACACTTGGCTTCCCTCCAGTACATCATTCCCAGAGCTTCCGGAAGGCTAACCTCTTGCTTTTGCTTATAGCATCCGCAAAGATGGTCAAGTAAAGGACCAAATCTTCTGATTTCCATGCTGATAGAGACATTGTTCTAGTAAAAAATGCCCCCCCACACACATTTTGTCACCTTCCTAATATCATGTGAACCAGAAGTCATCTCATCTTCTTATTAATGTGTAAGATTGTTTTCATGTGTTCATCCCTTGAGGGTTGGCACTTCTAATATGTCAAAGGAAGCATAGATGGATTTCACACTGTACTCTGTGAACACTAATGCACTCCTGGCTTCTGGGCAAATGCCTTATAAGGACCCATTTTTAATATATGATCATCACTGAGGCCTGTGTTAGGTACATGTTGAAAGAGAGGAGTTAGAGGGCAGCTAAGCTAACAGTAGATGGCCATGAGAGATCAATGTAGCCGTCAGTGAGCAAGAGTTGACAGAGAGTCCATAAAAGGTCTAACACAGTACTTTCCTTAGTAAGTTAGCTGCCTTGTATTTCCCTGCAGGTTATGCCTCAAATACAGATTATCTCATCATAAATATAATTCAAAGATCCAGAATATTTTGCTGCAGAATAATATTAAGCATGCCTTTAGAATCCCACCAACTTCATATTTTCATGGGAAAATAAGTGTTACCTTAGAGAAGAGTTGTACATTAGGAACCGCATAGGAGATGCTGGTTTGTGTAAGAACTTAGAGATGATTCTTCTAGAAACATCATCTTAATGATAAGTATAGGTGAATAATGGTAGCATTAGAAATGAGTATCACATTTAATTATGAAAAGTAGATTTGTTTCCCCAAAGTATGTACTCACCACCCAATTTAAATTTCAGATACTATCTGTGCAATAGAACATTGAAACTGAAAAGTAATTTATTTCAACCTCTACTAGTGTTCAGATATTGATTCTTGGATAAGACCTTGATTGTTTCATGTGGAACACATTGTATAGTTTTTTCATAAGGAATACATTTGAGTGTATATGGGTTATTAATGGTTTTGAAATACTGCAATGTAATAAAACTGTTAGCCCCTAATTATGTGACTTCAAAAATTGAAATTTGGTAGCTTCATGTACACTTTTAGTTTCTCTTATATTCGTGACTCAGAATTAATATAATGCTTTTGCTTTTATATACATACCTGTCATTTGGACTTCCTTGTCACAAAATTCCCTGCCTAATTAAATTTCGTATGCCTTGTTGAATTGTCTTTAAAACAGTTTCCTTGTGAGATTGCATTTTTTTTTTTTTTTTTTTTTTTTTTTTTTTTTTTTTTTTTTTTTTTTTGGTTTTTCGAGACAGGGTTTCTCTGTGGCTTTGGAGCCTGTCCTGGAACTAGCTCTTGTAGACCAGGCTGGCCTCGAACTCACAGAGATCCGCCTGCCTCTGCCTCCCGAGTGCTGGGATTAAAGGTGTGCGCCACTACCGCCCGGCCTGAGATTGCATTTTTTGACTGTCTACTCAAAGAGAGCGGTGTGGACCAAGGCGTTTTCCTCTTGGAGCCTTGTAGTGGTTCCGTGCTTGAGCATCTTAGGCTTTTGGTTACTGCACTCTGTTAATTCTTCCTTAAAACACCTGACTCGGTTTAACTCTAGAGAGGGTTCTAGGGCTCCAGACTTATCCTCAATAGCTGTGCTGAGGGAGTGGACACCTCAGGGCTAGGTAGCAGGTGACATTCTGGCCTTTCCTTAGCACCTTCCTGTACACTGTTGACATTTCGTGTGCTATTTGAGTCTCAAGGAAAGTGAGAAAAGGAACATTCAGCTGACTATTTGCCAAATGCATCCCATGCCTTGAAAATGTTCTTATTTAATCATCTTGAGCATTTGAAAAATGTACACTCTGGCCTGCATTACCATAGTGTTCCTGAGAATATTAGATAGGCCCCAAAGAATCCATGCTGTGTGTCCTTTCCCTACCTTTTATTCTTTTCATTTTTTTTCTTGTAATAGGGTCTTGCACTTTAGATCAGCTAGTTTGCAACTCACTATGTAGCCCTGGCTGGCCTTAAAATTTCCATAGTTCTGCATCAACCTTCTAAATGCTGAATTCATCATATGAGTTACAGTGCCTTTACATTTATCTTTTGTCTACAAAAATGTAATTTCAATCTAGTCATTTTTCTCCTCAATTGAGGACCTAATTAATAATTTAAATACAATGCTTGAATTTTTTTCTCTTCACTGAAATTTTCCATTTGGTGGCTTACTGAGTAAGACACTCGAATCCTCCTGTTTTCAAAACACTAAGGGAGATGTGCCAACAGTTAGGTCATGGGGGATTTCATGATTGGATTAACATTGGTGTGGCTAGAAATAATTATCTGAAGTCCCTAAGCAACTCAGGAATCGTTGGGCTGTGTGTGGCTCTGCAGAGGGATGCAGTTGCTCTCCATAGCCAGTTGTTGTGGCTCTGCAGAGGGATGCAGTCGCTCTCCATAGGCAGTTGTTGTGGCTCTGCAGAGGGATGCAGTCGCTCTCCAAAGGCAGTTGTTGTGGCTCTGCAGAGGGATGCAGTCACTCTCCATAGGCAGCTGTTCTTATGTCAGCAGCACTTCTGTCTTTCCGGGTTTTATACCCAGCTGTAATATGAGCTTGGTCTTTAATTTCCAGAGAACTCAACTGATATACCATTGTAATGTGCTAGTGTTTCCAAGAAAATCCATTTTCTGAGTTTTACTTCTTTTCTTTTTTTTAATTATCCTTCTTTCATACATTGCACCATGAGCCACGGTTTCCTCTCCTTTCACTCCTGCCAGTCCCTCCCCACTCCCCAGTCCCCAGTTCCACTTCTACATTTTCCTTTTTTCAGAAAAGAGCAGGCCTCTCATGGATATCAACTGCAAATGGCATAGCAAGTTATGTAAGACTAGGCACACATCCTCATATCATGGCTGACAAGGCAACCCACTAGGAGGAAAGGGGTCCCAGAAGTAGGCAAAAGAATCAGCGATACACTCATTTCCACTGTTCAGAGCCACACACACACACACACACACACACACACACACACACACACAATGATGTAAAAGGTAAGGTGAAGCTTGTCCACTTTGGGTATTTTGTTGATCTATCTGGCCTTCTGTATCTGGTATTCTGCATCCAAAGACTCAACTACACCAGAACCAAAAATAAAAATAAACAAACACTAGCATATATGCATAGAGTTGTTTTCTTTGTTTCTGTTTCCTAAAAATTACTCTGTGACAGCTGATCACATGGTGTGTGCATTGTTTCTAGTGCTGTTGTGTCAAGAGCTGCTATAAACCTAAAGACCCTGTGCATACGTCATATAGATTGGATCCTGCATCCATTTACCTAAAGGGCTTGGCTATCCAAGTATCATGTCTGGAGCAAGTACATTATGGATAGTGGGGCATCACTGTGCTGAGTGGAGGGCATTAAAATATAGTTGTGTATTACAGAATATGAGCAAACAACTCATAAAATTGTCTCTAACCCTCATGCTGCTCATTTCCTGTGAGATGCTCATGACGTCAGTCTGATGCTGTTAGTGTTGTTAAGGCCCCCAAACAATGGCGATCTAAGACCTTCAGAGTTGACAGGAGCCCACAGAGATATGATACTAAATGAGCTGTGGGGTCTTCTGTGGACTCCTTGAAAAGTAAGAGGACATTAGGGAAATATGAGATGAATTTAAATTAAGTATAGACTTTAATTAATAGCAATGTTTAAGTATTGGCTTATTAATTGCAACCAATGTACCATAGCAAAGAGGGTAAATTGAGTATTAAAAGATAACTCAGTATTAGAATTTCAGAAATTCCTATTCAGAGTTTTCAGAGGCTTCAGGAAGGATGGGGAAGCTTGCTTCTTTTGAATACTTTCGGACTCTGTCCTAATGTTTTATGCTTGTTTTTCAAACCTGACTTGCTGCTTACTAAATGGCAAATCAGTGAAGTATTATAATTAGTTCTGTCATAGATGTCTTGCTCTGGTAACAGGAAAGAGAACACTAAAACTGCTTTAAAGTAATAAGTTTTCTGTTGTCTTGATGGTTGCTCATAACCACGGGAAAAACTAACTCAGAAGTTGCTGAATTTTTCCATTCAGTGTAATTTTAGAGCAGACCTTTCAGAGAAGCAAAGAACAACTTTATTATTTATTTCAAAGTCGCTTTGACCAATTATTAGGAATATTTTCTTCCTTCCACATACAAATCAAAACAACAATAATAACAAAAAGAAAGAAGTAAAAGAAATAGTCTATGTTTTGTGAATGATTTTTCTAATCCTCGAAAATGAAGTCTTAATACCTCCACCAAGGCTGATGCACAACCCATTCAATCCCCAGGTTCTTTCTAGCTACACTTACAGTGGATCCAGTTAGCAAGAGAGGATGTGAGAAGCCTGTCAAGATTGAAATAAAATAAGACTTTAAATAGTGCATTTCAATTTTATTGTTTTAAGAGTTTTTAGGGTAACTGTGTCTGAAATAGTACATTAGATATGTACATTGAAACAAAATTGACTTTCTTTCCAAAATCCAAATCGAACTTGGCCAAATGAAATTAATTAGCAAAATCACAATTCTCTCCCTTAATTCTACTGATGCCAATATCTTTGATGCTGCTAACACTGGTGATGGACCAGTCTTAGCCTTTTTTGGACACCCACAATTGTGATGGGAGGTTTCCCTATTCAGCAGTTTCTCATATCACTTACTTAAATGTTGTTTTCTTGTGAAAGCGCATCCAGTCCTACCTAATCTCAGCCCTGTGGAGCCCAAACCAAAACATACTCCGTGTTGCTTTTCATAGTAATTATGTGCTCATGAGAATCTGTCATAGCTCCCTGGGCTCCTAGTGATAATGGATAATAATGTTTTCAATCCCATATTTTATTTTTTTATTGATTTTATTGAGCTCTACATTTTTCTCAGCTCCCCTCCCTTGCTCTTCCCTCTCCTTCAACTCTCTCCAATGGTGCCCATGCTCCCAATTTACTCAGGAGATCTTGTCTTTTTCTACTTCTTATGTAGATTAGATACATATAGTCTCTTTTTAGTGTCTGCATTGTTGTCTAGGTTCTATAGGATTATGTTTTGTAGGCTGGTTTTCTTTGCTTTATGTTTAAAAAACAACTATGAGTGAGTACATATGATAATTGTTTTTCTGGGTCTGGGTTACCTCACTCAATATGATGTTTTCTGGCTCCATCCATTTTCCAGCAAATTTCAAGATGTCATTTTTTTCTGCTGTGTAGTACTCCAAGGTGTAAAATGTACCACATTTTCCTTATCCATTCTTCGGTCTGGAACATTTAGGTTGTTTCCAGGCTCTGGCTATGACAAACAATGCTGCTATGAACATAGTTGAGCACATGCCCTTATGGTACAGTTGAGCATTCTTTGGATATATACTCAAAAGTGGTATTGCTGGGTCTTGAGGAGGTTGTTTCCTAATTTTCTGAGAAATCACCACACTGACATCGATAGGGGGCTGTACCAGCTTGCATACCCACCAGCAATACAGAAGTGTTTCCTTTACCCCACAACCTCTCCAGCATAAGTTGTCATTAGTGTTTTTGATCTTGCCCATTTTTTGCAGGTGTAAAATGAAATCTCAGAGTTGTTTTGCTTTGCATTTCTCTGATGGCTAAGGATGTTGAGCATTTCCTTAAGTAACATGGAGGATGTGTATCAGTGTGAGTCAACTTAGTTACACAGCTTGAGAAATCAGTCTCTGGCTTCAGCAGACGAGAATAGAAAATCTGGTGCATTACAGCTTAGACTGCCCAGGGCTTGAAATGGAGTTGTATATAATACTAGTTACCTGGGCATTCAGCCAATGGATTCTCCTCCTTTGTAGGTTTCCCCGGCCAGTGGGGGAAATGAATGAAGTCTTAAATGACATCATACATCACACAGCCATATTTCATCAGGCAAAGTGAACCACAGAGCCATGCATTCTTACCTGTGCCAAGAGACAGAGAGAACGAGGGTAGTGGTTGAATGGCCCTAAGCATACCTTTAAAAGGGACAGAAGAATCTTAGTGACCTGGGCAATTTAGAGTTTTGGACTCAGGAATCACTCCTCTGGAGCACGTAGTTCTATCCACAAAACCATACCTGGTTTCAGAACTCTTGTACTAAAAGCAGAGCTTTGGATTTTGTGCAGAAGAAAAAAAAAGTCAAAACCTCATTTGTCGATGGTGCGGAATAGGATGTGAATCATGATTGAGAATCAATATTATGATAATGTGCTCAAATAAAGTAGCAGCACATTCCAAAGCAATCTTGTTAGCTTTCAAGGATTACCATTTCTAGATACCAAGAAAATCCAAACCCATTTTTTATAAAGTAAAGGCATTTGTGTGTATGTGTGTGCCTATGCATATATTAAACATAGATTTGTGTGTATTTGGCTAATAGATAGGTTGATTTATGGATTGATTTTTATTTTATTTTTATTTATTTACTTATACATGTGCATATCTCTGAGTGAGTTTTATGTGTATCACATGAATTCAGGAGCCAGAGGAGACTAGGAGAATGTCTTAGATCCTTTGGAACTGGCATTCCAAGACCTTGAGTTATGAGAAGTTGTGAGCTACCACATGGGTTCTGGGAACTAAACCATGAGCTGTTGAGCCATCTTCCAGTCCCAATAGATTTGACATTTTGTCTTAATTTGGTAGAAGTAATGGATCATAAGCAGGAATACTTGCTCATTTTCAGGCTTATTCTTCTCCAGTTCTTCCTTGCTCCCATCCGTCCACATCTTCCTTGCCTATCACCTGAACCTCAAGGGTATTAGTTTGGCAGTCATGTTTCTTTGCTCCACTTGGCATCCACATCACCCTCATTCTTCTTCATGCTGGCATGGTCTCCATGGCAACCCCAGGCTGCTCCACAGGCAGCTGGCCGTGCAGGATGGCTGAAGCTGGCTGACAGAAGCGATCAAAGAGTGAGGAGGCCTTGAAGAACCCTGGGAAACACTTCTGGTGTAATCACAGAGACAGAAATGAAAAAAATGTTATTAATTTGAGATATTCAGGCTAGTGGTCAAAGTCCCAGGAGAACTCATGTTCCATCTGCACCTTGCAAATGCTAGTATTCCCAAGTCCCCAAGCATCTTCCATGGGTGGGATTACTCTGTTGGTAGATGCATGAATATAGGACAGGCAGACTGACCACTGGGCAAGGGCCAGTATCTGCACTGGGCAGTTGTGAACAGACACAGGATGGCGAAAGCCCTAACGAAGCAGTAGGAATGGTCTTGCCCCAGATACCAAATCTCTGGATTTTATGCTGTATATTTCAGTTTAGTAGTCTAGAAATGAGTTTTAGTCACTTCCTTAGTCCACATGTTTTAGAGCTGTTTGATTTCCCTTGTACTCAGTGTAAGGTCTGAACCACAGAGCACTGTCAGACATTGAGTGGTCATGCGTCCTTTAAGCATTGATCTGTCCTGAAGATGGGAGGCAAGCTGCAGAAGAAACTCTGCTTATTCCTTGGGTTCCTCTGAACCTAGCATGACTTGATTGACCTTTCTCCAGGGAGCCCATCCCAGAGACAAGCTAGCAAATGTTTACAAGAAATAGCACATCGTGGTGCAGAGTGAGAGCCAACAGCAAGGGGGCGATGCTCTTTAGGGACCATGTCCAAAGAAAATGTGCAATAGATAAAACATGGTTTAAAATAAACTCCATGCACACGTTTGTTGCTCCCTGCTTCTTAATGCATAGTGATGTTGTTTTTCAACATAAAGTGAAATACAGTTTACAAATGATATAATTTTATCTTTAATCATGCCTCTCATTGCTTCTAAAATATTCCTTTTTGTGTACATGTGTGTGGAACTGGTACGTGTTCTACAATGAACTTTTAAAAGGATAAAGCTTAAATAGAAGGTAGTTGTTTCATGTGTTTCTTATAAGATTCAGTTACTTAATCCCACTATCATGGAATGTTAATAATTTTGTTCAGTGCTCTAAGGTACTTAAATATTTTTTCGTTATTAGGTGAATATATATATATGTGTGTAAATACCACATATGTATAAAATAATACATAAAATATATATGGAATATGTCTGTAATTTATAACTGAATTTATTTTCACTTGTAGAATGGAAATTTTCCTGACGTAAATAAACTATCGATTCATTGTTTCATGGTTTGGTGATGTTACTTGTCTTACAAATAATTGATATTCTCAAACAGATGTTAGTATGTGGTCCTGACAACAATAGAGACCATGATTGAGTGTGAGGAAAGTTTTCCCAAAACCTGTTTTCAGACTCTAGCCTGGATGGTGATATGGGGTAAAAAACTTCAAAGTAGATAACCACAGCACCGCAGGCAGAGCGTCTCTAAGGTCATTCAAATAGCGATAATAAGGATAACTGAAAAAGTACTTTTTTAACCTTTAAAGTCTTTCTATTAAAAGTTAAATCTGATATGCAATTTTAACTGAAAAGTTTTAGAAGTAACTTTGAGATACCCCAGTGGCTTGTAGAAAACCATATACCTTACTTTTCATTAATAAGCATGTATGACTGAAAGAACCTGTCTAGCCAGTAGTGACACTTTGATGGCATTTAATGCACATATTGGAAAAGAGAAATGTCTGATGAAGAATGAGCCATGTGCATATCTGAAGACATTAGGAGAAAAGACAGGAAAGAAAATGAAAGAAAGCCAGTGAAAATTGGCCCTTACCGACATGTGGGCTATAATCGTTCCTAAGAACATAGAAATGGTTTAATAATTAAAAATTATCAGTTACAGGTCACTTCAGGATTTACATCAGAGAGAATTTAAAGGAGGGTCATAGATGCGTATTTGATAGGAGAGCTGAGAAGCCAAACAAGAGATGGAAAACTTCCTTATGGACTAGTCTAAGAAAAGCGTGGCTCCCTTTTTGGGTATGTTGAGCGCCCTCCTCACTCCCAACATTCCCCACCACCAGTTTCCTCACTCGTTAACCCGTTTTTCATGAGCATGGAGAGGGTTATTCGAATCTCATACACAGACAGCAGTGATGGTCCCCAACACCCAGCCCTGCATTGCTGAGCCTCCAGGTCTCCAAAATGTAAGGAAGGTTAAGATGAAAAATTGATGGCCGAAAAAGATAGTGGAAGACACGACCCATAAAGCACCAGCATGAGCTCTGCAGGAAAAGCATAGGCGTGTGTAACTGCTAGCTGGGAGTCTGAGGAAGACGGGGGGCGGGGGACAGTAAGGATCTGGCCCTTCGATTCTTCCTTCTGTTCAGGGCTTCCAAGTGGGTAAAGCCAATTAAAATCTGATTGACAGACAAGCACAGACATCTACCTGCAGGGCAGCCCCATGGTATGGGGCAAGGCTTGCTGGGAAAGGGGTGGAAGTAAATATATAGAGAGAAACGAATCAGCTAATGCTTCCAGTCAATGCCTAAAATGTATTAAATTTCAAAATTATGCACAATCAACAACTCTCAGCAAACTAGGAATTTAAGAAAATAATCTAAACCTTAATAATATTTAAACCCTAAATTTTTGGTATTATTTTGGTCATGAAAAGAATAAGAAATATAGTAATAGTTTTCCTCAACCACTACCATAAGGCAGGAAAGTATATATGAAGTAAAGGATTTAAGAAAACCAGTAAATTAAAAGATATTTGCTGATTACTTGAATATTTACATACACCTCTGAAGGGAATCTGAGGAATTTATCAAAACTAGAAACAGAGCACAGAAAGATCTTTAGTCCCCAAAATGCAGTTCTAGCTATGGCTTGTCTTATAGCTTGGTTTATGTTTGTTCAAAACGTCTTTATTATAATTAATTGTTTTAAAAATATTTACAATATTGATGTCAATTAATACTGCCAAAGAAATGAATTAAAAAGCAACAGCAAAAGTATAACATAGAATAGAGCTGCAGTTGAATGTACATTGCAATTCATTACATTGTTAAATGCCCATAAATATTTAGTATGTTTTAAAAAATAATTGTTTATGCAAATTTGACTGTTCCTGTATTCAGCTTTCATGCAAAGTTGCTTCTCTTTTTTTTTTAAATATAATTTTTTATTGAAAAAAAAAGATTTCCGCCTCCTCCCCGCCTCCCATTTCCCTCCCCGTCTCCCTTTTCCCCCCTCCTCCCTCTCCTCTCCCCCTCCCCCCCACTCCTCTCCCCCTC